>NW_006408535.1:929208-936538 GCF_000296735.1 Chrysochloris asiatica
GACCTTAAGGTTCACAGCCCGATTCGTAACCACTACGCTACCAGAGCTCCTTATATTTATATATATATAAAATGTGTGTGTGTGTGTGTGTAAAGAGAGAGACAACCTGGTAATGCAGGTTAATGTGCTGGACTGTAAGGTCAGTCTGAATTGCAAGGTCGGTGGTTCAAGCTCACCAGTTGCTTGATACAGGGTCACTATGGCTCAATGGCACATAACCATCACCATATACATCTCTCTCTTTCTCTATATCTATATATCTATATGTCTATATATCTTGATATCTATGTCTATATATCTCTATATCTTTCTATATAGAGAGAGATAGATATACAGAGAGAGATGGAGTTTGTGTGTATGTGTAGGTGTGTGTCCCTTGTATGGTGCTGCAGCACAATATATTGGATCACATGGTTCATTTGAACCAATAGGTTGGCTGTTCAAACCTACCAGGTGTTCTTCAATAACCCTATAAAGGGTAGCTATGAGTCAGAACTGACTAAACAAGACTTAACTATATATCGATATATGTATGTATGTAAGTAGGTAAGTATATAATTTTTACCTTTAATTATATTACATATGGTAACCCTGAACAAAAATAGTTGACTTTTCTATACAAAGATAATTGCCTACTGTTTCTCAGACAGTGCTTTCTCCAACTTCTCAGGCTCCAGAAGAGGAAAGATTCTTCAGATGGGTGATTATCGCTGCTATTTTTCTTCTAGTTTAGTCTACATTATCCTGTTGCTGTTGTTGTTAGTTCTGTCAAGTAGGTTTCAACTCACAGTGACCCTATATGAGGTTTCCGAGAATCAGCTAGTGGATTTGAACCACTAATCTTGTGATTAACAGTTCAGTGCTTATCCTACAAGTGCCACACCAGGGCTCCATTATCTGCCATTAACACATGATGATTCACTCCTTAAAAAAAAGTTTTTCTTATTGATCACAAAATCTTAGAAAAATAAACTTTTATATTTCCCTTAAAACTCTTCACCACTCAGTTTTACTTTCTAAATAGGTTTCACTTAAAAAAAAAAAAAAATTGCACAGCTATTTTCAAAAACTTTTCATCCTGAGATTTTGTCATAACTCAATTAGAAATGACAGCCCTTATCAAATTTCACTTTTACTTTAAAAAATTACTGTACCAAACTACCTTCAGGCTGCACTTTGATTATTAATTAGCACACATATCATGTAACTAAAGGAAGATAGACATTTCATGGTAAGGATTTTACTTCCAATTAAATATAACAGCTTATTCATTTTCAGTGACTTTCTGATTCACTTAAAATATAATTTTAAACTATTCCTTTATTTTTCTTAGTTACAGGCCATAAACTTCTGGTTCTGGTTATAGCTAGTGATAAATAGGATAAACATTAACCCGCAGTGCCATACCAGGACTCCAACAGAGAGGTCAGTGAAACAGTGGGAGACTCTCAACAAGATGGAATGACACAGTGGCTGCAACTATGGGTTCAAACATATCAGCTTTTGTTATCCTGGTATAGTACTTTAGGATAAGCACTGGAATGCTAACCACAAGATCAGAGGTTCTAACCCACCAACTGCCCCTCAGAAACCCTGTATAGAGTTCCTATGAGTTGGAACCAGCTCAATAATAATAATCAACCACAACAAAGTGGTAAATATTAAGAATCCATGCCTACATAGCTGCTTCACTCTTAGAAAAGCAGCTTCTGTTTATTGCTTGCTGCATGCTCTTCACTAAATTCAGTGCTTGACTATTGAGCATATCAGAGTTGCAATGCTGGATGATCAGTGTTGTTGCTAAGTGTTGTCGAGTCAATTCCAACACATTGCAACCCTATGTGCAACAGAAAGAAACAAAGAGGAAGAATCAGAAGTTGGAAATAAGGCCTTTGCAACAATAACGATGCTGGAAATTTCATGATGGATTATTAGAAAACCAATGAGTTACTGTATTCAAATACCATTTTTAAACAACAGAAGAAACAACTGTATCCATAGACCTCACCATATGAAATACACAGGAATCAAATTGATGATATATATGAAAAAAGATATCACTATTTCTCAATCCTCAAGAACTGAAGAAAAAAAAAAAAAAAAAAAATCAAGCCCTGACTTATCATAGTGAAAGATTCTATGGGCAAACTATTGAATGATGTAAAAAGCACTGACTGAAAGAAGATGCAAGGAATACAGAGTCACTGACCCAAAATAATTGACTGAGGTTTAACCATTTGATCAAGAGCCAATGTGACTGAAGGAAGAATACCAGGGTACACCGAAGACACTGCCAAACAATAAGGCTTCAAGAATTGATGGAATACAAATGGAAAATTTTCAACAAACTGATGCAGCACTGGAGGCATTCACTCATCTATGGCAAGAAACTTGAAAGACAGCAAACTGGAAAACTGATTTGAAAAGATCCATATTTGTTCCTATTCCAAAGACAAGTAACCAGATGGAACATGGAAATCATCAATTTAATTAATATTACATGAAAGTAAAATTTTGCTAAAGATAAATAAGAAATGGCTACAGCAGTATATTTAAAGGGAACTGCTAGAGGTTCAAATTGGATTCAGATGAGATTGTAGAATGAAGGATATATATCATTGTAGATGTCAGATGTATCTTAGCTGAAAGCAGAGAATACCAGAAAGATTTTTACCTGTGCTGCACTGAGTATGACAGGTTTTCAACTGTTTGGATAATGACAACTTATGGAAAACATTGTGGACAATGGGTATTCCAGAACACTTATAAGTGCTTATTATGAACCTGTACATAGACCAAGAAGCAGCTGTTAGAAAATAACATGGAGTCACAGAGTGGTTTAAAATCTGAAATGTTTGCATCAGGGTTGTCTTCTTTCACTCTATTTATTCAATATGTATCCTGATCAAATAATTAGGACACGTGAACAAGAAAGTGGCATCAGGATTAGAGGAAGACACTTTAACAACCTACAATATGCAGATGATACACCTTGCTTGCTGAAAGTGAAAAAGACCTGATGAAGATCAAAGACCATAATCTTCGGTATGGGTTGCACCTCAATGTAAAGAAAACAAAAATCCTCACCACTGGACCAATAAATAACATCATAATAAATGGAGAACAGATTGATGTTCTCAAAGACTTCATTTTGCTTGAATACACTATCAACACTCATGGAAGCAGCAACCAAGATTTCAAACAAAATGTTGTTGTTGTTAGGTGCCATAAAGTCGGTACTGACTCATAGTGACCTTATGCATAGCAAACACTGCCTGATCTTGGGCCAACCTCACTATTGTAGCCACGCTTGAGTCCATCAGTGCTGCCACTTGGCCAATCCATCTCACTTGACTGCTGCTTCCGTGAGTGTTAATAGTTGATCCAAGAAGAATGAAGTCCTTGACAACTTCAATCTTTTCTCCATTGTTAAGAATGTTGCTTATTGGTCCAGGGGTGAGGATTTTTGTTTTCTTTACTTTGATACATAATCCATACCGAAGGCTGTGCTCTTTGATCTTCATCAGTAAATTTTTTAAGTCCTCTCCACTTTCAGCAAGCAAGGTTGTATCATATGCATATTGCAGGTTGTTCATGAGTCTTCCTCCAATCCTGATGCCACATTTTTCTTCAAAGAACCCAGCTTCTGGGATTATTTGCTCAGCATACAGGTTGACTAAGTATGGTGAAAGAATACAACCTTGCCCCATATCATTTTTAAACAAAATATAGCATTAGCCAAATCCGTTGTGCAGACCTCTTGAGAGTGTTCATGAGCAAATATGTCAGTGTGAGCAATAAGGCACATCTGATAAAAACCATGGTAATTTCAATAGCCTCATATTCATGTGATAGTTGGACAATGAATAAGGAAAACCATAGAAGAATTGATACATTTGAGTTATGATGGAGGAGAACAGTATTAAAATTGCCATGGACTGTCAGAAAAACTAACATATCTGTGTTGGAAAAATTACAACTAAAATGATCATTAGAAGCCAATATGTTTATATTTCATCTCTTATACTTCAGACATATTATTAGAAGGGCCGAGTTCCTGGAGAAATACATCACACTTGATAAAGAAGACCTCCAATGAGATGGATTTGTATAGGGCAGCAGTAATATGCAAAAGCAAAAACAATTGTGAGGATAGTACAGGACCAGGCAGTGTTTCATTCTGGTGTGCATAAGACTTCTGTGAGACAGAACCAACTTGAAGGCACCAAACAAAAACTACAGCAATTGGGAAAAGATGTTATAAAAGTTCAATATCATGGTCCAAAACAAGACCAGGGTGACACTGTGGAACTTACCATCAAGTACTCACAAGTAAGTTCAGGTGGAAGCTGAAGAAATTTAAAACAATTCAGGAGAGCGATAGCATGATCATGAACAATATTGAAGGATTCCATTGACAAAATATTGACAGACACAAGGAGCATCAAATGAAGATGGAATTAATATAGAGATTAACTGCATCAAAAATATTTGGTCAATCATAGAAAGAAAGACTGAGTGCTGGCAGCGAGGAGACAGGCTTTTGAATATGCCCTTTGGTTGCTTAAATTGTTATATATTCCTGAGTGTTTCTGTGTACATCTCCCCCAATATATATAAACAAAAAACAAAACAAAGGGAATGGAAGCAAATACTGTTGAATGATGATGCATGGAGGAGATTGTAAAAATAATAAATAATAACTGGTCAATGTTCAGTCATTTCAAAAGGTATGACAAAGAATTGATAATGTTGAAATAAGAATTCCTAGCTGCACTGAAGACACTGGTGAAAAACCTGGCTCCACAAATTATGGAAAACAAATTGAAATGTTTTTACAATCTGAAGCAGTGTGGGTAGCCTCAGTCATACATGTAAAGAAATTTGAGAAAAAGCACATTGGTGAACTAGTTGGAAGGGATCAACATTTGTGACTATTCCAAAGAAGATGACGCAAAGTAATGCAAAAATCATCAAACAATATCACTACTATCACATGCAAGTAAAATTTTGCTAAAAATAATTTTTTAAATAGGCTGCCAGAAACTCAAACCTATTTTAAAAATGACGTGGAATAAAGGGTATCACAGATGAATCTTGACTGAAGGCAGAGAACACCAGAAAGATGTTTACTTTTGCCTTACTGACTGAGCAAATACATTCAGTTATGTGGACAATGACTATCAATAGCATTATGGAGAATGAGTGTTCTATTTAATTTTGCTCATGAGGAACCTATACATAGACCAAGAGTTAGCAATTACAACAGAACATGGGGATACAGAACCATTTAAATTTAAAGCAGGTATACATGAACATTGTATCCTTTCACTAGACATTCAATCTGTATGCTGAGAAAATAATCCAGGAATCTGGATTATCTGAAGAAAGGCATCAGATTGGAGGAAGACTCATTAACACCCTACCATATGCAGATCAAACATGCAATCAAGATGTATTGATCATCACCGTGATTGGAATGCAAAGGTTGGGAGCAAAGAGGAAGGATAAGTAATTGGAAAATATGACCTTAGTAATAGAAATGATGCTGGAGATCACATGCTAGAATACTCTAAAATCAATGATTTGTTCATTTCAAATACCTTCTTTAGATAGTGTAAGAGATGACTATACACATGGACCTCGCCAGATGAAATACACAGAAATCAAATTGACTACATCTGCAGAAAAAGACGATGGAAAAGCTCCATATCATCAGTCAAAACAAGGCCAGGGGCAGATTGTAGAATAGACCATCAATTATTCATATGCAAATTCAACCTTAAGCTGAAGATAATGAAACAAGTCCACGAGAGCCAAAATATGACCTTGAATATATCCCAATTGAATTTAGAGATCATCTGAAGAACAGATTTGATACATTAAGCACTAAAGATCAAAAGACCGAAGACCAGAAGAGTTGTGGGATGACATCAAGACTATCCTATAGGAAGAAAGCAAAATGACCTCAAGAAGACAAAAAGGAAAAGGTCAAAACCGATGCCAGATGAGACACTGAAACTTGCTCTCCAGCAAGAGATGCTAAAGCAAATGAAAGAAATGAGGAGGTACAAGGGCTGAACAGGAAATTTCAAAGAACAACTTGAGAATATAAAGCCAAATATTTAAAAAAAAAAAAAAATGTGCATAGATCTGGAGTCAGAAAACTAAAAAGAAAGAACACGCTCAGCATTTCTCAAACTGGGGGAAACTGAAGAAAAAATTCAAGACTTGATTTTTGTTATTGAAGGATTCTCTGGACAAATTACTGAATGATGCAGAAATCATCAAAAGAAAATGGAAGGAATACAGAGTCACTGTACCAAAAGGAAATGGTTGACGTTTAACCATTTCAAGAGGTAGCATATGATTAAGAGCCAATGATACTGAAGGAGGAAGTCCAAGGTATGTTGAAGGAAGTGGCAAAGAACAAGGCACCTGGAATTGATGGAATAAAAACTGAAATCTTTCAAGAAAGTGAAGTGGCACAGGAGGCACTCACTCATCTCTGCCCCAAAATTTGGAAGACAACTATCTGGCCAACTGATTGGAAAAGATCTGTATTTGTGCTCATTCTAAAGAGAGGCGACCCAATGGAATGCGGAAATCATCGGACAACCTCTTCGATATTCCATGCAAGTAAAGTTTTACTAAAGGTAGTACACAAACAGCTGCAAGCATATATTGACAGAGAACTTCCAGAGGTTCAAGCCAGATTCAGAAGAGGCCGTGGAATGAGGGATATCATTGCTGATGTCCGATGGATGTTGGCTGAAAGCAGAGAATATCAGAAAGATGTGTACCTGTGCTTTATTGACTACGCAAAGGCTTTCGATTGTGTGGATCTTGACAAGCTATGGAAAACATTGCGAAGTATGAGTATTCCTGAACACTTAATTGTGCTCATGAAGAATATGTACACGGACCAAGAAGTAGTTGTTCAAACAAATGGGAACATTGAATGGTTTAAAATTAATAAAGGTTTACAACAGGGTTGTACTCTTTCATCATACTTATTCAACCTATACACTGAGCAAATAATCTGAGAAGCTGGGTTATATGAAGACAAACATGGCATCAGGATTGGAGGAAGACTCTTTAACAACCTGCAATACATATATGATACAACCTTGCTTGCTGAAAGTGAAGAAGACTTAAAATATTTACTGATGAAGATCAAAGTGCACAGCCTTTGGTATGGATTGATCTCAATGTAAAGAAAACAAAAATACTCCACTGGACCAATAAACAACATTCTTATCAATGGAGGAAATATTGAAGTTGTCAAGGACTTCATTCTTCTTGGATCAACTATCAACACTCATGGAAG
>NW_006408535.1:936837-969451 GCF_000296735.1 Chrysochloris asiatica
ATACTTCGGACATATTGTCAGGAGGGACCAGTTGCTGGAGAAGGATATCATGTTTGGTAAGGTGGAGGGTCAGAGAAAAAGAGGAAGACCCCCACAGAGATGGACTGACAAAGTGGCAGCATCAATAGGCTCAAGCGTGGCAACAATAGTGAGGTTGGCCCAGGATCAGGAAATGTTTCATTCTGCTGTGCATTAGGTTGCTATGGGTAGGTACCGACTCAATGACACCTAATAACAACATATGCAGATGATACAACTTCACTTGGAGAGTGAAAACCATTCAAGTCAAAGAGGACTTGAAATACTTAGTGATTGAGATCAAAATCTACAGCCTTCACTATGGATTGCACATCAGTGTAAAGAAAGCTAAAATCCTCATCACTAGATCAAGAAACAACATCATGATAAATACAGCAAATATTGCAGTAGTCAAAGACTTACCTTTGCTTCAATCCATAATCAATGCTCATTGAAGCATCAGCCAATACATTGAAGAACTTTTTTTTTTTTTAATCTAAAGCAAAATACTTTGTGATAGTTAAGGTTTTGTGTCAACTTGACTGGGTCACGATGCTCAGAAGTTTGGTAGTTAAAACATAATAACTTCCATGATGAGCTATGCTACAAGCAGCCAATCAACTGAAGGGAAGTTTCCTCAGGAGTGTTCCCTGCTTTCAATATACTGAACACTTGAGCAAAGCTTGCTTGCTTTTCTGTGGGGTCTGGATTCTGCATCTGGCTAGTCATCTGACCTCTGGTTCTTCAAAGTTGAACTAACATCCTGCTGTTTTGCCTGCAGATCTTGGGAATCCTTAGCAGTTGGCCAGTTTACCTGTGGGGCCTGCCTGCCTGCTCATCTTGCTTCAACAGCTCTGTAGCTACATGAATCAGAAACCTCCAGGCTGGCATCTGAGCCATAGACTTTTCCACCTCTACAACCGTGTGAGCCATTTCCTTGATACATTTCTCGCTTAACAACTATATAGACATATGACCCAATACACATATATATAGTGGAAGCCATTAGAACCACCTCTACCTATGAAAATGGAAAATCAAAAACAATACTGTATTTCTGGAGGGATTTCAGAGATGATTGTCACAATCACGGACATAAAGAATGCAGAGGTGTTGATTCCCATTACATCCCCATTTAACTCACTAATCTGACCTGTGTAAAGAATCATATGGATCTTGGAAAATGTCAGTGAATTCTTATAAAATTAACTTGTTGGTGAACCCAATTGCAGCTGCTGTTCCAGATGTGCTTTCATTACTTGAGTAAATTAATACACTTCCTGGTACTTGGTATCCAGCTACAGATCTGGCCAACACTTGTTTCTCAATTCAAATTTCAAAATATCACTAGAAGCAGTTTGCCTTCAGCTGACAAGACCAACAATGTACCTATAATGTCCTACTTTAAAGGTATATCAACTCACCAGCATTATGTCATAATTTAGTCCACAGGAACCCTGACTGTTTTCTCTGCCCAAGAAATAATACCGATCCTTTACATTAATGACATTATGCTGAGCGGAAGTCATAAGGAAGAAATATCAATGACTCCACAGATTAGTAAAACATCTGCTTGTTGTTGTAGATAGGTGCTGTGAAGTCTGCTCTGACCCATACCATCTCTATGGACAACAGAATGAAACACAAGCCAGTCCTACACTATATTTACAATCATTACACTTGAGTTCATTGCTATTGACACTGAACCAGTACATTTCATTGCCAGTCTTCCTATTTCTCACTGAGCCTTCACTTTATCAAGCATGATGTTCTTCTCCAAAGACTTGGCCCTCCAGATAATATATCCAAAGTACAAAAGATGAAGGATTGCTATTCTGGTGCTTGGTGTGCAGCTGTTGACATAGCCAATGCCTTTTTGTCAATTCTAGTTTCAAAGGATCACCAGAAGCAGTTTGCCTTCAGCTGGAAAGGTCAACAATACACCAATAATGTCCTACCTTGAAGTAGCATTATGTCATAATTTTGTTCTCAGGGACCTTGACTGTTATCCTTTAGAAAAATCATTCTGACTGCTTCTTCTGACACATGTTTGGATGATCTTTTGGCAGACCACTGTACTTTTAATATTTCAATCCTTCTATGTTCTTCCTTACTCAGTGTTCAGTTTTCACATGCATGAGGCATTGTGCAGAAGATTTGCCTGGTGCAGTAAGTCATTTTATTTCTTGACTGCTGCTTCCATTAGTGTTCATTGTGGATCCAAGCAAAATAAAATCTGACAGCATCATTTCCCACCCCCATTTATCATGATGTTATTTATTGGACCAGTGGTGAGGATTTTTGTTGTCTTTACACAGAGGTGCAATCCATACTGAAGGCTGAGGTCTTGGATTTTCATCAGTAAATATTTTAAGTCCTCTTCACTTTCAGCAAGCAAGGTTATATATCACAGTTGATTGGGATAGCACAGGTTGTTAATAAGTCTTCCTCCAGTCCTGATAACACATTCTACATATAATCCAGCTTCCCACATTATTTTTTTCACATTTAATAACTATAGTGAAAAGATACAACCCTTGCACACACCTTTCCTATTTGAAACCATTCAGTATCCCCTTGCCCTGTGTGAACGACTTAACTCTTGGTCTATGAACAGGTTCCTCATGATCACAATGAAGCATTCTGGAGTACCCATTCTTTGCAATATTACCTATAATTTGTCATGTTACATACAGTTAAAAGCTGTTGCATAGTCACTAAGGCACAAGTAAACATCTTGTGTTCTCTGTTTTTATTTGTATTTCTGGAAATCCCATATTTATATACTGTTACATCTTTACAAATATGTAACTTTAGCTAATTTTTGCTTCCTCAAGATAATAATGACATTGTGTGATGATTTTTGCATTCCATTAGGTCAATTCTCTTTGGAATGAACACAAATATATATCTCTTCCAATCAGTTGGCCAGGTAGCTGCCTTCCAAATTTCTTTTAATAGATGAATGAGTGCTTTTGGAAGATTTCATTTTGTATTATATTTATTCCCAGAGATAACTTCTTTGTGAATGCCTTCGTGCAACTTGAACTTCTTCTTTCAGTAATCATTGTTTCTTGATCATATGCTACCTCTTGAGATGGCTGAACATCAACCTTTTTGTTTTTTTGGCATAGTGACATTGTGTATACCTTCCTTGGTCTCTGATATATTCTGCACCATTCAATATTTTGTACATCTGTTGTTATTGTTGCTAGGTGTTGTTGAGCTGTTACTAACTCATGCACAACAGAACAAAACACTGCCTGATCCTGTACCATCCTAACCATCAATCATTGCCATGCTTGAGTTCATTCCTGCTGCTACTATGCCAATTGATCTTGTTGGGGGTCTTCATCTCTTATACTGATTTTCCACTTTACCCAGCATGGTATCTTTCTCTAGGGAGACAATATGTCTTAGGTGTAAAAGACAAAGTCTCACCATCCATGCTCCCAAGGAGCATTCTTGTTGTACTTTATCTGACACAGATTTTTTGTTCTTCTAGCAGTTCATGGAACTTTTAATATTCTTCTCCAACACCATAACTCAAAAGTACCAATTCTTCTAATGTCCTCCTTATTCAATGTCTGACATTCACATATATATGAGGCTACTGAAAATATCATAACTTGGGTCAGGTGCTCCTTAGTCCTCAAACTGACATCTAACTCATAGGGTTTCCAAGAAGTTACCAGTGGGTTTGAACCACCAGCCTTTAGGTTATCTCTCTAGTGCTTTAGGACTCCTTTTGTATATGTATATGTATATATATGTGGTTGGTGGTGGTGACATTGAGTCAGTTGCAACTCACAGCGACTCTATACGGCTTCTATGAAGCAACTGGTCATTTTCAACCTTGTAGTTAGCAGTCCAGTGCTTATTTTACAGAGCAACACCAGGGTTCCATGTGTATGTGTGTCTGTGTATATATATATATATATGTTTTTAAGTGCCACAGAGTCAGTTCTGACACATAACGACTCTATATAATGATTCAAGGAACAGCTGGTGAATTTGAACCACCAATTTTGCAGATTAAACTGACATTGCAGTCTAGTGCATTATCCCACAACACTATGTATTCACTGCGTGTTTCACTGAGAGTCCTAGGTACAAACAGAAAATAGATTAAAATCCAATTGTCAATGAGGATAACTGGAGCTAGCAGATGAAACCAAGCAATTTTTCCGTCCTTATTTTGTATTGACAGCAGCATTATAGACACAAACTTTACAATTATAGTCAGAAACAGCAAAGACACAGAAACATTTTATGTAACTATTCCAAAAGGTAAAAATGACGTCATATGGACTCTCCTAGAATTGGAAGTAAACTCACTTTGAATCATATTCTTTGTGAAAAGGTAAAATGTTAAATCTAGTATCTGTAAAAAGATATTCTTCTCATGTAACTTCCTCTGCTGCTCTCAGTCTATCTTCTTATGGATCTGTCATGCAATTATTGACAAACAGAAACCTGTTACTTTTGCTATCATGGATCTCAGATTATTCTGCTTCAGAGAGTTGCTCACTGATGTTATTTTCATTTTGCAATCTAGAGATTGGCTTAATGCCCTACTTAAAATACATCAAAATTTTATCTATAAATTCAACTCCCTTATAATAAAGGCTAAAACCCTGTTGCTGATGCCCAGGTATCAAAAGCAAAAATACTTTCTAGTTTATTTCAACATTGCAAACAATGTATATAAAGTATGTCTTATGTGGTGCTGTAGGATCAGCACTGGACTGAATCACAAGGTTGGCAGTTCAAACGCACCAGCTGCTCCTCAGAAAACCTATACAGGGTCGCTATGAATTGGAACCAACTTGATGGCACTTAACAACTACAATAATCTCTGAATAAGCAGACTTCCACAAAGCTGCATCTTTATGAAATAAACACTGGCATGTAAATTAATAACTTCAATAAATAATGGACTCCAACATTTGTTAAATATTAGGAGACAAACTGTCCTCACAAGGAATCTACACACAGACCAAGAGGCAGTAGTTTGAACAGAACAAGGGACACTGAACAGTTCAAAATGCGGAAATGTGTTCACCAGAGTTGTATTCTTTCTCCATTTTCTTAAATCTGTATGCTTAATGAATAATCTGAGAAATTGGTTCATATGAATAAGAACAAGGCATCAGGATTGCATGGAAACTCATTAACAATCTATAATATGCAGATGATGCAACCTTCCTTGCTGAAAGTGAAGCAGACTTAAAATACTTATTGATGAATATCAAAAAACCACAGCCTGCTGGTGTGGATTATACCTCAGTGCAAAGACAAAAATCCTCACCACTGGACCAGTAAATAGGATCATGATAAATGAAGAAAAGTGTGAAGTTGTCAAAAACTTCATTTTACTTGGATCTGCTATCAACACTCATGAAAGAAGTAGTCAAGAACTCAAATGACATATTGCATTAGGCAGATCAGATCTGCTGCACAAGACCTCGCTAAAGTTTTCAAGAACAAAGATGTCAGTTTGAGGAATAAGGTGCTCCTGACCCAAGCTATGGTATTTCCAATAGCCTCAATGAACAAGAAATACATTTACAAGATAAATATAAATTATTTACTGAAAAAAAAAAAAAGTAATAATAATGGTAACAGTGTTATCTCCCACAACACTCTCTAATCAACTGGGTTCAGTAATTCATTGAAATGGACACACAGAACTATGACTCTATACTCATGGTAATGGGATTTTTAGGGACACTAACAAGTTACAATGCAAAATCAGAAAATGATTAATGCACAGTTCTTCAAGTCATGGCCACGTCTCCTCAGCCATGCCCAGATAGTTCTCTCTCTACCTGGGTAATGCTACAAAGCTACATTGTGGTGGCTGTTGTTGTTATGTGCCGTGGAATCGGTACCAACTCACAGCAACCCTGTACAAGGTTGCCAAGGTTGTAAATCTTTACAGGAGCAGAAAGCCTCATCTTTCTCCTGTGGACCAGCTGGCAGTTTTGAACTACTGACCTTGTAGTTCACAGCCTGATTTGTAACCACAAGGCTACCAAAGCTATATTAGGGCTGCTAATAAATGCTCAGGGCACACCACTGCAGTTTAAGCCTCAGCCTAACGGCACTTGGTTAAAACTCCATGGGTCAATAAACCTAGTTCCATCAATTAAGTGCCTGGAGGCCCCCATATTGCAAACAAGCTATCTACCAAAATAATTCAGCTTTACTTGCTCCATGAGCTGGGACGCCCACTATTCTGCATTGTGCTTTGCCTTTTAGTTTGGCTAATACTACTCTGCCATTCCTACAATGTCACAGTGTTCTGTCCCTGGGGTAAAGAAGTTGAATGCACAGAGATTCTTAAGGTCCAAATCACAAACTCCTCTCTTGACTCTTCTTTAAAGGTAATGAGATTCCTTTTCTGTTCTCATGCAACTCCTTTTATACTCATGTTAGAGTTCCAAGTTGTTACAGTTGCAATTAACTTTGCCACTCACAACTGAATCATATCAATGTATCAGCATTTTCTCCCACTTTCTCTTGTCCTGACATAGCTGAGCAAAAGTAATATGTGTAGAAGAATCATCTGAAGTAATTCACTGCATAGCAAACCACAGAATAATTGAGCAGACTGATGAGTATATACTCTTATAATATCATAGACATGCCTTCACCAGAAAAGACAATCTACAACTCATCTAATTTTGCCATATGACGTTGAAAGAAATTATCCTCTATAAATTTTTTCAACATTTAGTTGCCTGAACATTCTGAAAGTAGAAAAACATAATGACAGTATAAAAATCGCTATCAGATTTATTTGTAGAGATAGAAAATGTCTACTATCAGCCTACGGTTTTAGAGGATTGTCTTCCAATAATTGATGGCAGGAGTTGTTGTTGTTGTTGTTAAGTGCCGTCGAGTTGGTTCCGACCCATAGCGACCCTGTACAGGGTTTCCGAGGCTGTAAATCCTTAAGGGAGTAGAAAGCCTCATCTTTCTCCCGCGGAGCAGCTGGTAATTTCGAACCACTGACCTTAAGGTTCGCAACCCGATTCGTAACCACTACGCTACCAGAGCAGGAGTACAGGATCATGACTGACGGTCCAGTCATATTCTCTGATAATGTAGTGCTTATGAGTTGGGCTGCTAACCTCATGGTCTAAAGTTTGAAGCTACCAATAGTTCTACATTAGAAAGATGAGGCTTTCTGCTACCATAAAGGTTTTCAGCCTTGGAAATGTTCTGCAGGGTTGCTATGCGTCAGAACTGACTCTACAGCACCCCACCACCACCACCACTAGCATACCAGTCACTGTGACAGGCGACCAAAGAAATTTCCAAAGATAATAAATCATTCTAAATGCAAAACATAAAACTTGTCAACTGCTATTGAGTGGTTTCAACTCTTAAGGACCCCTTACAGGCTTTCTGAGGAGCATCCACCATCAACTCATGGAAGCAGCAGCCTAGAAATCAAATGAGCTATTGCATTAGACAAACCTGCTGCACAAAACATCTTTAAAGTTTTCAAGAGCAAAAATGTCAATTTGAGGACTTAGGTGCAACTGACCAAAAACAGGGTGCATTAAACAGCTTCAGATGCATGTGAAAGTTGGACAATGAATGAGGAAGACTGTAGAAAAATTCATGCATTTGAGTTACAGTGTTAGAGAAGAATACTGAAAGTACCACAGACTGCCAGAATAACAAACTTATCTGTGTTAGAAAGTACAACCAGAATTCTCCTTAGAAGCCATTATGGCCAGACTTCAAGTCTCATACTTTGGACACATCAGGAGAGGCTAGTCCTTGGAAAAGGACATTATGCTTTGTAAAATGGAGGGACAGCAAAAAAGAGGGAGACCCCTCCAGTGAAATGGACTGTCACAATGACAGCAACAATGAGCTCAAGATAGCCACAACTGTGAGTATGGTGCAGGACCTGGTCATGCTTTGTTCTGAAGTTCTGTTGTATGTAAGGTCACGATGGGTAGGAACCTACTTGATGGCACCTACCATAAGCCACTTATTCAAGTAAAGCTACTATTGACATTCATAGCTAAGACTTTGTTTTTTTTTTTGCTGCTGTTGTTTTTTATTCTTTTTGGATAAATACCTACAAGTAAATTTCCTGAGTAATACTTTTAAGGATTTTCCTAGAATCAATCATACATTTTACTTGGTTACACAATCAGCAACCAAGCAGCAACAAGAAGTCAAATGAACCCAAACTTGCAGATAGTACCCATTTTACCTAGCCTCGAAGGCTTGATAATCAGAACTCAACTACAGGAAGATTTAAAAAAATAAAATTTTGAAGAAGGAAATGAAGGTAAATTGCTACAATTTGATGAACTTGACCTATACTCATAGATGTAGTAGCTCAAAATACCAACAGAGATGGAAGGAGTCTTCACATCAAGTATCAATGCTATCCCCTCTGTACACAGAGAAGACAGGGATGGGCAACTTAGACATTGGCTAAGTGTCTAAAATGAGGGGGCGATAGAGGCATGAAGTGACAGGTTTACAAGGTTTCAACAAGGAATTTAGTTTAAGAGTGTGTATGAAGCATGAGTCCCCACCGAATAGCTTTCATCTTGTCTAGATGGGTATGGTAAAAAGAGATAGGAATAAGATTCTTACAATTCAAAAGTAAATGTTATCATGACTAATTGCGACTGTCACAATTGTAAAGGTAGAAGTTTTGTAACAAAAATACGGGAGTAGTTAATTTTACAGTCCAGAAAAAGAGATCTCTAATGACCATCAAGGGAGAAAAGCACAAGTGTAATGTGAGACACTATCCAAAGAAACAGTGAGACCAGATATGGAGGTAGAGATGGGGACATGGAGAGAGGGAGCAGCTGAGGACTCTAGATTCATGGGAAGACAGGGGGCAGGCTTGCAGAATATGCCCTTTGGTGGTTTAAATTATTATAGACTCTTGAATGTTGGGGGGGAAAAAAGTTAAAATGAATAGAGAGAAATACTGTTAACTGATGGTGCATGGAAGGGATTATAACCACTGTAATGAAACAAAGTATAGGATTTATTGAATGCAAAACTGATGATCTGCCCTATAAACTTTCACTCAAGTCACAGTAAAAACTTTGAAAAAAAGAAACCAAATGATATACTGCATTGGTCAAAGCTACTACACATGACTTCCATAAAATGTTGAAGAGCAAAAATGCCATTTTGAAGACTAAAGTGTGCCTGACCCAAGCTATGGTATTTGCAATCACCTGATTTACATGTTAAAGCTGTACAATGACTAGAAAGAAAAGAGAAGAACTAAGTATTGTCAATATTTTTCAATTTAGACATTCTTGTTTGTATATGTGTATATATTTTTATATCACTGTGATTTTAATTTTATTTTTAAAATTTCTCCTAACAAATCATTTGCAACTTTATAATGTGCTAGGAGTCATGGTGTGGCATCGGACCTTAAGTTAGGTTTGAACCTGAGGTTAGTAGTTCAAACCCATCAACCATCTTTGGAAACCCTGACTCAACAGCACTTAACAACATCATGTGCTGATTAGACACTTGAAAATGTTTCTTTTGAAATGCCTGTTCAAAGCTTTTTTGCACATAATTTGCTAAATATAAGTTTAGCAAAAATGGGCTTAAGCATCACAAAAATTGTGATGATGTTGTAGGACTAGATAATGTTTAATTATACTGCACAGGGTCTGCATGATTTGGAACCAACTGAGCACCACCTAACAATACCACCAATATTATTAGCAAAAAACAGAAGAGGACCTTAAATAGGGCAAATGCTTTTTTTTTTTTTTTTTTTTTGTACTGTATCATCAGAAATGCCCATTTTTTATTCTACTAATATTGAAAGTGCCATGGACTGCAAAAAGAACCAACGGATCCGTGTTGAAAGAAATGCAGCCAGAGTGCTCCTTGGACGCCAGGATGCCCAAGCTTCATCTCTTATACTTTGGACATACTGTCAGGAGGGACCAGCCCCTGGAGAAGGATATCATGTTTGGTAAGGTGGAAGGTCAGAGAAAAAGAAGAAGATCCCCAATGAGTTGAACTGGCCAAGTATCAGCTACGATGGACTCAACCATGGCCACAATAGTGAGGTTGGCCCAGGATTAAGCAGTGGTTCGTTCTGCTGTACATAAGGTCACTATGAGTCGGTATCGACTCGATGACACCTAACAACAACAAATTTTGAACTAAACCTCGATTCTTTATTTTTCTAACCAATGTGTTATTAAAAAGGTATGTTTTCTTTCTGTGTGTGTGCTTTCCTAACAATTAATTGATTGAAACTTTAATGAAATATTCACCAAACATATGTTTGAATTAAATATATTACACAGTATACATTTTTAATTATAGGTTTTTTTGTACAATAGTCATATACTAATGACCATATATTATGCACCTGACTTAATTTATGCTTCTCTAATCGCTGTACAACAAATTGTCTTCCTAATCAGTGGTAATGCTTTAGCATTATTGCACATCTAAATTAAATATCTGATTATATATAATACAACATTTATAAGAAACATTTATCTAAATATATTCATGATGCAATATTTAATGTTGCATAAAAGATATATTAATGAACTGCAAATATATTGTTTTATTCATTCCTAAAAGTTGACATTTGGTGCTTTAATTATTCATGATTTCTAAAATTCTGTGCTGTAGAGTTTTATAATGTCAGATGGATAGAATACGCAGGAAATGCTCTTTCCAGAGCCAAGATTTTACTCCATGCAAATCATTTGGGAAGTCATATTTAACCTATGTGGAACAAGCTGTTGGAGAGTAAGATGTCCAAAAGCAGACATAATAAGTGAAGGTAGTTTTAAAAGGTTTTATTTCTCTGTGATTAGTTATCACAGCCCTGGTGCTCAATGAGCTATATGCTGGGCTGCTGATCTAATGGTGGGTAGTTCAAACCCACTAGTCCCTCGGCAAGGGAAAGGTAAGGTAATCTGATTCCATAAAACCCTATAACCTGGGAAACTCTATGGAGCAGTCCTACTATGAGTTGAAATCAACTTGATAACAGTGGGTTTGGTTTAATTTGGTTTGGTTTAGGTTCAGTTATATCTTAGGTCCAAGAACACTTAGTCTATCCCTTAGATTCAGTCATATATAGTTTTTAAAAAACTATTTTTGTGAATCAATAGATTTTTATTTTTCCTAAAAGTCCCCATATTATTGTTGTATTTATGCAGATGATGATCATATATAGAAAATGTGTTATTACCCAGACACTGATCAGAGTGAGTTGTAAATATTAACACAAAACCAACCTATAGGAAAAAGTTAGTATCTCTCCAATTTTAAAGATAAGAAAACAAAGATTGAGACTCTCAGTAATCTGTCTGTATCAGTCATCTATTGCTATGGATCACAAAATTCCAAATTTTAAAAAGCCAATTCAATTAAAGTGCCTATACTTTTTTGAGGTAGCCCTTTGGCCTGTTGTCAGAAGAGTAAACCATCTGCTGGATTTGCTTGGCATGTATTGAGGCTATACTTTTGAAACTTCCAGTAGATGTTGGTTCTGAACTCGGATAACCCAGTTTAACTCTGAAGGCCATTCATGAAGGAGCTCCAAATAATTAATGATGATGTTGTTAGGTGCCGTCAAGTAGGTAACAACTCATAGCGACCCCTATGAACAGCAGAAGGAAACGGTGACTGATCCTGGGCCAACCTCACTATCGTTCCCATGCTTGAGTCCATCAATGCTGCCACTTAGACAATCCATCTTGTTGGGGGTCTTCCTCTTTATTTCGGACCCTCCACCTTACCAAACATGATATCCTTCTCCAGGGACTGGTCCCTCCTAACAATATGTCCGAAGTATGAGAGATGAAGTTTGGCCATCTTGGCCTCTAAGGAGCACTCTGGCTGCACTTCTTCCAACACAGATCTGTTGGTTCTTTTGGCAGCCCATGGCACTTTCTATATTCTCCTCCAACACCGTAACTCAAAAGCATCAATTCTTCTACAGTCTTCCTTATTTACTGTCCAGCTTTCGCATGTATATGAGGTTATTGAAAATACCATGGCTTAGGTCAGGCACACGTTAGTCCTTAAGCTGACATCTTTGTTCTTCAACACTTTAAAAAAGGTCTTGTGATGCAATACATCGTTTGATTTCTTGACTGCTGCTTCTGTTTGAGTGTTGACAGTTGATCCAAGAAGAACGAAGTCCTAGACAACTTCAAACTTTTCTCTGTTGATAAGAAGGTTGTTTAGTGGTCAAGTGGTGAGGAATTTGTTTTCTTTACAATGGGATGCAATCCATACCAAAGGCGTTAAGGAAAGGCTTCAGCCACAGATAGAGACAAAGCTAGTTTTTTTTTTTTTTTTTTTTTTTTTCCTTCTGCTTATTCTGAACTGATAGTCAAAAGTCAGTGAGTCAGTAAGTTTATCTCAGGAAGTCTATTGTTGCCCTCTTCCCTTTCTCCTCTTCCTTTCACAGCATGTTTTCAGTAAGGTTATTCAACAGGCTAGTACTCAATTGAATTATCTACAGAATAACTTGTTAAATGGCTCAAACTGTATAATTAGAAAATAATTCAAGGGGTCTTGCCATTGTCTTCTGTCTATTAAAGCATGATTTTATAAATGAAACATGATTTTGTAATTTGAATAAAAAATGTTTTATTGTGAATTATGTGGTAGTTTACATGGGAGAACATTAGCTTTACATTCATTCCATCGTATATCATTTCATTGCCATGGTTACAATCTCCTCCATGCATCATCAACCAACCAAACCTGCCCCTGGTCATCAGTACAGAGCCACTCTCTCTCTTTGTGTCTAGAGTTACCAGCTGGTCCATCTCTCCATGTCATTGTCTCTGCCTCCATCTCTGGTGTCACTGTTTCTCTGGTAGGGCCCCGCACTTCACTCTTCTCCCTTGATGGTCTCAGAGCCCTTCACTCCTGGACTGAAAAATCAGTCACTCCCATCCTTTTGCTACAAAATGTCTACCTTTACATTTCAACCCTCACAGTCAGTCCTGACAGCAACTATTCACTATTGTACCGCAAGAGACCTATCTCCATCAACTTTCATCAGCCCACCCAGACAGATTGGATACTACTCAGTGGAGTGTCTACCTTCCTCCGTGCCCTCTGGATCTAGGCTCCGTCTTGAAAGTCAGAGCACATGTCTGACCAAACATCTTCCCCCAGCCCGCTGTATGTCTGGAAAAGAGAAGGTGGGGAAGATGCTGATAAGATAATATGATTTAGTGATGAATGATTACTAACAGGGATAATTGTGATTGCAAAAACTTGGAAATCTACTGAGGGAATTGGCCAAATTTTCCAACCTGCTGGGTTAAAAATAAACCATCTCAGAAGCAGGAAGGAGGATTTCACTACCATCAAAGAAGAAGATTCAGAAGTGGACTGTGTCCTTTGGACACTCAGATCCCTGTATATTAAACCTCTTTAACCTAGGCACAGAAAGCTTTTACACTGGAGGTATAGCAGAGAAGCATTAAGAGCTGAACCAAGAGCCAGAGCACCATGCAGAGTGGCAGTCTTTCCAGGCCACAGAGCAAGTAAAGCTAAGTGCCTATGGGTAAGTGGCTTATTAGTGGAGTGGGGTGCCTCCAGGAATATAATTGAAGAGCAAGGTTTGCAGATCCATGGAGCTAGAGGTTGAAACTTACAGTAGTATATTTATATTTATAGTAATCTTTTGGGCATTTTTTAGCTGCCTTAAGAGTTTTGTAACATTGCCCAAGCAGGGCAGAAAATAAAGCAATGGGAGAGAGCTGCCTGCAGGTACTACTAAGAAGAGACTATCCTATATGGAATAACTACACTGAGCATTTCTGAAGCTGAATTGTAACCTGTTAATTTCCCTAATAAATCCCGTAATTGTGAATATGGTGTTTAAGTGCTATGTGGCTGTTGCAAAGAATTATTGAACCCAGCTGAGTAGACAGTCTTGTGGGAAGGGTGAGAGACCTCATATTTACTAGAGAAGGGTGGAGAGCAGAGGTTTGTCTGACCTCAGTCTCATAGGAAAGTCGACCTTGGACTGATGCTGACCTAGACTTTGATTCTCCTTCATTCTGAAGAAGAAGAAATCAGATGCTGTCTGCCTTGCCACGTTCTACCACACTAAGCAAGGTCATACATAGTACTGGTGTGGTGCTGTAGGATAAGCACTCAACTACAAAGTTGGTTTGAACTGCAAAGTCAATGGTACAAACTCACCAAACGCTCCTTGGAAACCTTATACAGGGTTGCTATGAGTCAGAAATGACTCAGTAAGCACTTAACAACAACAAGAAACAAGGTCTCAGAGTTAATGAGTATATATTAACCAGGTAGGCCCTGTTTTTGACCACTCCTGTTAGGGAGTTGAGCTGAGTTTCCAGTATTGGAGCAATTAAGCCAACAAATCAAAATGACAGTAACTGTAAAGTCTTTAATTACTTTACTTATATAGCTGATTAAAAATCATCAATCTCCCCAATATTTTACCCTCCTCTATAAGCTCTGGTAGCGTAGTGGCTACGAATCGGGCTGCGAACCTTAAGGTCAGCGGTTCCAAACTACCAGCCGCTCCGCGGGAGAAAGATGAGGCTTTCTACTCCCGTAAAGATTTACACCCTCGGAAACCCTGTACAGGATCGCTATGGGTCGGAACCGACTCGACGGCACTTAACAACAATAACAACAACATAAGCTCTGATAGTGTAATGGTTATGAATCAGACTGCTAACCCCAAGGTCAGCAGTTTCAAACTACCAGCTGTTCCGCGGGAGAAAGATGAGGCTTTTTGCTCACATAAAGATTCACAGCCTCGGAAATCCTGTGCAGGGTCACTGTGAGTTGGAACTGTCTCCATGGTACTTAACAACAACCATAACACCTCATAAGTAACAAGGCCCAAGTGAGGGGTAAATGCATTGGTACAGACACAGTGACCAAACAACCTTCAGAGTAAGACCAAAACAGAAGACATCTGCAATTTTATGCCCAGGGACCATGGAAGGAAGAGAAGAACATGTGTGGTGGAATTGGTTCCAACTTACAGCAACCATGTATAGGATTTCCAAGGCTGTAAATCTATACGGAAGCAGAAAGCCTCACCTTTCTCCCATGGAACCACTGGTAGTTTTGAACTGCTGACTCTGAAGTTAGCACTATGCTACCAGAGCTCCTTTGCCTATGGTTAGGTCTGCAAAATTATACAAAGATTTTTAGACCGGAGTTAGATTCCTCAACTGCAAATGATATTCCTCATGTAAACCAAAGTTCTTCTTCAGTAAGCTATAAATTTTGACTTGTAAATTGTTGTTCTTAAGTGCTGTCACATCAGTTTCAACTCATAGTGATCATGTATAGGGTTTCCAAAGAGCAGCTGGTGGTTTTGAACTGCCAACCTTATGATTATGAGTCCAGTGCTTGGTTTTTAATATAAAATAAAGACATTCAATATAAAATTATATATTGTTTTAATTACTATGCAAGTGCTCAAGGCCATCTTCTTTTACATTAAATTACTGTATTATGAGTATTTTGGGTTGCGTTATTTTGTTTATTATGCTATGACATAGAGTGAAAGGAAAATACACCGTATGGTCTGATCACTGTCTATGAATCAAGACTTATGGCTCTTAGTACATGTTCCATTCTTTTTTAACTATTTTTCTCCAGATGCCCATTATTCTGCATACCACTTTTAATACCTGAGTATGTTACTTTGACTGTTCTCTCTAGAGGTGTCTATGTTCATAATATTGCCACAGCAGAAGCAGCTTTCCTAACAACTATTAAATGATTTCTAAGCTCGAACCCTTCTTATATCCAATATTATAATTTTCCTATGCTTTCTTTTTTTAGGTGTCAGGAGTTAACTCTCATAGTTGTGCTTACCTTTGTCAGTTCCTTGTTTAAATTAATACAAACTTATTATAGACTTAGATTGTCAAAAGTATATGCAAGGTAAAATTAAATGGGTTCAAAATAAGTACTTCCTGTGCTATTTATGAAAAGTAATAACAAAATTTGTGACATCAATTTTATTAACTCAGTAGCCATAATCATTGTTAATAATTAATATAACTGAGAATGCCACACAGCTGAAACATCATACATCACACTTCATTATAATCTAAAACTTTTTGTGCTTGTTTGTTCTTTTAATTGAAAGCAACAGTTTTACAGTATATGAAGACTGTGAATACAATTAAAATCTTAATATATGCCTTTCTTCTGTTTTTCATCACTTTTATTTCTTGAAACAGCTTCCTTGTTTTTGAATTCCAGTTCTACCAATTACTAAGTGGTGAATTTGCACAAGTTCTTTAACCTTATTCATATTATCTTAATCTAAAAACTTAGCTATCACAACTTTGATACATTTTTGTTGTTTTTTAAGTTTATTAAAAATCTCAAAAAGAGTGTTTGTAGCAGGAGTAGGCATAAATGCTCAAAAATGTCCCCCATTGGGGTTCTAGAACTTGCCCTGTCAAAGAGGCCTCTTGTGGAGTCTTTGCAATGTACAGGACCTCAGGGGGAATCCTGAGCCCCATCTCGAAACTTCTGAGGTGGGACATTCCCACTAGAAAGTACAAGCAGACCAGCCTGGAACAGCTACAGACCAGCTACAGCCACAGAAGATACACCTTCAAAGAAAGATAATCAGGAAAAACCCAAAACAAAAATTGCAGTATGACTGGCTACTACAAGAATAAACAAGTTGTTTACCAGGAAGCCATCAAGGCTAGCAATCAAGTTCCCTCAGAACAAATCCCCGTCTAAGATTGAAACTCAAAGGGAACACATGAGCAGACATGTAAGCTTGCTGATGACCACGTTGGTCTACTGATGAGTGGAAGAAGGGGAAAGGCAGCAATGAAGAAATGGGCTGAGTTCGACCACATTCCATGGACTCCCATTGACCTGGAGATGAGAGAAGAGGAAGGGCTGCTTTGTCCAAAGTGTGGTGAAACCCGGGGACACCTGAGCCCATGGACAAGGACATAGTCATGGAGGGCTAGAGCTGAGAGTGAAGCATCTAGCTAATATGAAGTAAGGGATATACACAAGAACACCCAAACTTGAAGACAGTACCCATTTTACCTAGCCTTTATAGCTTGATGATCAGAACTCAACTAGAGGAAAATTAAAAAAAAAAAAAAAAAAAAGATAAAGGAAATGAGGGTAAATTGCTACAATTTGATGAACTTGACCTATACTCATGGAGGTTGTTGTTGTTATGTGCCATGGAGTCAGTTCCTACTCACAGCGACCCTCTATAGGGTTTCTGAGGCTGTAAATCTTTATGGGAGCAGAAAGCCTCATCTTTCTCTCACAGAACAGCTGGTAGTTTCAAACGGATCTCTAAGTACCAACAGAGAGGGAAGGAGTCTTCACATCAAGTTATCAATGCTATCCTCCCCTCTGTACACCAGGTAGATAGGTATGGGCAAACTTAGATTTTGGCTACCTAAAATGAGAGGGCAATAAAGGCACAAAGTGACTGGCTTACCATGTTTCAAAAGGGAGTTTAGTTTAAGAGTGTGTGGGGGAAGATAGAGTGTCTCTTGTGAATAGTTTTTGTCTTGTCTAGATGAGTCTGGTAAAAAGACATAGGAATAAGATTCTTATGATTCAATAGTGATTAATTGTTATGATGACTAATTGCGATTGTTACAATTGTAAAGGTTGAAGTTTTGTAACAAAAATGGGGGCGTAGTTAAACTTGTAATCCATAAACAGAAGACCCTAGGACCATCAAGGGAGATGAGCACACGCAGAATGCAGGCCCTTATCTAGAAAAGCAGCAACACCAGAGATGGAGGCAGAGATAGGGACATGGAGAGAGGGAGCAGTTGAGGACTCTAGATTCATGGAAAGAGAGGGACTTAGAGCTGGTGGACAGGTGGCAGACTTGCAGAATGTGTCCTTTGGTGGTATAAATTATTATATATGCCTGAGTGTTTTTTTTTTTTTAAGCTAAAATGAATAGAGAGAAATACTGTTAAATATTTGTACCTGGAGGGGATTACAATCATTGTAATGAAACAGTTGTGTAATTTGTTGAATGTAAAACTGATGATCTGCCCTGTAAACTTTCACTCAATTCACAATAAAAATATTATACGAATGAGGGACAGTTTTTGTTTTTTTTTATCACTTTCAATAATCGTTTTATTTGCAAGATTCCAAAGAAATTTCTAGATAATAACATTCATTAGTGATATTTTTCAAACTTGTGAAAAGTTCTGTATTTAATAGTAATTTAATATTAAAATGTCAATGAGATGTTGGGTTTAGGTTTATAAAACTTTCTAGCATACTGATATTTTCAAGTTGTCAATATTTTAGGCTAATTGCTCTTTTCCTGGTTGGAAAAAGACAGAAATCAGTAAGGAGTATTTTTAATGATGTTAGACAACTTCCAGGGGAAGAGGTAAAGTTCTATAAAAAATAGAAGCATTTTCTTCTTTGTCCTTTCTATAAAAGTCATTAAATGAAGTTTGAGTGTTCTGGCCATTAGAGTTAGTACATAAAAATTTCATAAATCACAGGATTTTTATTTCTTCAAAGGTCATATATCATCTATGTGTAGTTACTGTTAAATTTTTGTAAAGACCATATACTATGAGATTTCATGTAGAAAATAATTTCAAATACATAAATATTGTCCAGTCATTCAGAATAGTCTTTCATTTTATATTTTTTGACTTTGAGTCAAATTTATTTGGAAATTTCAATCACTACACTGCTATCAAAATTTTCAATGCTATTGTTTTCTGTATTTTTCTGGGGAGAAGACATGTATCCCAAGTACAAGATTGCTGTACATCTACCAATATGCTTGTTGATCTATCACAAAATTATAATTTTGGCCTGCAGATTATGGTGGAAAGGTAATACTGTGCTTGATATTTTGAAATATCTGTATTTGACATGCTTCTAGTCTCACATATCCATCACTTTACATTTTTAGGATTTTTGTTTTGTTTTTTAATTTTGGCTCAGTTTGGTGCAAAAGTCGGGTTTCTGTTTATATGTTTAAAAATAAACCCTTTGAGGAAGCATTAGTTTCATGATTTTTTTTTTTTCCATTTAATATACAGAATTTGTGGCACTGTAGGACCAGCACTGGACTGAAAACCACATGGTCAGTAGCTGAAACCCATCAGCTGATCCTCAGGAACCCTATACATGGTCGCTATGAATTGGAACCAACTCAACAGCATTTAATATCAACAAGGAACATATCACACGAACACACTCACAATGAATAAATGAGTTTAGTAAGGTTATCCGAATATTTACACAGAAAAAACATAGAATTTTAATATACTAACAAATAATCTGAATATGAAAATAAAAATTCACTGACAATATCACCAAAAAGAATAAAATTCTTCAGAAAAAAAGTTAACAAAGTGCAAGATTTGTTTATTAAATATACTACTAAAAACTATTGAGAGATATGACAGATGACATAAATGAACAAAGAGCTATTCAAAATTAATTATTTTAGAAATTCAGTATGTTTTAAACGACAGTTATTTCCAAATTGAGCTATAGATTCAGGGGTATTTTATATGAAATCCCAACAGAGTAATTTTTCGAATTGATCCTAAAGTTTAAATGAATGTTAGATAATTAAATTAAAAAAACTTCTGACAGAAAAAGTTAGAGAATTAGCACTACAGATTTTTAACTGTATTGTATAGTTAATAGTATACACGACACTAATCATGGTATAGAGATGCTCTGAGTCTGAATCAACTCGATAGCAGTGTTTGGTTTTTGTTTTTAATTTAAATCAAGATAGAAGCTTAAGATATACATATAAATCAGTGTAGCTAAAATGGAAAAAAAGTTACATTTACGGTCACTTGTTTTTATTTTTTTTAAAGCTTTCACTGTGAATTGAGTGATGGTTTACATGGGCAAAGATTGGTTTTACACTCATTCTACTGTATTTAGTTTCACTGCAATGATCACAAAATCCCCTCCATGCAACATCATTCAATAGTATATGCTTCTATTCCCTGTTTCTTTTTTTTTTGGTTTGTCTTTGATATACACAATAACACTCAGGAAAATATAGTCCTTTAAAATCTCTCACTATTATTGTAGATTGGTCTATTTCTTTCTTCAAATCTATTAGAGTTTGTTTTATATATTTTAGAGCTCTTTCATTGAGAGCACAGATATTATGGTTATGTCATCTTGTTCAACTGATCCTTTAATCATGCGATAATGTCCACCTTTATCTATTATGCTGGTTTTTGCCTTAACGTTTATTTTGTCAGAAATTAATATTGCCACTCCTGATTTTTTTAATGGCAATTAACTTGGTATATTTTTTTCCATCCTTTAACTTTTAGTCTTTAAATTTTTGTCTTTGTGTGGAAGGTGTGTCTCTGGCAGACAGCACATTAAGGGATGTTGTTTTCTTATCCATTCTGACATCTCTGTCTCTGAACGGGTGGATTTAACCCATTGACATTCAGTGTAATTATCAATAAGCATGGATTAATTGTTGTCATTATTTTATTATTTTATTTTTTGTGGTAGTGCTTTTTTGTTTGTTCTACATGCCTTCCTGTGCTGAGTTCATGTTCATTTGTGTTCTTTCTTGTCACTTTCTTCATAGTTTTCATGTTCTTCTTGGATTTTCATTTTCTTGTTGTGAAAAACTGATTTTTTTTGAGGTTACTCTATACTCCAGTAACTTTTTCCTCCACTTAAAACAGCCTATTTTATCTTGCAAACTACCTGACCTCCTCACCACCTCAATCTCTGTTCCTATGTTTTCACCTTCTTTCACATTTTAATTGTTTTGATGACAGACTGACCTCCCAGAACCTCTGTATTTGCTCTTGCAGCTTTTATCTGGACTCTTCCATCTGTCAATTGAATTCCAGGTGGTGCTGCCATATATGTTAATCTCTGATTGTTTTCTATTCTTGTGGGTTCTCAGTCCAAAGAACTTCCTATAGGATGTTTTGAAGCACTAGGTTGGCTTTGACAAAGTCCCTTTGCTTCTGTTGGCACTGTATTTTCTTTCAGATTTTATATATATATATAAAATGGTTTCTGCTGAGAGATCAGAGCTTAATCTGATTTATTTGCCTTTGTAAATAACACTTTTCTTTTCCCTATCTGCTTTCAGGATTCTCTCCTTGTCTTTGATTTTGGAGAGCTTGATTATGATATGTCTTGGTGATTTTCTCTTGGGGTTTATCCTTCCTTAGGTTCATTGAGATTCTCGAATGCTTTTATTTTCATTTTTCAGACTGTTAAGAAAATATTCTTCCAGACGCTCCTCAACTATCTCCTCTACGGTCATCTGTGATTCTTCCAGTTCTTAAATTCCAATTATCATCAAATTATTCCTCTTTATGTTGTCCTACGAATCTTAAGACTTTGAGGTTGTTTTTATCCTTTTTTTCTGTGTACTCTTCTATCTTAGCAGAAATGAGACATCTGTCATCCAGCTCACTTGTTCTGCCTTCCATCTCTTCAATTCTACTTCTTTGCCCTTTCAGTGTATAGTATATTTCTGATATTTTGTTATTAATTGTTTGGACCTCATTTGCAGATTTTGAATTTTTTTCAATGCTATTTCTATCTTATTTGATTGTTCCTGTAGCATTTCCCTGAGTTCTTCCTTGTTTTTCTCAACCCCTCTGTCGAATATTTGGATGCACCTCAATACCATTCTAGTGAATTCCTTCTCAATTAGTTCCAAAGCTTGCTATCCTTCCAGTGGGGAGTCTAGGTCTTCCTTCTAATGGTTAGCTTAGATCTACATCTAGCTTATTTGTTTTAGCGATTCCATCTTGTTTCTGGACATGTGCCGATATCTTCAGTTGTTTCTTGGGCATTTTCAATAATTAGATGAATGTATGTTGATGTTTTATTATGCTTTCTGATTACCTTCAGGTAGATGTGATCAGGATAAGGACTTCCCTTTTCACTTTTCTTATTACTTAATTCAGATTAATTGTAGTAGATGTTGGCTGTCTATATGGTATACATCAATTAGCATTGCTTGGATTGTGGGATTTTATGGGTGTGATTGTAGTTTGGTTATATGACTGCAATTGCCGTCTCTTCTTGGTTTGTGTGTTGATCAAACACATGAAGTCATGTGTTTACCATTAACAACAGTTTACTACCATGAAAATGTCCTGTGCGCTACCTAGTCATCCTTCTCTCACTTTCTCTGAGCCCATATCAAATACTGTTGCTGTTGTTTGGGTGTCTGTTTTACTATGCCTCTAATTTTGTCTTTTCCAGTATGGCAAATGATTGGAATCATACAGTATGTATTTTGTTCTTTTTTTCTCTCTCTGTCTGTTTTCTTTCACTTAACAGCATGTATCTCAGTTTTCTCCACATCTTTTGTTGGCTGGTTAGTTTATTTTATCTCTAGCTAATATTCTATTGTATGGGTGTACCACAGTTCACTTATCCTATTGAAGGACAGCAAGCGTAATTCCAATTTATATAATTTATTAATAAAATTATGTGGGTGGTTTTTTTTGTGTGTGTGGACATATGAAAATTTATCCATATGCCTCTGTGCACATACTCGGAAGCATGTTTATTGGATAACTTGGTAAAATTATGTATTGCTTTGTATGAAACTGCCAGTCTGTCTAACAAGCAGCTATACCATTTCCTAATCCCACCAAGAATGATTGAGAACTCCTATTGCTCCACATATCTGCCAGCATTTGGTATTGTCAGTGCTTTGGTTGTTACTCATTCTAGTAAGTTTGTAGTGTTATCTCATTTGCAGTTCCATAAGGCATCCTAGTGTGGCAATTGTGGGCTAAATCTCTGTAATACAAGGTTGGCTTGAATCACAAGGTTGTTGGTTCAAACTCACCAGCTACTCCTTAGAAACCTTATACAGGGTTGCTATGAGTCTGAACCAACTTGATGGCCTTTAAAAACAACAACAAGGAACCCTAGGGAAAGCACTGGACTGTTAACTGCAAGGTTGGCAATTCAAATCAACCAATCACTTCACGGAAGTACGATGAGGTTGTCTGCTCACATAAAATTTACAACACTGGAAACTTTATGTAGTGTTGCTGTGAGGCAAAATTGAGTCAACGGTTTTGGGCTTTGAGTAAATAACATATAAAAGGAGCTCTGGAGGTATAGTGAGTTATGTGTTTGGATACAAACTATAAGGTCTGTGAATCAAACCCATTAGTAACTCTGCAAGGGAAAGATGATCTGTCTGTTCACATATTTATTATCTCAAAAACTCTAGGGAGCAGTTCTACTCCATACTTGCTATTGTTGTTGTTAATTGATGTGCAATGTCACTATGAGTTTGAATTGACTCAAAGCTGTGGGTAATGGCATAAAACCACACTTATGTCTCAGTTATTTTACTGTGATTATTTGCATGTTGCTATGATTCTGGATCAAAAAGAATACTCAAGATTTATTTTGAAACACAATGTTGTGTCTGATGATATAAAACTCTTACACCTATAAAGAAAATCAGTTTACATGATCACTGTTTGAATTTACACCAACCACTAATACCAAAGATGAAGAAATAGAAGAATTCTACCAACTTCTTCAGTCTGAAATTGATCAAATATGCAATCAGGATGCAATGATAGTTATTGGTTTGCAGAATTTAGAAACAAAGAGAAAGGATCAATTGTTAGAAAACATGACCTTGGTGATAGAAATTTAGAAGATAAGTGCTTATTCACTAAAAACACCTCATATGACCAACATAAATGGTGATTATATATATGGACCTCACTAGATGAAATACACAAGAATCAAACTCACTACATCTGTGGGAAGAGAAGGAGGAGAAGCTCCATCTCGTCATCCAAAGCAAGGCCACAGTCATTTGTGGACTAGATCTTCAATTGCTCATATAAAAATTAGAGTTGAAGCTGAAGAAGATTAAAACTATTACGTAACAGCCAAAGTATAATCTTGAGTATATCTTACCTGAACTTAAAAGTAATTTGAAAATTGACTCACAGAACGCCAATGACTGTAGACCAGAGGACATGTAGGATGCATGAAGAAAGCAAAAGGTCACTAAAAGGACATCAGCGAAATAAAAGATCAAAATGGATGTCATAAAAGTCTCTGAAACATAGTCTTGAATTTACATAAGTTAAAATAAACAGGGAAAAACGGTACAGTAAAAGAGCTGAACAGAAGACTTCAAAGGCCAGCTTGAAAAGACAAAATAAACAATTTTAATGAAATGTGGAAGACCTGGAATTAGAAAAACAAAAAGAAAGAACTCTCAGTATTTCTGAAACTGATAAGGTGGAAGAAGAAATTCAAACTTGGAGGTGAAATACTTTAGAATTTCATGAGCAAAATATTGAATACCAAAGGAAGCACTGAAAAAAGATAGTAGGAATACAAAGATTCACTATATCAAAAATAACTGGTTAACATTCAACCATTTCAAGAGACAGAATATAATCAAGAACTAATCATACTGAAAGAACAAATCCACGTTGCACTGAAATACTGGTGAAAGACATTTCAATTTGTATTCTAGTAACTGACAGAATGCAAATTGAAATTTTCAACAAGATGAGGCAGTGTTGGAGGCAGTCACTCATCTATGACAATAAGTGGACAGCCAACTAGAAAAGATTCAAAGTTACACCCATTCAAAACGATGACCCAACAAAATGTGAAAATTACTGAGAAATATCATTAATATCCTGTTGTGACACTGTAAGATAAGCACTAAACTTCTAGCCATAAGATTGGCAGTTCAAACCCACTAGTCAATCCTTGGAAAACCTAATCAGAGTTGCTAAAAGTCAGAACAGACTCAAGGGCACTTAACAACAATATCATTAATATCACATATAAGAAAATTTTATTGAACATAATTTAAAATTAGTTGTAGCAATAAATCAACAAGAAACAGCCAGGAATGCCAGTTGGATTCAGAAAAGTACATGGAATGAGGAATATTATTCATGACATCAGGTGGATCTTGGCTGAAAACAGAAAATACCAAAAGGATGTTTGCTTGTGTTTTATTGACTATGCAAATTGTGTGCATTATAACAAACTCTGGTTAACATTACAAATAATGGGCAATTTGGAACACTTAATTGTGCTCATGGGGAACCTGGACAGAGACAAACAGAACAAGAGGATACTGAAAACTTTAAAATAAGGAAAGGTGGGTGTCATGTTTGTATTCTTTTATCATACTTATTCAAATTGTAAGCTGAGTAAATATTCTGACACCCTGGTCTATATGAAAATGAGCTTAGCATCAGGATTGGAGGAAGACTTATAAACAACCTGTCATATGGCAATGATACAATTTGCTTGTTGAAAGCAAAGAGGACTTGAAGCATCTGCTGATGAAGATCAAAGATTCCAACCTTCATTATGGATTACAGCTCAATATATTTTAAACTGCCTTATATACTGGTTTAAATCCACCTGGTAATCTGTGGGAGAGACATAAGGCCTTCCGCTCCAGTAAAGTTTTGCAGCCTCAGAAACCCTACACAGGGTTGCTGTAAGTCAGAACTGACTTGAGAGCACACAGGTACCACTACCAGTAGTAAAGCCTAAATTTCCATGAAGAGACTGTTAGTACAATTACAGACACCAAAAGGCATTTCTGGTAAGGAGTAAGAATCAAGAGAGAAGACCTATAAAAAGTTGCTGATAATTTTGAGAATACATGGTGTCAACGAAAGATTGTTGCTAGAAATGTGGGCATTAAATGTACTTCTGAGGAGGCTTTAAATTTGCTGAACATGTGATTGAGGTGAAGGAAGAGGGCAGATATTTTTTTTATGTAGTGTCAAAGAACTTGAATTATGTTCAAATATTTGTAGAAGTAGAACTTGTTAAGTGATGAATTTGGTTATCAGAGGGCTATATAGTTTCTTCTTGCCACTTAAAGCAAAATGTGAAGTAAAAGAAATAGACTTAGAAATGACTTTGCTAAAGAAAACAAGTGTAAATTGCTACAATTTGATAAACTTGACCTATACTCATGGATGTAGTAGCTCAAAATACTGAGAGGGAAAGATTCTTCACTACAAGTATCAAAACTATCCTCTCTGTATATAGGCAACTTAGACATTGGCTACCTAAAATGAAAGGGCAATAAAGGCATGAAGTGACTGGCTTACAAGTTTTCAAGGGGGAGTTTATTTTAAGAGTGTGCAGGGAAAGGTAGAGTCCCGACTGAATAGTTTTCATCTTGTCTAGATGGGTCTGCTGAAAAGAGATGGGAATAAAATACTTAAGATTCAACAGTGCATAATTGTTATCATGACTAATTGCCACTGTCACAACTGTAAAGGTACAAGTTTTGTAACAAAAATGGGGGAGTAGTTAATCTTACAGTCCAGGAACAGAGGATCCCAGGTCCATTAAGGGAGAAGAGCACAAGCAGAATGCAGGATCCTATCCAGCGAAGCAGTGACACCAGAGACGGAGGCAGAGATGAAGACATGGAGAAAGAGAGCAACTGAGGACTGTAGACTCATGGAGAGAGAAAGACTGAGTAGTTGGCAATCAAGAGGCAGGCTTGCAGAATGTGTCCTTTGGTTGTTTAAATTATTATATATTTCTGAATGTTTTTGTGTACATTCCCCATACCCCCACCACTGCCAAAAGAAGAAGAAAGAAATGAACTTTGCACAACATTACTTAAATATTTGGAAAACTCTTTTATAAAAACTAAGGACTTGAATGTTCACCAAGGATGTGGCTGTACCATTGTTAGTTGACAAAATTAAACCTCTGGTTGATGGATATAATCAATTGCCAGATCAGAAATTTCAATCTGCTTTGACAAAAGGAGACAGAGAAAAATCAAAAGGAAAGAATAGTATCTGCTCCTTGAAATTTTACAGGGAAAAATATAGGGCAAAGGAGCTATATATCTGTTGCTCTCTCCCACTTCCCCCAACCCCCCCCCAAAAAAAAAAAAAAAAATCCTTGGAGCAGATAAGAAACCACCAGAACTGTTGGAAGGAACATGGGAAGCAGCACTGACTTGGTCTTAAAGGGTGGGCCCACAGTAACCTCCGGGATCTCAAAAGGTGGGGTCATGATCTCTGAGGTGTCATAGGGTAGAGCCATATCTTCCTAGATTTCAAAGAGTCATATATTTAAATAATTCATTTCTGGAATGTGGGACTTCCATTCAGTTTGGTCAAGAATATGAGGCCACTACCCAAATCTGAGAGGGTGGGTCTGCCACGCTAAAAATGTAAGGAAAATGGGGCTTTTTGGAGGCAAAGACATAGGTCACTATTCAGAGAGATTTGAAGAATGGGGCCTCCCAAAGCCAAATGAATAGTGTTGCCATTCCATTGGTCTTGGATGATGGTGTAAGTCCAGGACTAAGTGATCCTGTTTCTAAAAACTACTCTTAGAATCTAAGAAGAGTGGGCAACACCCAAAATCTGAAAGCAGGGACACTGTCAAGATGGTCTCCGAGAATAAAGGATTATATTCAAGCCTTGAGAGCTAATGTAATGTGTACTGCACAATTTTGGACTTGTTTGGTGCTAGTTATCCCTGCTTTCCAGCCTGTTTGTCCCATTTGTATTACAATGTTTACCCTGTACCTGTTTCACCAATTTACTTTGTAAACAGATAATGTATCGACTATATTTTTTTAGGTTTATAAATGAAAAGGAATTTTGCCCCAGAATGGGATATGCCTAAAGTCTCACCTATATTTGATTTAGATGATTCAGAAAATTTTATTTTGATTTTGAATTCATTTACAAGTTTTTGGATACCATGACAGGGTGAATAAGCTCTTCACGTGGGAAGGATATGAATTTGGAAAGTAGGATGAAGACTGGGATTTATAGATAAAGTTCTCTTTAAGAAACACATGTTGTAAATCCTAACTTCCATGCCACCTTCACATAATAACAACAACAACGCCTATAGTTGGGCCCTCTTATGACACTGTAAGGTAAGCACTGGACTGGTAATTACTTGGCAGTTCAAACCCACCAACTGCTCTTGTATGCCCTATGCAGGGTTGCTATGAGTCAGAACCAATTCAAAGACATCAAAGCAACAACAAAATACCTATAGTTAGAATCCCATTTGGAAATGGATTGCCTTTGCTTTATTAATTATGCAGGATTAGTGTAGGAAATGTCTTGAGTCAGTCTCTCTGGAGATATAAAGCATATTACAACAAACAAGTGAAATTATCAGAGATCATGAAAGAGAACTGTTAAGCCTCATGAAGATTGCTCGGAAGCAGACACTCAGAAGAGACAAGGGCCTTTCTCTAGAGCAGAGCAGAGCGAGAAAAACGTCTCCTAGAACTAACACCCTGCATTCATATTTACAGTCTCCTAAAGTCAGTGGTTCAAGCTCACCAGCTGCTCACTGAAAACCCTATACAGGGTCGCTATGGGTCGGAATTGACTCGACAGCACTTAACAACAACAACAACAAACTGAGAATACATTTCTATTTGTTAAAGCCACTCATCTGTAATCTTTCTGGTATAGCACCATTGGATAACTAAGACAGCCACCTTTGGTAGAAAGGATCCTGAAGAGATTTCAGACTTAGGCAGATTAGGAAGAAAGCCTTGACAATCTAATGCAAAAATCAGCTGATAAAAACCTATGGATAACACAGAATACTGTCTTATGTAGTGCTGAAAAATGAGTAACTTACATAAAAGATACTCAAAATACACAGTGGCCAAAACAATGCACTCAAGTATACCAATGATTGTGAAGATGGAGCAGGAATTGGCATTAAGAATTAGGAATGACTTAATGGAACTAATAACAATAATAAATGACAATGTTTGTATATGTATTTGTCATTTGTATGTCTTCTTTTTAATTTTTAAAATTTTAAAGCTATCCTAGTGATTTTTTATTCAATTGAATTGTTGAGCTGCCATTTTTAAGCACATTGTCAATTTATTCCTCCAATTTAAAACTGTCTCCCAGCTATTTTCATTTATGATAGTGTGTAACATTTTCAGTCTTTGCTATAATTCCCCAACACCTGAACATTCATAAAGTTCATATTTTCACTTAATTTGTTGCTTTTGTTAAGCATCCTTGAGTTGATTCTGACACACAGTGCTCCTGTATAGGGTTTCTGAGATTTTAATTCTTTATGGGATCAGAAAATTAGAAAACCTCATCTTTCTCCTGTGGAGCAGCTGGTCATCTCAAGCTGCCAACCTGTGTTCACAGTCCACTGCTTATCATAAAGAGCCACCACACTTTCTTAGCTTAGTTTTATTGTTGTTGTTGTTGTTTTAAAATATAACTTTAAAAGGAAATATTTCATATTTTTTACAATATTTAAAAACTTAATATTGTAAAGGAAAACTCTGGGTTGTTGTTGTTAAGTGTCATCTAGTCAGTTCTGACCCAAAGAGACATTGATAGGAATTATATCTGCCTTTTATAGCTAGGTGCCGAGGATTTCCTAACTATAAAAAGCAGGCATCATTTTTAAATAAATTATTTTAACTTTTTTATTATTAATTGAGTGAAGATTTACAAAACTGATGCTCAGTTTTATACTCAAAAAACCACACACTTTGTTCCATTTAATTGTTACAATCCCCTTCGTGTACCATCAGTTAAAAGTATTTACCTCTATTCCCTTAAAATTTTGCTCTCCTCCATGTATTCTCCCTGGAGCCCTGGCGTGGCGCTGTGGGTTAATGTGCCAGACTGCAAAGGTGTTTGAATTGCAAGGTCGGTGGTTCAAGCTCACTAGCCTCTCCTTGGAAACCATATACAGGGTCGCTAGGGGTCAGATTGACTCGACGGCACTTAACAACAACAACAACAACATCTGTTCTCCCTAACTTCATTGTTCTTCTCCCAACCTTCTTCTTGTTGACTATTACCTTCCCAGTGAACCAAGTTAACACATGCCTATTCCTTGGTGGGGAGTCCTGGACTGGTGCTGTGGGTTAATGTATTGCTTTGCAAAGTCAGTTTGGCAGTCCCAGCTCACCAGTCACTCCTAGGAAACCCTATACAGGGTTGTTATGAGTTGGAAACTACTAGACGGCACTCACCCACCGCAACAACAAATCCTCTGGTGTTGGTGATTGTGTGCTGACATATAGAAACCCTGTATAGAGTTTCCAAAGGAGCTCTGGTAGCATAGTGGTTACGAATCGGGCTGCTGATCTCACAGTCAGCAGTTCGAAACTATTAGCTGTTCTGCTCCCATAAATATTTACAGCTTCAGAAACCCTGTACAGGGTCGCTATGAGTTGGAACTGACTCCATGGCACATAGCAACAACACAGTTTCTGAGGATATAAATCTTCATGGGAGCATAAGTCTCACCTTACTCTTGTGGAGTGGTTGGCAGATTCAAACTGCTGACCTTATGATTAGCAGCACAGTTCTTAACCCATTATCCTGCCAAGGTTCCTATCTACACTCTAGTCAATGAATAATTCTCATTTCAGTGCAAGAATCTTCTTTAGTGAAGCACCTGATTAGATCTTTTGTTTTTGTTTTTTTAATTGGGTTGTTTCATTTCCTACTGATGAGTTTTAAGTCATTCATTAGTTATATGACTTACTGATATTTTGTGGTAAAATTTTTTGAAGTACTGATAAGAAGAGACGGCATATGCACAAGAACACCCACACTTGAAGATAATACCCACTTGACCTGGCTCAATGGTTGGATGATCAGAGCTCAAAAAGAAAACGAAAGAGGAGGAAAAAAAGTGTAATCTGATACAATTTGATGAACTTGACTGACCTACACCTATGGATGCAGTTGCTCAGAAGAGGGAACAAATCTTTAAAGTGAGGATCATTCCTACTCCCTCCATATGCAGAGTAGACAGGGATGGGCAACTTGGACATTGGCTACCCAAAATGGGGGGCGGGGGTGCCTACAAAGGCAAGTAGTGACTGGCTTACAAGCTTTCAAGAGGGAGCCAAGATCCAGAGGACGCAGAGGAAAGTAGAATCTCCACTGAGTAGTATCCAATCTGTCTGGGCGGAACTGATGAAAAGATATGGGGATAGCACTCTTGTGGTACAATAGTGAATAATTACTATCAGGACTGACTGAGAGGGTTGGAAATGTAAAGGTAGACATTTTACAGCAAAAGGAGTGGTTGACTTTGCAGTCCAGGAGAGGAGGGCCCTGGAACCATAAAGGGAGAAGAGTGGAGTACGGTATGCTACCCAGAGAAAACAGTGATGCCAGAGATGGCGGCAGAGAAGATGACTTGGATAGATAGAGCAGCTGGGAACTCTAGACCCAGAGAGGGAGAGGGGCTGTTGTACTGACAACCAGTGGGCAGGCTTGCAAGGTGTAGCATTTGGTTGGTTGATGATGCATGCATGGGATTGTAACCAAGGCAATAAAATGATATACAAAAGGATGGATGTAAAGCTAATGTTCTCTCATGTAAACTATCACATAATTCACAATAAAAACTTAAAAAAATAAAAAAAAGATACTTAGACCAGTTCAGAAAAACCCTATTTGGATTAATCCTTAATAGTTCCAAGTACTGTGTGGAGAGAAACCAAAGAAAACCCTCAAATGCATTTAGCAGTTTTTTTGGCCCAGGAATAATTTTAAGTACGGACTTCTGGTAGCACAATGGTTAAGTACTTGACTGCTAATTGAAAGGTTAGCAGTTCAAACCCACCCAGACACTCATGCAGAATAGACTTGGCCTTCTGCTCTAATAAACATTATAGCCAAGAAAACTTTATGAAGTAGTTTTACTCTGTCACATGGGGTCCCAATGAGTCTGAGTTGACTTGATGGCACCCAACAACAACTCTTCCAAGCATTTTCATATAAATTACTGCATAGAATCTTCACCACCCAGAATGACATTCATTCATTCCCATAATTGATGAAGGAACAAGGAAAAGCCTCACTCAAAGAAGTAAAGAGGTATGTTCAAGATCACAGTAAGCAAATGGCGTAGCATAGGTCTGTATTAGCACCAAGCCCAGCTGTTCTCTCCATTATAAAATTGCTCAATTCCCTTATATACATTTTATGTGACAAATTTCTCCCCCCAAAATTCTTTCATTTTATTCTTTAGTAACATACAGCTTTTCTTTCACCTGGAATGCACCAAAAAATACTTTTTTGATGATGTCATATATTTCTCATCACCACCTCCATCTCCTACCAGATATCTTCCAATAAGACTCTTACCATCTTTAAGAGACCAGCTGGTATATCATCTCACCCAGGCTTCAAAATTAAGATCTGCATTTTCTCATTCCTTCAAAAGGAGGTCATCTCCCCTACTTCATCTATACTCCTATACCATTTTATTTCATAAGATAAATAAATAAATAAATAAATAAATAAATAAATAAATAAATTGAAGTTCAAGTGTGAGTAACTTGTAGTTTTTAACTGATTTGGATATAACTTGAGTGCATAGTTCTTTCTCTGTAAGTTCTTGAACCTATTATGATTTTAAAATTAGATTTGATCAGATAAATCTTCAATTTATGATTCACAAAAAATTCTAGTATCTCACTCTGTATCTATACATGCATACATATAAACACACACACACA
>NW_006408535.1:969581-1026357 GCF_000296735.1 Chrysochloris asiatica
CTGAGGCTGCAAATCTTTACGGGAGCAGAGAGCCTCATCTTTCTTCCATGGAACACTTGGTAGTTTTGAACGGCCAACCTTGAGGTTAGGAGCCCTATCTGTAACAACTAACGCTGTCAAAGTTGTTAAGTGCTATCGAGTTGGTTCCGACTCATAGCAACTGTATATAGGGTTTCAAAGAAGCTGTTGGTGGGTTTGAACTGTCAACCTTGTGTTTCCAAGTCTAATTCTGATCTTACTGTGCCACACCAAGAGTTAGTGTCAGAGTTAGAGTTAGAGAGAGAACAGACTCAGACACTTAACAATGACAAACGTATATATATATATATATATATGTTTATACAAATGTATATATACGTGTGTGTATATATATATATATATATATGTGTGTGTGTGTGTGTGTGTGTGTGTATACACCTGGTATGGTGCTGTGGATTAATGCACTGGACTGCAAAGTCAGTTAGAACCACAAGGTCGACAGTTAAAATTTACCAGCTGCTTCTTAGAAACCCTATACAGAGTTATCTGTGAGACAGAACCGGCCTAATGGGCACTTAACAACATATTCATATGCTGTTGTTATACATATATTAATGTATATTTATATATATGCATAAATATACATACAAACATACACACACACACACACACACGTGTCTATATGAAGTCCTGGTGTGGCACTGTGCGTTAATGCAGTGGACTGCAAAGTCAGTGGTTCAAGCTCACCAGCACTCATTGGAAACCCTACAAAGGGTAACTATGTGTTGGAACCAACTCAATTGCACTTAAAAACAACAACATGTGTCTATATATTGTTGTTAAGTGCTGTTGAGTCAGTTCTGACAATTGTTTTGTGTGTATGTGGGGAACAATGGTGCCAAATCATCTTACTATCTATTATAACCACTAAGCAAATATTCAATTTCAGATTAAATAGATTCAACATCAATTATTACACTATTTTCAGCACTTATATTGGCAAAAACATGAACAACATATGGAATCCCTAGGTAACACAAAGAATTAAGCAAAAAGACTGGTGGTAGTTATACATATATTTATAAACACACTCTGAGAAAGACTCAGAGACACCTGGGAAGAAAAGCCTTAAGATTTGCTTCTGGAAGATCACACTCCAAAAACAGTTCTACTCTGAAACACAAGGGGTCATCATGAGTCATCAATATTCAACGGTAAGTGGGTAAGTGTTGTTGTTAAGTGCCATCAAGTCAGTTCTGACTCATAGCAACCATGTATGGGGTTTCCAAGTAGCCAACTTTCTGGTTCAAACTGACCTTGCAGTCCAATGCTGAATTTACAGTTACCATCACCAGGACTCCCAATGGTAACTAGCAACAACATATTTTGCATGTACAAGGAAAGGACCTCACCAGATGGAATGCCAAGGAATGCAACTGACTACATATGTGGGATGAGAGAGTAGAAAAGTTAAATATCAGACAAAACAAGACCAGGGGCAGACTGTGGGACAAATTATCAACGGCTCATATGCAAGTTCAGGCTGAAGAAAATACAAGATAAAATATATGGTCTTCAGTGTAACCCACCCGAATGTAGACAGCAACTCATAAACAGATTTGATGCATTAGGCCCTAATTACTAAAGACCAGAAGAGTTGAGAAGTGACATCAAGAAGAAAAGCAATAGAACAATGAGTATGGGTTTTACTATTTTAATTATATGCCTCTGCTATTAGCAGCAGCTGGCCTTCTAGAATGTTAGAATGACCTTTTGAAGAATACAGAATCTAAGCACCTAGGAGATGATAATGAGTATGGAACTTTTTTAACATCTAGTAATCCACTCATTTTTATTCCTTTATGTACTGCTAACTTCAAGATCAACAGTTTGAATGAACCAGCTGTTCCACAGGACAAAGATAAAGCTTTCTACTCCTGTAAAGATTTACTGCCTCTTGGAGCAGCTAGAGACTTTAGACTCAGAGAGGGAGAGGGGCTGTGTGCTGATGACCGGGGCTGGGGGCACGTAGGTGGGGGGCAGGAGGGGACTGTAATCATGGCAATAAAACAATATATGATAGGATGAATGCAAACTAATGTTCTCCCATGTAAACTATCACAAAATTCACAATAAAACATTAAAAAATAGATATTTACTGCCTCGGAAACCCTGTACAGGGTTGCTCAGAGTCAGAACTTAACTTTTAGCACACCACCACTCCACTACCACAAGATATTGAGCTTTGACAGTTTAGGAGCCTCAGTTTCCAGGTCAGAAGACTTCTATCAAGGAAAACAATTGTGGGCGTGGTTCTGTTGGATATGCATTAAATTTCTAGCAGAAAGGTTAGCAGTTCAAACCTACTAGCAGCTCTTCAGAAACCCTATACAAGGTCACTATAAGTCATTACTGATGGCACTTAAGAACAACAATCAACTCATAAGCCACTTTTGTTCCTTTCTACAAGTTTTGACAGTTGAGAAGTCTCAGTTCGCAGGGCAGGACAATTATATCAGGGAAAACAACTGGTAGAAATACAGAACAGTGTATTGCAATCACAACCAGCACCTCATCACAACACTGAATAAGCATAAAATTGCATTGTCAGTTTGGCTAGGGTGAATGATTCTGAAAACCAAGGGGTAACAGAGTTGCTTAACACTAGTGGCACAGTGACTAAAATGCTATCTGCTAAGCACAAGGTTGTTGGTTCAAATCCAGCAATCATTCCATATGAAAAAAAAAAAAAAAAAATCATGCAGTGTGTTTTGGTAAAGATTTAAAGCCTCGGAAACTGTGGGACAGTTCTGCTCTGACCTTAGGGTGGCTACTAGTTGGAATGGGCTCAATAGCAATGAATTTGGTTTATGCTGATAATAGTGAATGTAGAAATTAGTCTACGGATTACAGAATGTCAAAATCAGATGAGATTGTGACAGACAGAGAAGACAAATGAGCCTTCTCAAGCTATATGAGATTTGGAGGTCTCGTTCAGTAAGAGTCAGTCCAGGTAGCAGACACAGACTTCTTTGTCATGATTTTCTCATCATTTTTCTGTAGCTATGAACTTGGAAATACAATTTCATCATTTGTCTCAGTAGGATTATTTCTCCTGATAGGTCAGTTTTCTGTTGTTTGGGGAAATATCCTGAAATTCCTAAATAAAACTTGTGCCTTTTGTCTTTGAAAATATTTTATGTGTTCTAGGATAAAAAAAATTTTAATTAAAAATAAGTTTTTCCTGAGTGACAGTAGTAATTTTGACAGGAAATATAACTAAAAAATGTATTTGTTCAATTATAATAAGTAGGAAAAAACAAACAACTACACACACAAAAAAATATTGATATAAACTCAAATACTATTAGGGCTGATCAACAAATTAAGAACGTATCATTGATCTATACTCATGGAGGTAGTAACTCTAAATACCAACCAACAGAAGGAAGGAGTCTTCACAACAAGTATCAATGCTATCCCCTCTGTACACAGGGTAGATAGGGGTGCACAGCTTAGATATTGGCTACCTAAAATGAAGGAGTGATAAAGGCACGAAGTGACTAGCTTACATGGTTTAAATGGAAAGCTTAGTTTAAAAGTGTGTGGAGAAAGAAGAGTTCCCACTAAATCGTTTTATCTAGTCTAGATGGGTCTGGTTAAAAGGGATGCGGATACGATTCTTATGATTCTATAATGAGTTAATTGTTATCATGACTAATTGCAACCATCACAATTGTAACCATAGAAGTTTTGTAACAAAAACAGGGGAGTGGTTAATCTTACAGTCCAGAAACAGAGGACCCTTGGGCCATCAAGGGAGAAGAGCACAAGTGGAATGAGAGACCTTATCCAGAGAAGCAAAAACAGTGGCACCTGAGATGGAGGCAGACACGAGGACATAGAGGGAGCAGCTGAGGACTCTAGGGAGTGAGGGACTAAGAGATGGCAGCTAGGAGGCAGACTTGCAGAATGTGCCCTTTGGTGGTGTAAATTTTTATGTATGCCTGAGTGTTTAAAGAAAAAAAAAAAAAAAAGCTAAAGTGAATAGAGAGAAACACTGGTAACTGATGGTACATGGAGGGGATTATAATCATTATAATGAAATAAGAAATAAGGTGTATATGATTTATTGAATGAAAAACTGATGATCTGCCCTGTAAACTTTTACTCAATCCCTAATAAAAACGTTTTTTTTTAAAAAGGACTATATTGTATAAATTTTCAGATAACTTTGTTGTTGTTGTTGTTAAGTGCCGTCGAGTCGGTTCCGACCCATAGCGACCCTGTACAGGGTTTCCGAGGGTGTAAATCTTTACGGGAGTAGAAAGCCTCATCTTTCTCCCGTGGAGCGGCTGGTAGTTTCGAACCGCTGACCTTAAGGTTCGCAGCCCGATTCGTAACCTCTACGCTACCAGAGCTCCTTTCAGATAACTTTAGTGTATTTATTAATTTAATGAAAAAAAATGAAACTTCTTAATATGAAATAATTATAAAAGTTCTATTAACCCAGGAATTTCCCTTTGGTTTTTAGTGCAGGAAGCTTATAGAAAGTATGTCAGTTAAATTTTACTAAAAATAAATCTTATTATATAAGTTTGAAAAAAAAATTGGCCTTTTAGCCATAATTCTACTCTTTATTCTCTTCTTAGGAATCAAAGATGTTATTAATTTTTTCTTGATTTCCTTCTTTTGCTTTAATCATGAATATAGTTATCTACTTTTCCTAACATTACAAGAAACTTTGAATCTTCTTTTTTTCCTGAGCTGCTGAAGCTGTATTTCTTTTATACCATTTTTTATTTTGTGAATCTCAAGAGAACCACTAGAGACTTAGCAAAAAAATAAAAACGTTGTACATCTCTATGAAACCACTGGAGTCCTAGGGAGGCACAGTGGGATAATGCACTGGATTGAAAGGTCAGTGTGAATTGAAAGATCCATGGTTCCGATTTACCAGTCGCTCCTCTGAAACCCTATGCAGGGTCACTATGAGCTGGAACGGACTTTAGTGTACTTGACAACATCAACAAACCTTGCGTTGAGTCCTGGTGTGGCGCTGTGGTTTAATGAGCTGGTCTACAAAGTCGGTTTGGACTGTAAAGTCGGAGGTTCAAACTCACCAGCTGTTCCTCCGAAACCTTATGCAGGGTCGCTATGGGTCAGAACCGACTCGACGGCACTTAACAGCAACAACAAATCTTCAGTATACAAAATAGAAAGAAAACATGACATTTTCCCTTATCACTGTGTCAATGGCCATCAGAGATTCTGTAGAACATCCCTAAAATGTTGTTGTTAAGGTGCTGTTGAGTTGGTTCTGAGTGACAGCAACTCTGTATAGAGTTTCTGAGGAGCAGCTGGTGAGTTGGAACAGTCAACTTTATGGTTCAAACCACAGAACCACAGCAGGACTCCATTCCGAAAATAATGGTAGTTAAAACTCAGAGATCCCAATCGTTTAATATATAAATATTGAAGAAAATACAAGGTGGCAGAAGGAAAACCACAGAATTTTTCACTTTTTTTTTTCTTCTTCAGACTTTTTACTTAACATAAACATGGAGCAATCACAAAAACTTTCATTAAAAACTTAAAAAAAATCACTACCACATCTCACCCATGTCTACACTGTTGGTGCAATACTGATTTGGAGCTTTAAAATGATGAAATATATATAAATTAAACTTAATCTGTAAAATAAAAATTCTCAAAAACAATTATTGAAGATTTATTTGAACTGTAGAGAATGCATACCAAGAAAATCATTGAAATTACGTACATTATACATTCTTATTTTACATGCATTTCAAGATTGAACTTGTATAAAAGGCTATGTCAAAAAGTATTACTACTAGGGTTCCAGTTCCATACATGTACAAGTTTATTCCAAACAAAAGATTTTTAAATGTCTGGAATAAATTGAATGTTGTCCTCCCAAATACATCTCAACTTGTCATGTGGTTTAGCAGCTATGTAACAATGTTATATGTCAGGTATGTGATAAATTAATAGATGAATTAAGGGTGGGTTTATTGTTGTTGTTATGTGCACTTAAGAGTTTGACTCCTAATAACCTGTATAGGGTTTCCGATGAGCTGCTGGTGAGTTTGAACAACTGACCTTTCGGTTCAAGCCAATGGTCAAGTGCTCATCCTACACACACACGGGTGGGCCAGAGTATCATTAATCCCTTCACAAAAATGACCTGATTATGAGAGAGTTTCCCACTTTTGTCCTATAAGAGATGAAAGGATAGAGAAGTGAGCTTAGAAGAGGGTACTATTACTGCCAAACCACCACTAGTCTGTGGTGGCTTGTGTGTTGCTATGATTCTATAAGCTATGACACAGGTAGTTTAAATGCCAGCAGGGTCACGCACCGTGGACAGGTTTCAGATGAGCTCCCAACAAAATTAGACAGCGAATAAGGAAGACCATAGAAGAATTGCTGCATTTGAGTTATGGTGTTGGAGGAGAATACTAAAAATGTCATCCTGCCAAAAGAACAAACTGACCTGTGTTGGACGAAGTACAGCCAGAGTGCTTCTTGGAAGCCAGGATAGTCAAACATCATCTATCAGTCTTTGGACATATTATTCAGAGGGACCAATCACTGGAGAAGGATATCATGTTTGGTAAAGTGGAAGGTTGGAGAAAAAGGGAAAGACCCCTAAGGAGATGGATTGGCACAGTGACGGCAGTGATGGACTCAAGCACAGGTACGATAGTGAGACTGGTCCAGGACAGAGTGGTTTTGTGTTCTGTTGTGCACAGAGTTGCTCTGAGTCGGTGCTGACTCAATGGCACCTAACAAAAACAACATTTTTATCACCAAAAAGGAAAATCCAGAAATAAAATGTGTTCTTTGGAACCACAGTCTCTGCACTGTGAAGCTCCTAGATCCAGGGAAAGAATGATGCCAACCAAGACACAGGTAAATCTCCAAGGAATGCTGAAAGGCGACAAAGATCTTTCTTCAAAATTGAGGAAGCAAGAAAAAACCTTCTCCTAGATCAAGCATCCTAACCAGGTCTTTGCATATGTCATTACAATAGTGTCCTTTGTCTTCTTAAAATGTCCTTTGAAATTTTTTGTTTAGCTGTTTTATTTACTCATTTCTTCCATTCTCCTGGCATCTTTACCCTGGAGAGCAAGTTTCAGGGTCTACTCTGACATCCATTTTAATCTTTTCCTCCTTTCCTGTCTTTTTAATGGCCTTTTGATTTCTTCCTGTATGTTCTTGATGTTATTCCACAACTTTGCTGGACTTCTGTCATTACAATCTAATTCATCAAATCTATTCTTGAAATGGTCTCTAAATTCAGGTGGGATGTGTTCAAAGTCATATTTGACTTTCATAAATGTGTTTTAATTTTCTTCAACCTCAGTCTGAATTTGCCTATGAACAATTAATAGCCTGTTACACAGTCTATCCCTGGCATTGTTTTGGCTAATGATATGGAGCTTTTTCACGGTATCTTTCCACAGACGTAGTCAATTTGATTTCTGTGTATTCTAACTGGTGAGTTCTATAAGTATAGTTGTCTTTTATGTTGTTTAAAAAAGATATTTGTTATAAGCAAATCAGTAGTATTACAAAATTCTATCATGAGGTCTCCAGCATCGTTTCTGTCCCTAACCCATATTTTCCACCTATGGACAATTCTTTGTTACTAATTTTAACATTCAAATCATTGGTCCTTATAAATAAATTTTCATGTTTGATCAATTTCAGCCTGAAGAAGTTTGTTTTGTTAATGTTGTTAACTATTGTTGAGTTGGTTCAAACTCATAGGTACCCTGTATAGAGTTTCCAAGGAGCAGATGTTGAGTTTGAACTGCCAGTTTTGTAGTTCAAACCAACTTTTTAGCTCAGTGCTTTATCCCATAGCATCATACCAGAAGTTGGTAGAAATCTTCAATTTCACCATTACTAGCTTTAGTTGTTCGTGCATAAATTTGAATAGTGGTGTTAGCTGGTCTTCCTTGTAGGTGTATGGATATTAGCCTATCATAGATAGCATTATACTTCAACATGGATCTTGAAATGTACTTTTTGACGATGAATGTGATACCACTGCTCTTGAATTTATCATTCCTGACATACTTACCTCATATGACAGTCAAGCTTACAATGTCCCATCCCAGCTCATTTCAGCTTACTAATGCCTAGGATAGCCATCTTTACATGTGTCATTTCATTTTTATCAACTTCTGTAGGAGTACTGGTGTGGCGCTGTGGGCTAATGCGTCACACTGCAAAGCCACTTGAACTGCAAGCTCACTAGCTGCTCCTTGGAAACCCTATACAGGTTCGCTATGGGTTGGAATCGACTCGATGGCACTAAACAACAACAATTTTCCTAGATTCATACTTAGTACATTTCATTTTGATTATTAATGGATGTTTACAACTCATTTTTAGTTGAACCCTACCAGGTTCCACTCTAACTTTACTCTATTTGTGTCACAATGGTTAACTCTATTTTGCAGAGGCAGCTCTTCCATAATTGTAGTTTGAGTGCCTTCCAACCTGGGGGCTCATTTTCTGGCACTATTTTTCTGGGCTTCCCCCCCCATTATGTTTTTATCTTCTGGTAGTATATGTGACAATGTTCCACTACTATTCATAAGGCTTGCAGTAACTAAACAATCATAAGTAGTACATTTATTTTATTTTATTGTTGTTTTTGAGTGCTGTTGAGTTGGTTCAAACTCAAAGCAACCTTATGTTGGGTTTCTAAGGACAGCCTGGTGGTTTTGAACTGCCAATCTTACAGTTCACAGTTCAGTGCTTATCCTATGTGCTACACTAGGACTTAGTCTTATTGTTGTTCATGCCATCGAGTTGGTTCCAACTCATAGTGACCCTCTTTGTTGTTGTTGTTAGGTGCCATTGAGTTGGTACAGACTCATAGCGACCCTATGCACAACAGAAAGAAACACTGCCCGGTCCTGTGACAACCTCAAGATTATTACCACACTTGAGCCCATTGATGCTGCCACTTTCCCAATCCATTTTGCTGGGGGTCTTCCTCTTTTTCTCTGACCCTCCACCTTACCAAAAATGATATCCTTCTCCAGCAACTGGTCCCTTCTGACAATATCTCTGAAGTAATAGAGACAAAGTTTGGCCATCCTAGCCTCTTGTTAATGTCCCTTAAAATAAAGGCGGGGGAGAGGGGAAACTTTAATCAAAAAGTGGCTACTGAGGGGATCTTCAAGGAGATGGGGATTCCATAACATTGATAGATTATCTTAAAGGACAAAAGATGATCATGGGGACTATCACAAATTAATTTTAAGAAAATTAAAAACCTCACTGATGAGAACAAGTTCAGGATAGTTGTGCTGAGAAATTAGTTTTCCATCAAGACCTTCTCATCCTTTGAGGAAACAACGAATATCCTGCAAGGATTTCACTGGTAAATCTAAACCATCTACCCTTTATCCCTGTTTTAATGTATGGAAATCAGAGAGGACAGACTTCCTTAGAAGGAAGAAAGTACTACTTTATGCTGTGCATAAACCTAAATGGAGGATATGTCAAGAAAGTATAACTTCACATTTTGATAATTTTGTTTAATAATTATAAGAATACTTTTGGATTTACTGTCATATATTCTAGAATATAAGTAGCAAAACTTTCAAAATAATTCAGATTATCTCCTGAGGTATTTCTTTTGTAATTCTGCCCACTTTTTTATCATAATTTTGTATTTCTCAAAATTTATTTTACTGCATTCATAAAATTGGTTTTCTTTTCATTAAATTTGGGAAAATTACACGGTATAAATGATAAACTTGTCAAAAGTACACTTATTTATCTAAATGTGTAGTTAAAGTTGTGTATCTGAAATAAATATTTATTTGGTTTTAGTTTCAGTCATTCAGGTGTTTTCTTAATAGTTAGTCTTTTAAGTTAATTATAATTAATATGGAAAAGAGTTTTTCTGGAGATAATCTCACTGATGACAACATATATTAAAAAAATTAGTCTTGTGCAATTCCATTTATGTAATACGTGCAAAGAAAAGTAGGATTCATCTTTTCAAGGTAATGTTTATTCTGTGAATTGATCTGAAATGGAGAAGTTGGTTGTGATTCAGTCAAGTTGATTCTGACTCATCATAGTGAGCCCATGAACCAAAGAACCAAACAAAGGTCCTCTATCATCTTCACTACATTTGAGCCCATTGTGTCCTTGTATTTTTTTCTAACACTCTAGTTTACTAACCAAAGTAGAAGTGAACAAAATAAATGTTCTCTTATTACTTTAGTTATATCATATTTTAAAAGTATTAAAAGTGTCTTAGATAAATCCCTTTTCACCTCTCTGCTTTCTTTTAATCTGCTCATTAAATATAAAAGTAATTTAATGAGATATTTATGTTCATAGTATTCCATGGTAGACCTAAATCTTTGAGGCGCATGAAAAACACCTCTATAAAGTATTTTACTAATTCATAAGCAAATAATTTACACGTAAATCAAATGGTCTCAATCACCTTTTATTATGTTATTCAGGTAAGTAAAAATAATAGTATGCTGTAATAAAATAATAATATATTATAATAAAGTATCAATATATGTATTTATCACATATTCTAACTGATAAATGTAAGATAAATTTTAAAAATAAATTAACACAGAAATATTGTATTATTTTATTTTAGTCAAAATCTACACCAAAGAGATTATTGGAATTATATAATAGGAAACACCAACACTTACACTTTCTACTACAGCTCAAATTTTATAAACTATCCCTATAGATTTTTCATAGTTGCATGCTTTCCCTGCATTCTTACTGGCTTCTGTTCTATTCCTTAATCACTATGTTTAAATTATCATTAAGTCATTATTTGTGGGATTCTTCTTGTTCTGGAATGCTGATAATTCTTAAGTTATTCCTCTTCATGTTGTCCAACATGAATCTTAGACCATATGGTCTTTGGAATTTTTTATCCTTTTTTTGTGTTTGTTCTTCTATCTTAGTGGTATTCAGAGATTTGTCTTCCAGCTCACTGGTTCTGCCTTCCATCTCATCTGTTCTTTTCCTCTGCCCTTTCAGAGTGTTCTCTATTTCTGATATTTTGTTATTGATCATTTGGACCTCTTTCTGTAGGTTTTGAATTGTTTCTGATGCTATATCTATCGTATTTGATTGTTCATGTTGCACTTTCCTGGCTTCTTCCTTATGTTTCTCAACTCCACTGTAATGTGTTTTGAAACATTTTATGATCATTTTTCAGAATTCCATCTCAGGCATTTCCAAGGCCTGCCCTCCTTCCAGAATGGAGTCCAGGTCTACTTCTAGGTCATTTTTCTCAGACACTTTCTCTTGTTTCTGGACATGTGCTGATATGGTCATCTACTTTTGTTTCTTGGATATATTTCGTGTTTATCTGTGGCCTTAATACTTAATTGAGTATGTGTTTTGGTATTTTTTATGCTCTCTGATTGCTTCCAGGAAGATGTGATCAGGATGTGGGCTTCCCTTTTCACTCTTCTTATTGTTTAAATCAGAGTAACTTTCACAGGTATTGTCTGTTTCCCTGCTATATGGCAGTTGTTATTGGTTCTTGCCTGGGTTTTGGTGTTTTATAGAGTGTGATTGTAGGTTGGCTGTATGGTAGCAGTTGCTGACTCTTCTTGTGTAATATAGGGAGACAAAGAGTCCTCCAAAGGCAGAAGGGGGAGCAACAAAAACAAGACTGATACTGCACTCTCTATTCACAGAAAAGGGGAGGGAGAAAAGAAAAAGAAGGAAAGAAAAAAAAGGAAGAAAAAAATTTACTTTTTTTTAAAAATTAAAAAAAAAAAATCTGTGGCCTAATATGATCTCTCTTTCCCGTGTTAAAAAACAGAACAAAAGGCAACCAAGAGAAGTTCAAGGCCTGCTCTTGGGCTGAGTATCTGTCGGCCATTTGGTTTTAAGTGGTAACCGTCTCTTTAAATTTTAAGGAGATCTATGAACATGCGTAGTAGAACCCTCTGAGGATGGGGCTGGGGTATCCACTAGCTCAGGCACCCCTATAGTTACCAGAATGGATGTACGCAGACAGCAAGGGACCAATGAAAAATGCCAAAAAAAAAGAATGTCCACACCTCTATCTTTGCGCCACTGTCAGGCATCTGTGGCCGCTCTGATCCTTTCCCCACTTGGCCCCACACAAAATGGTGGCTCCTGGAGCAGCTGAGCATCCCGAACCAGGAAGCAATGGATTTCTTGCTTCTGCTACAAACTCCCCAGCTGAAAGTCTTCCAGCCTTCTAAATATTCCTTTAGATGCGGTTCAGACTTCTGGGACCATCCCCTGAGCCTTCTTGGTCCTGTATTGTGTGTTGTTTCCTGCAGAGCTCATCACTGCACTTCCACCCGATCCACCATCTTGTTTTCGCTCCCCAATCAAAATTATCATTAAGTCATTATTTAAGTCATTATTAGAATGACTTATTTAAATTGTCAATGAATTGCCTTTCATATACAAATCATTTTCCCTTAAACATCCTTGCAACCTATTTTGTTTTATTCTCTATAAAATATAACTTCTTTAAGTTGATTTAATAAATTCTGCTATTTATAATGAAATCTACACTCACAGTGCTCAATAAATTATTCAAACCTATCCAATATCAAGTTCTAACGATAATCAGGATTACTGTTAAACATGTCCTTCCAGCAAATTAGATAGATTTTCTTTCTCCCCTTCATTTATGCCCTACACACAATATCATTCTGAAATCACAGGTGAAGCATCCAGAGAATCATGTATTGTCTGAACAAACATTGCACATGTGGACATATTATGTAATTCAACAATAATGTTTTATCTTGTTCCATAATTATTCCTATCCTTATACTTAAAACACTTTGCAAATTCTTAGGAAGGTAATTGTATGCTGAAGAGCAGTTTACCATCTATCTGACATTGAACACACTTTTAAAGACTTAATTCTTCAACTTTCAAACATGGATGATATCCTCCCACTGGGTTAATGTGAAGATTTAATGCAATGATGAATATCATGCCAAAAGTACAAGGTAAGGTACAAGGTACAGTTAGTTTTTAAAAGTATGTTTAATTTTTTTACTAATAAAAATAATCTTTTAGTCTGATATAGTCACTGCTCTATCCACACACTTAGCAGAGTACTTGGCACAAAGTAGACGCCCAGTGATATGATGCTAAATGAATACGTGAGCATATCAGTCTGACAAAAGTCCTGGTATTATAGGTAACATAAATTTAAATTCCAGACAGTAATTTCAAAAAGGGAATTTGAAATCAAAGAAACTATTTCTAGTCCCCAGATTTTTCTTGAGTAACTAGAAAATTTGGGTCATACATGGGATAAAACTGGATTTACATTATCTCATTCCTAATATGTTGCTATTGTTGTCATGGGCCATGAGTCAGGTCTGACTTGAAATGACAATGTACAGGGTTTCCAAGGAGAAGCTGGTGGGTTTGAACTCCCAAGCTTGTGGTTAGCAATCCAGTACTTATTCTAGAGCATCACACCAGAATTCCTCACATAGTATATTATGTCATTCTTCTGCTCAAAACCAATTAGTGATTGTGGTGTCTTAAATTTACTTAATATGGCTTGTCTATCCAAAGTCATCTTAATTCCCACCAGTGATTATGTGGAACCATACAAATAGGTATACAGAACTCTAAGGCTAGATTTGGTGAGTTTTGCCCACCAGCTAGGCTTCAAAGGAACCATCTCAGAAACAAAGACAGAAGATCCTAGGACAATCAAGGAAGAAGAGCAAGAGTGAAGTGTGAGATCTTTACCTACACAGCCAGTAATGGCAGAGGTGAAGGCAGAGGAGATGGCAAAGTTGAGAAGCAGAGGTGATCACAGAGGTGGTGTCATGGAAAGACAAAGCAACTCCGGTCTCTAGACCTATGGACTGAGTAAAGCTGAGTGCCTATGAGATGGATATTGGCTAAAAGATCTTTGTTACACTGGCTAGAGTAGGGCAGAAGCCAAGAAACTGTCACATGGCTGAGAGGCCAAAGATAAGAGTGAGATGTGCCTGCAATATGGCAGACAAGAGGAGTTCCTGGGTGGAGAAATGGTCTGTCCTAAGCTTTTTTGATTCTGAATTGTACCCTGTTCACTTCTCGTATAAACCCCATAACAATACGTTATTAGTATTGTTATAAGTTCTGTGTGACCATTGCAATGGATTATTGAACCCCAGAGCTGAAGTAGAGAGGTGCTGTGGAAGTATGGTTAGTATCAGAATAAAGGAGGTTGCAGAGTGGAACTATGTATGACCTCTGCTTCATAGGAATCTCTTTTTCCCTTATGAAGCCAAGGAAGGGAAGAGAGATATCGTCCTCACATGGTTTTTGCAGTGGTTTTCCATTTTATTCTTACCATAGTAAATAAAATGGAGTCCTGGTGTGCTGCCGTAGGTTAAAGTACTGCACTGTAAAGTTCTTTGAACTACAAGGTTAGTGGTTTATGCTTACCAGCTGCTCCTCAGAAACCCTACACTAGGTCACTATGGGTTGGAACTGACTCGAAGGCACTTAACAACAACATAATAAATAACTCAAGTCCTGGTGTGGTGCTGGTTAATGCGCTGGACTGCAAGGCCCGTTTGAACTGCAAGGTTGTTGGTTCAGGTTCACCAGTCATTCCTTGGAAACTCTATACAGTCTGCATCAACTCCATGGAACTTAACAACAACAACAATAATAAATATGGACTTGTGGTGTGGCACTGTAGGATCAGCACTGGACTACGACCCACAATGCTGGCAGTTCAAACCCACCAGCAGCTCCTCAGAGACCATATATAGGGTTGCCATGAGTCTAAGCCAACTCAGTGGCACTTAACAAAAACAATGCCATTAAAGTAATATTAAAAATCCTTACAACTGGACCAATAAATGACATAATGATAATGATAAATGGAGAAAAGATTGAAATTGTCAAAGACCTAGTTTTTCTTGATCTATAATCAACATCTCAGAGACAGCAATCAAGAAATGAAATGGCATATTGCATTAGGCAAATCTGCTACACAGGAACACTTTCAAGTATGTAAAAGCAAAGATATCAGCTCCTGAGCCACGCTATGGTATTTTAAGTTGCCTCATATGCATGTGAAGGAGCTCTGGTAGCATAGTGGTTATGAATCGGATTGCTAACCTCAGGGTCAACAGTTCAAAACTACTAGTTGTTCCACAGGAGAAAGATGAGGCTTTCTGCTCCCATAAAGATTCACAGCCTCCGAAACCCTGTACAGGGTCAGTATGGGTCGGAACCGACTCCATGGAACATAACCACCATCACCATAGCATGTGAAAGTTGGACAATGAATATGGGAGACCATAGAAGAACTGATGCATTTTAGTTATGGCATTGGCGAAGAATACTGAAAATACCATAGATAGCCAGAAGAACAAACAAATCTGTTTTGGAAGAAGGACAGTCAGAATGCTCCTTAGAAGTAAGGGTGGCAATATGCATCTCTCATTCTTCAGATATAATCAGAAGGAACTAGTCCCTAGAGAAGGACATTATGATTGGTAAAGTGGGGAGTCAGCAAAAATCAGGAGGACACTTCCAACAAGATGGATTGACACACTGGAGCAGAAACTAATTCAATCGTAACAACAACTGTGAGGATGGCACAGACCTGGACACTGTTTAGTTGTGTTGCATGTACATTCGCAGGGGTTGATCATGAGGACAGCACCTAACTACAATAATACAATATAAATTGAATAATGTTTCATATTAATAGCTAGTATTTGGTAATTACTACAATATATTGCTCTGATTGTTTTACATTTATCAACTGATTAAATCATCATTTAAATCATCATAACAATTCTATTACATTGAAACTATTATTCTTTTATCGTAGATGACATAATAAAATAACAATGAGGTTGTTGTTGCTGCTATTAAGTGCCATTGAGTTGATTCTGACTCACAGTGACCCTATGTAGGGTTTCCAAGGAGCAGCTGGTGGTTTTGAACTGCCAACCTTGTGGGTCATAGTCCAGTGCTGATCCTAAAGCAAAACTAAGCTTTTAAGTATTTTCATACAACTTTCCTCAACAAGCATTATATTCATATTTTCTTTAAATGTTTATAATGTTTTCTTTTCCTTCTTAACCATCCTCCTCCCCCTTCTCTTCCTTTTTTAAGAGTGAGGAAACATTATTTTACGTTCTGACCTCCCAATCTAGTGACTAGTTCTCTTGTCCTTTGAATATTTTACATTTGATACAAGACATATTTGTCCTAGTGTGGCACTATGGGCTAATGCAGCAGATTACAATGTCTCGTTTGAACTGCAAGGTCAGTAGTTCAAGGTCACCAGCTGGTCCTTGGAAACCCTATGTAGGGTTGCTATGGGTAGGAATCGACTCGATGGCACTTAACAGCAACAAGATATTAGTTTATTGTACACTTGATGCTAGAAAATTTGGAGCCATTTGCTTCTCAATTTGAAATATCTTAATATACCTTAAAATATGCCAAACTTCAAGGAGTCCTGGTGGCACTGTAGGATGGCACTGAACTGCTTACCACAAGGTTGACAGTTCAAACACACCATTGATCCTGAAAAGGCCTAATGAGGGTTGCTATTAGTCAGAACCAACTTGACAGCACTTACCAAGAACAAAAGCAACAACAAAGATTTATAGTCTGGGAAACCTCTACAGGTTCGTTGTGAGTTGTGAATGACTCAGTGGCAGTGAAGTTGATTTGGTTTGATACCTCAAACTTTAAAGCACATCTTAATTGTTCTTAGATAAATAAATAGTAATTTAATTAGTTAAGAAAAATCAATAAAAATGAATACAATTTTGTATACTGGAAGCTAAGGGGGTTATTTCATTTTGCAACACAAAAAAAAGTATGAGTCTAAATTCAAAAGAAAGCACTAGATCCTTAGATGTACAAAATTTGGTTATCTAGTGTGTTTTCATTCATTTCATTTATTTCTTTTTTTCAATTATGTGGTTATTAAAACATTGTTGGATACTTTCTAGAAGTATGTAAAATCTCTAAGATGCCAAAAAGCAAAAGTCCCACACAAAAGCTATGAGTTGAAAATGTTCAAATAATTGCATAGAAATAAAGTTAACCTTTAATTTAGAAACTATTCAAAACCATTTAGAAATCTTAAATCAGGTCACAACAGTATAGAGCCTAAAAGCTAGAAGGCCAAGAACTAAAACAAGAAAACTAGTGAGCAAAGGGGTGACTGAGAAATTTTAAGGATCTTACTTCACTAAATATGAAGGGGGGAAAGTAGAAATTAATTATAGTGCCACCACATTTAATTCTCTAATTGACAAGTAACAACAACAGGAGGAGAAAATAAGTTTATTATAATGTCTTTATATAACAGAAATCCCAACTACTAAACACATGGAATTTTAATGGATGAAATAAAGAAGAATGAAGGAAGTATGTTATAACTTGTACTTTGGAGAATTAATTTAATTTATAATATAAACACTAATAATGTACTTACTAGGCACCAGGCATTATTGACTGCTTTATTAATATCACCATATCAAATTCTCATACATCCTTTGAGGGTAAGAAATGCATATTTTAATATGTATTTTGCATATGAGGAAATCAAAGAATATAATGTTTAAGTTATCTGTATAGTTATTACAGGCCAACCAGAAGGCAGATTAAGATTTTCTAGACTAAGATTGCACAAACACATTTGTAATACAAAGTTGTCTTAGTAATTTATGAATATGAGTTTTAATTTTCTTAAAACCGATGGGACAGAATGAAAGTCATAAAAATGTTTCCCTATATGACGCCAATATTAATAAGGAACATTATTTTTTGTTGTTGTTCTGTACATATTGCTAAGTGATGATGTATATGCTAGGTACCGGTGTTCAATTCTGATTAAAAAAGATCAAGTCTTTTTTCACAGAGCATAATTTCTAAGTATGATTAAGTAGTAATACATATTGTAAACACTGCAATCCTTTAAAGAGTTGATCACTAGTTACAAAGAAACAACTTTGAAAACAGTAATTCATATCAGTTAAATGAAGGGATTTCTTCAATACACAATATTAGCTTTACTAACTGTGTTTTTTAACCTGGAAAATCCACATAGAAACTTCCATTTTATAAAAGGCAAAAATGCAACTGTGATATTTTCAAGTGTCCTGGTGTGGCACTACAGGTTAATGTGCTGGACTGCAAAGTTGATTTGAACCACAAGGTCAGTGGTTCAAGCTCAACAATTATTCCTTGGTAAACCCTATCCAAGGTCGCTATGGGTCTGAACCAACTCTACAGCACTTAACAACAACTACAATGAAAAATAGGAGTCCCTGTTAGTACAAATGATTAAGTGCTAGATTACTAGCTGAAAGGTTTTTTGAAATCCAAGGCATCTTGACAGACAGGATTATGACCTATTTCCAGACTACGACAGTCTTGAAAATCCTATGATGTAGTTCTAGTCTGCACATATGGATTCCACACGAGTCAGAATGCATTCAACAGTAAACAATAATAGCAGCAATATTTTCTTTACAGAAATACTATTTACCAGGCAACTGACTAAATTATTTCAAAAATAAATTGAGGCATGTATATAACTTCAAAGGATTTTTATTTTGTTATTTGTGTGTTCCTATATTTTTAAAATTGTATCATGTTCACTAGTTAGGAAGGAACAACTCTGAAAACAGTAATTAAAATTAATTTAGATGAGGATATGTGTCAGTTATCAAAGGTTCAGAGTATCAGTACTGCAGATCCCAGGAGACCCAAAGTCCCTTTTGCACTATAATTTGGAGGATAGCAACTGTCTCCTTGGATTTGAGTTCCATGCATAGTTTGGTTTGGCACTAGGGTTTTTCTCAAGGCTTGCTTATTTAAATTGACAGATTAATCTCCCTGGTGATTACCAGAATCACTTTATCTGTAAATACATGTGATTTTCCCAACCTATACTCATTCACATCAACACAGACTAATCCTAACAGAAGCTTTACTTCCGATGGGGAAAAATAGCAAAAAGGCTATGTTTTAATATAAAGAGGGAATCAGTATCACATTAATATATACAGTGGCAGTGTGATTTCAGCAAAGGAAGCATTTTCAATCTGTAAAATTTTGCATATCTATAAACATATTTTAATACATTAAACCTAAATTGGTTTGTGCCATTTGACATCAGCGTTATTACGATGTTGCTGTTGTTATGTGCTGTTGAGTTGGTTCCAACTCATAACGACCCTGCATAGGGTTTCTAAGGAGGGGCTGGTGAATTTGAATTACCAATCTTACAGTTCAAATTGACCTTGAAGTCCAGTACATTATCCCACAGCACCACAAATGTCTTACTTTGTAGGCATATACTTTTATACCCTGGGGTTATGTTATACAAAACAGAGAAATTCTGTCCTTTGGCAGAAACTACACCACTGGCAGAGATAATTCAAATGGAAGAAGATAGGACAATAACAAAATAAAAATAAAATCTTTCTCAGTTGCAAACACACACACACACACATATATATATACATATATATACACATATATATATACACATATATATACACATATATATATACACACACATATATATATACACATATATATACACACACATATATATATACACATATATATACACACACACATATATATACACATATATATACACATATATATATACACACATATATATATACACACATATATACACATATATATATATACACACACACACATATATATATATATGATCATTTGAGATCCAGAAAAAAATTTTCATCTTGTTTTCTGAAAATATTTAATCATACTTAATCTGAATACAAGTAAAACTATGGAATTCAGGAATGACAAGAGAGGTAGGACAAGATAGTGATTGAACGGATGCTCCCTCTTACTGTCCCAGCAACTAATGAACTGAACAATGAGTGAAAACAACTACAGATTGCCATCTCAAAATTCCAGACAACAGCTGAAGTATTAGAGAGTCAGGGCATGGCCAGAATTGAGGAACAGGAGGAACAGGGTTGCCTTAGAAACTGGGAAATCCTACCTGCTAACTGGATTTCTTCGCTCATCACAGTCCATACATGGAACACAGAAAAGGAGCTAATATGAGGAAGCTTTAGACCCCCCTTTTTTTTTTTCTCTCTCTCTTTTTTTTTTTTTTTAAGAAGGTACACATTGGTCCGGAGAGTTTGGGTAAAGGGGTAAAGGGAGACCATTTGGCTGTGTGACGGTGCTACTGTGTTTTTCTGAGGCCACTGATGGGAGGTACTAGGACTGAGATGACCCTTAGGTGAAACTGCGGCTGTTGCACACCCTCGTGTCAGTTCCAACTCATAACCATCCTGTATAGGGTTTATGAGGCCGTAAATCTTTATAAGAGCAGAAAACCTCATCTTTCTCCTGCAGAGTAGCTGGTAGATTCGAACTGCTAATCTTGTGGTTTGCAGACCAATGAGAACCTCACTATATTGCCAACGTCCCAAAGTGAGGTAAATTCGACTGGCATTAATAAATGATACAGACCATAGTGAGATTCCATGGATATTTGATTTGGGGCTGTGGTGATGGAAAGGCATATACAACCTCAATAATCTACAAGAAAGTCCAGAGCCACTGTTTCAAGTAATGTCTTACACACACACACACACACACACACACACACACACACACACAAGCCCTAGCCCTTCCTTATACATATGAATTCCAGAGACAAGGCACACAGAAGTCCTGAATAAGCACTGAGAATAGCCTTAAGAATAGGTGCGCCATTTCCTGACTTTCAAGCGAAGATGCCATTCTGACTCATGGTGATCCTGTGGCACTGGGGGGAGCTGCCCCATAAGGTTCCCAGGGGTTTTAATCACTGCAGAATTTGTCACATCTTTCTATCATGAAGTGACTGTCAGGTGTGGGTTCCAGCCTTTTGATTGGCAGATGGACACTTAAACACTTTGCCAGCAGGGTGCCTAATCAGAATTTTTTCCCCAAAACAGACAGAATGCAAAACTAAAGGTAAAAGAATACAGCAAAAAAGCACAAGTATAAGAAAATTTACTGTCTTAGCTAGCTAATGCTTCTATAATACAAATACCACAAGCATAGGGCTTTAACACACAAAATTTCATTCTCTTATAGTTGTTTCTAGGTGCCACTGAGTAGGTACCGACTCATAGAGACCTTACGACACACAACAGAACAGAACACTGCCTGGTACTGGGCCAAAATCACAATCATTGCCATAACTGAGCCCATTGCTGCCATCACTGTGCCAATCCATCTTATTGGGGGGTGGGGGGGTAATCCTATCTTTTCTCTGACCATTCACTTTACCAAACATGATATGCTTCTCCAGTGATTAGTCCCTTCTGATAATATTTCCAAAGAATAAGAGATGAAGTTTGGCCATCCTGGCTTACAAGGAACACTCTGGCTGTCCTTGATACAACACAGATCTGTTTGTTCTTTAGGCAGCCCATGGTATCTTCAGCATTCTTTTCTGACACCATAACTCAAATGTGTCAATTCAAGGTCTTCCTTATTCACTGTCCAGCTTTCACTTGCATATGAAGTTATTGAAAGTACCATGGCTTGGATCATGCACACCTTAGTCCTCAAACTGACACCTTTGCCCTACAACACTTTAAAGAGGTCTTGTGCAGCAGATTTGCCTAATGTAATACATCATTTGATTTCTAGACTGCTACTTTCATGAGTGTTGATCATTGAGCTGAGCAAAATGAGGTCTTCGAAAACTTCAATCTCTTATTATTTTATACGGATGTTGTTTATTGGTCCAGTGGTGAGGAGTTTTGTTTTCTTTACATTGAGATGCAACCCATACCAAAGGCTGAGGTCTTTGATCTTCATCAGTAAGTATTTTAAGTCCTTTTCACTTTCAGCAAGTAAGGCTGTGTCATATGCATATATCAAGGTGTTAATGAGTCTTTCTTTCTCCAATCCTGATGCCATGTTTTTCTTCATATAATTCAGCTTCTCAGATTATTTCTTCAGCATACAGATTGAATAAATATGGTGAAAGAATACATCTCTGGCACACAACTTTCCTAATTTTTAAATCATTGTGTTACTTTTCTCTCTTAGAACAACTGCTTCTTGGTCGATGTACAGGTTCCTCATGAGCACAATTAAGTGTTGCAGAATACTCCTATTTGGCAATTATTATCCATAGCTTGTCATGATCCAAACAACCAAAAGTCTTTGTGTAGTCAATAAAGCACAGGTAAACAACTTTCTGGTATTCTTTGCTCTTAAGCCTGACATTAGCAATAATATCACTCATTCCATGTCCTCTTCTGAATTTGGCTTTAACCTCTGTAAGTTCTCTGTCAATGTATGGTTGCAGCCATTTTTGGATTACCTTTAGTAAAACTTAAGTCACATGGGATATCAATCATATTGCCCGATGATTATGGCATTCTGTTGGGTCACTGCTCTTTGTAATAGGCACAAATACAGATCTCTTCCAGTCAGTTGCCAAGGTAGTTTTCTTCCAAATTTCCTGGCATAGTTGAGTGAGTGCTTCCAATGCTATATGAGTTTGTTGAAACATTTCAATTTGTAATCCATCAGTTCCTGGAGCCCTGTTTTTTGCCAATGCCTGCAATGAACCTTGGCTATCTTCCTTCTGTGCATTGGCTTCTGATCATACGCTACCTCTACAAACAGTTGAATATCCACCATTTATTTTTGGTAAAGTGACTCTGTATTTTTTCCAGCTTCTTTTGATGATCTCTGCATCATTCAATAATTTTCCCATAGAATCATTCAATACTGTAAGTCAAGGGTTTTCTTCAGTTCCCTCAGCTTGGTAAATGCTGAGCATGTTCTTCCCTTTTGGTTTTCTAACTCCAGGTCTTTGCACATTTCATTATAATATTTGATTCTGTCTTTTTGAGCTGACCTTTGAAATTTTCTGTTCATCTCTTGTACCTCCTTACTTCTTCCATTTGCTTTAACATCTCTATGTTGGAGAGCAAGTTTCAGAGTCTCTTCTGACATCCCTTTTGGTCTTTACCTTCTTTTTCGTCTTAATGACCTTTTGCTTTCTTTTGGCATGTTCCTGATGTTTTCCCACACCTTTCAGGTCTTCTGTCTTTAGTGTCTAATCCCTCAAATATGTTCTTCAGATTATTTTTAAATTCAGGTGGTACATATTCAAGGCCATAATCTGGCTCTTGTGGATTTGTTTGAATTTATTTCAGCTTCAGATTGAATTTGCATATGAGCAAATTCAGACTGACCCTGGCCTTGTTTTGGCTGATGATATGGAGATTTTCAAATGACATTTTCCACAAATATAGTCATTTTGACATCTGTGTACTCCATCTGGTGAGGTCCATGTGTATAATATTTTATGTTGTTTACAAAGGGTATTTGTAATGCAGAAGTCACTGGTCTTGCAAAATTAAAATTCTATCATGCAATCTCCAGATCTTTTCTATCACCATGGCAGTATTTTCCAAAGACTGATCCTTATTCTTTGTTTGCACCAGGGCATTCCCATACATCTTGATCACATGTTTAATTAATTTCATACTGAAGAATTTGGTAAAATTTGTTAATTTCATCATCACTGGCTTTAGTGGTTACTGTGCAAATTTAAGTAATAGTGGTATTACCTTGTCTTCTTTGTTGTTGTTGTTGTTAGGTGCCATCGAGTCAGCACTGACTCATAGTGACCCTATGTACAGCAGAACGAAACAATGTCCGATACTGTCTTCTTTGTAGGTGTATGGATATTATCCTATTACAGATAGCACTGTACTTCTTAACAGATCTTGGTATGTTCCTTTTCATGATGAATGTGATGCCATTACTCTTCAAACTGTCATTACTGGCATAGTAAACCATGTTTTCCCAGCAAGATGGATTGGCAGTGTTTCATTCTGCTGTGCATAAGGTCACTATGAGTCAGTACTGACTCAATGGAACCTAACAACAACAACAACAAAATCTGAGTTAGTGAGATTGAAGATAAATATCTCAATACTAATAAACCAGAGTGACAATCAGATTTAAAAAAAAGGAGAAAAAATTCTAGGAATGCCTAGATGAATACAAAACCATCAAGCTAATGACAATCAAAAACAAGGAGGAGTGGCAATATTAATTTCTGAAAAAAATAAACTTTAAGACAAAAACTAATATAAGAGACAATTAAGGATATTATCTCATGTTTAATGAGTCATTTAAACAAGGGCAAAACCATAATAATTCATAAATCCGCAATGAAGAATCTTAAAATATGTACGTCAAACACTAACAAAATTGAATAGACTGTTCAATAATAGAAAATTTTAATAATCTGTTTTCAATGAAAGACACAACAAACTAGAAAGAAATGCAACAAAAACAACAAAATCAGCCAACTTAACCTCATATACTTATGTAGAGCACTCAACCCAATAGCATAATACATTTTCCCAGTGCACATAGAAGATCCTCCAGAATAGACCATGTTGCTATTGTTAAGTACCATCAAGTTGGTTCCAACTCACAGGTTATGAGGAGCAGCTGATGGTTCTGAACTGCTGACCTTGTGGTTTGCAGTTTAGTGCTGATCCTACAGCACCACACCAGGAATCCTAGAACAGACTATGTATAAGGTTGAATTTGTAGAAAAATATGACTTACCTATACTAATAACTTCATATGGATATGAAAGCTGGACAGTGAATAAGGAAGACTGTAGAAGAATTGATGCTTTTGAGTTACAGTGTTGGAGGAGAAAACTGAAAGTGCCATGAGATGCCAAAAGAACCAACAGATTCATTTTGGAAGAAGTGCAGCAGAGTGCTCCTTGGAGGCCAAGATGGCCAAACTTCGTCTCTCATACTTCAGATATATTTGTCAGGAGGGACCAGTCCCTGGAGAAGGACATCATGTTTGGTAAGGTGGAGGGTCAGAGAAAAAGAGGAAGACCCCCAACGAGATGGATTGGCCAAGTGGCAGCATTGATGGACTCAAGCGAGGCAACGGTAGTGACATTGGCCCTGGATCAGGCAGTGTTTCGTTCTGCTGTGCTTAGGGTCACTATGAGTCAGTACTGACTCAATGGCACCTAACAACAATATGCTAACACAAAATGAAACAGAAAACTTAAAGAGATCTGCAACAAAAGAAAGTGATCAGGTCATTAAAAATTCCCAACAACAAAAATATTCTGGGCCTAGACAGCTTTACTAGTGAATTCTACCCAACATTCAGAGGAGAGCTGACACCAATTTTACTAAAATTATTCCAGAACATAGAAAAGGATGGAACACTCCTGAATACATTTTATGAAGCATGCATACTCTTCATAACAAAGTCAGACAAATACATCACTAAAAAAGAAAATTATAGAAAAATATCCCTCATGAATATAGATGCAAAAATTCTCAATAAAATTCTAGCCAATAGAATTTAACAAGCAATTATCAAAAGAGAATAATACATAGTGACCAAATGAGATTCAAACCAGGTATGTAGCACTGTTTAAATACCAGAAAAACAATTAACCTAATGCACAACATAAATAAAACAAAAGAAAGGAACCACATCATCATATTGATACATGCAGTAAAGGCATTTATTTGACATATTCCTTCCTGATAAAAACACTTAAAAAAAATTAGAATAGCAGCAGAATTAAGGTATATATTCTTATATACAAACAAAACAGTCACCATTACTCCTATTGAAGAGAAACTGCAAGCATTCCCTTTGTGAACAGGAACCAGACAAGGATGCCTCTTATTACCTCTCCCATTCAATACTGTGTCGGAAGTCTTAGCCTGAGCTATAAAGCAAGAAAGGGAAATTAAAGGTTTTCAATTGGCAAGAAGAAGCAAAACTCTGTAGATGATATGATTCTAGATTCAGAAAACTCCAAAGATTCAACAACAAAAAAAATATTGGAACTCATTGCAAGATACAAGATAAACATCCACATATAGGATAAACATCCAAAAATCAGTTGTATTCCTTTACACAAATAAAGACAGCTTTGAAAAGGAAATCAGTAAAACAATACCATTTACATTTGTTGTTGTTGTTGTTATGTGCTGTGGAGTCGATTCCAACTCACAGCGACCCTGTACAGGTTTTCCGAGGCTGTAAATCTTTACAGGAGTAGAAAGCCTCATCTTTCTCCTGTGGAACAGCTGGTAGTTTCGAAATGCTGATCTTGTGGTTCGCAGCCTGATTCATAATCACTACACAATAGATATCCAAAAGACGAAATAATTGCTGATAAATCTAACCAGAGAAACAAAAGACCTATACAAAGAAAACTACAAAACACTACTATAAAAATCCAAAAGAGACGTACAAAATGTAAAAATATGCCATCCTTGGATATAGGAAGCCTTATCATTGTGAATATATCATTACCAACCAAAGCAATCTATAAATAAAATGAAATCCCAGTCCAGATTCCAATGTGATTCTATAAAGAGATTGAGAAACTGATCACTAACTTTATATAGGAAGGAAAAAGACCTGCTATAAGGAAAGCATTACTTAAGAAGATGGAAGCCTCTCACTCCTGATCTCAAAATCTGCCACAAAGTCACAGTAGTCAAAACAGCCTGTTACTGGTTCAACAACAGATAGATAGATAGATTAATGGAACAAAATTGAGAAGTCAAAAGTAAATCCACCTGTAATGTAATGTCAACTTGAGTAGATCAAGATTTCCAGAGGTTTAGTAGTTGAGATGAGCTTATTCCCATAGTGTTGAAACCTAATACAGGCATAGGTAACTCTATGATGACTGGTTATGAGTAGCCAATCAACTAAAGGGATGCTTTCTTGGGGCGTGGACTTCTCCCAATATAATGGACACATGGGAGGGACTCTTTCTCTCTCTTTCTCTAGGGACCAGGGACTCCGCAGTTGTAAGCCATATCCTTGATATATAAGTTTCACTGATTTTGCTTCTCTAAAAACCTGGCCTGACACCATCCACATGAAGTCAGTGGATCTCTGACAAAGAGCTAAAACACATTAAATGGGGAAGAGATCATCTCTTTAACAAATGATGCTGGCAAAACTGGAAATCCATTTTCAGAAAATGAAAGATCAGTATCTCACACCATATACAAAATCAAATTCAACATGGATTAAAAACCTAAATGTAAAACCTAGAACTATAAAGATCAATGAAAAAAAAAAAAGTCACAATCTTGGGAACTCTGACACATGGCATAGCATGCTGTCAAACACAACAAAAAACACACTGAGTAGAAAGCAAAATAGATAACCGAGACCTCCTAAAAATTAGACACTTGTATGCATCAAAAGAGTAAGAAAAAGGCCCATGTTTTTGGGAAAAAAAAAAAAAAAAACATTTTGAAATGACGTACCACACAAGGAACAAAACAAAAAAATTTATAGAAAACTGCAACACTTCTACAAGACAGGTGATCCAGTTTAAAAATGGGCAGAAGTTCTGAACAGTCTCCACCAAGTTCATTTAGGCAGCCAACATACATATGAAGACATGCTTGCAATCATTAACTATTAGAGAGATACAAATCAAAGCTACATCTCACTTCAGCATTAACAGTAAAAGGCAAAATACCAGAAAACAACAAATGTCAGCAAGGGTCTGGAGAGACTGGGACCCCCGTACATTCCTGGTAGGACTGCTAATCTGTGCAACCACTGTGAAAAACAGCATGGTACTTCCTCAAAAAGTTGGGAATAACAATACCATATGGCCCACAAATTCATGTACTTGGTCTATTGCTGCTGTTGTTAAGTGCCCTCAAGTCTGTTCTGACTCATAACGACTCTATATAGGGTTTTGAAGTAGCAGCTGGAGGGTTTGAACTGCCAACCTTGTGGTTCATAGACTAGGTTTGATCCTACAGTGCCACACCATGCATATATCCTCGAGAAATAAGAACCATGAAATGATGCACACCAATGTTCATCACAGCACAATTCACAAAAACAAAAATTGGAGATAGCCTAAATGCCCATCAATGGAAGAATGGATAAACAAACTGTGGTACACACACAATAGACTATTATGCAACACAGGAGAATAATGATAACTCTGTAAAACACCTCATAACATGGATGAACCTGGAGGACATTATGCAGAGTGAAATCATTCAATCACAAAAGGACAAATATTTATGAGACCACTATTGTAAAACTAAAGAAAATATTTTCATGCTAAAAGAAACATTCTTTGATGGTTACCAGGGGTGAGAAGGAAGAGACTTACTAGACAGTAGGCAAATTTAAGCTAGGGTGATGTTGTTATTAAGTGCTGTTGACTTGGTTCTGACTTGTAGCAACTCTGTTTAGGGTTTTGAGGCTTTACATCTTTGCAGGAACAGAAAGCTTCATAGTTGTCCTGTGGAACAGTTGGTGAGCAATAGGGAATACTATATACAAGAAGTAAGAGGTTGGCAGAAGAATGATGAAGGCAGGTGAAGACACAGGTGGTAATGCAAATGATAAAAGGGATAGAAGTAAATACTATAAGCAACCCTGGAACAACTGTATTTTGCAGGTAGATAGATACATGGAGGAGATCACAGGCTGAACCAGCAAGGGTTTAAAAAGAGGATACTTGCACATGGGCATTTCCCTTTGTCAAAAACACAATTATTAATGGATTAGAGCACTTTGTTATTTTTAAGTACTATTGAATTGGTTATGATTTATCATGACTCTATATAGGGTTTCTGAGCCTTTAAAAATCTTTACAGGAACAAAAAGTCTTGTTTTTCTCCCATTGGCTGCTTGTGGGCTTGAACCATGAACTTGTGGTTCACAGGTCAGTGTTTACTTTATGGAGCCTCTGAACTCACCTTGATGGAGTATACAAGGGACAAAATGATGAAAACTTTTTAGATATTATCAGATAGCTTAAGGCAATGAGTTGCTAGGTCAAGGGGCTCAAGACCATTGGCTCAAAGGACACCATGGTCATTTGATGAAGCATTCACAAGGACAATGATCCATCCTACTTTGGTGAGTAATAACTGGGATCTTAAAAGTTCATGAACAGCCATCTGATGTGCAACAATTGTCTCTCCAGGTATAGAAGCAAGAAGTGTGATACTTTGAAAAAGCTTGGAATCACCTATACCAATGGACCAACTGAACTCATGAACATCAGTCATGACTTTGAGATCAGAAGAACTAGACGGTGCCCAGCTACCCTTATTAACATCTCTGAAAAGGATCACATTAGAAGGTCCCAAATAGACTTGGAGAAAATGTGGAACCAAACTGAAAAATATTTTTTAAAATATTGGGGCTCACTGGTCTGAAGGAGATTGCAGGCACTTGAAACTATGATCTTAAATCACAAATCATATCTAGAATGGAACTGACTCATGTGGCCCAAATTTCAACCAAGCAGTTTTTGTTGTTGTTAGCTTCCATCGAGTCAGTACCGACTCATATGCACAGCAAAACGAAACACTGCCTGATCCTGGGCCAACCTCACTATTGTTTCCACATTTGAGTCCATCGATGCTGCCACCTGGCCAATCCATCTCGTTGGGGGTTTTCCTCTTTTTCTCTGACCCTCCACCTTACCAATCATGATATCTTGCTCCAGCGACTGCAGTAGATAGATATATATTGGGAACAACAACATTAGTATATTATGTATTTCACAAAATGATCATTCAATATCAAAAGGGCAAAATTTACTTAAGGACAAAGTTAGGAAAGGATGGAAAATAGGTTGCAATGGAAATAGGAACCATAGGAATAAAGTGGGAAAACTGTTATTATATGGAGGAGTCTGCAGTCACTGAGGCTAAACAAAGTCATGTTTTTATTACTAAGTGCTGTTAATTTGGTTATTTCCCTATTTTATTTTTTGGGTTTTTTTTTATTTTTTGCTTTGAGAACCTAGCCAGTGATTGGTCTATTTACATAGAATGAAAAACTGATCAACTGTAAACCTTTATTCAATTCGAAACAAACTTTTTTTTTTTTAAGAAAAGAAACACTTAAAAAAACAAAATGAGTCAGTGTGATGGCTCAGTCTATGATTTAGTGTAAAAAATTCTTATTGAGATAAATTCTCCAGGCCAAAGAACTGAAAATGCTAGATTCTAAACATATAGCATTCCAAAAGAGGTCAGCCTTGAAAAAAACTTGGACAATCCTGCAGCTGGTAGACAAAAATTCAACTAACTTCTCCTCTAGGCAAAAGATAAAACTTACAGCTATAGTGGCAATGTTTGTTAACTAAAACTTGCAGATCAAAATATCCTTCTTTGGAAATGGAATGTGTAAACATGACTGTTAGCTTTTAAAAGACATTAAAAAAAACCAGCTGACACAGACTCTGTCAGATTCTTCCTTCATATCACCTACTAATAAAATCTCTTTACTGCTGTACCGTGGAGTGTGCTTACTGACCACACTGGTTCATGGTAGGAACCAAGGTATTCAGGTAACAAATAATTTAAAATCAGGATGTCAGAAGGGCTGCATTATTTCTGGAGGTTCTAAGAAAGAATCTATTTCTTCGTCTTTTTTTAGCTTCAAGGGCCACCTCTATTCTTTGACTTGTAGCCTCTGTCTCCATCTTAAAACTAGTAAAAAGGATTCATCTTTCTCAAGCTGTAATACCTCTATTTTTTTCCTTATCTCCTCCTTTTATCACTTAAAAGTCACCTTGCTGTGAAAATCTGGAATAAAGTTCATTATTTAAAGAAATGATAATAAGTTACAAGTACAATGTTAAATTTCTTTTTCTAAGTAAACTATTCACAGGTTCTGAGGATTAGAATATTTACTTTTGAGGGGCAAAGGTGTGTGGGACATGGGCAATAATTTGCTTATCAAATAGGTAGTAAATTAAATAGTGTTTGTAGTGAATACTTGCAATATTTTGAATGATGAAGAAAGCATCAAAAGAAGTTGGGATGGATACACAAAGACACAATACCAAAAAGAAACAGTTAAAGTTCAATAATATTAAGAGGTAACAAATATGACTAAGAGCCAATGGCACTGAAGGCATAAGTCCAAACTGCACTGAAGGCATTGGTAAAGAACAAGGCTCCAGGAACGGATGGAATACAAACTGAAATTTTTCAACAAACTGAGGCAGCACTGGAAATACTCAGTTACACCAAGAAATTTGGAAATAGCTACCTAACCGATTAATTGGAAAAGATCCATATTTGTGCCCATTCCAAAGAGAGGTGACCCAACAGAATGTGAAAATCATCAGGCAGTATTTTTCATATAACATACAAGTAAATTTTGCTCAAGATAATTAAAAGACGGCTGCGATATATATTGGCATGGAACTGCCAGAAGTTCAAGTTAGATTCAGATGAGAATGTGGAACAAAGAATGTAAGTGTTGACATCAAATGGATATTGATTGAAAGCAGAGAATACCAGAAAGATGTTTACTTGTGCTTTATTGACTCTTCAAATATTTTCAACAGTGTGGATAATAACAAGCTATAGACCAGCATTTGAACACAACAAGGGAAGACTGAATAGTTAAAACCAGGGAAGGTGTGTGTTACGGTTGTATTCATTTACCATACTTATTCAATCTGGATACTGAGCAAGTAACTGAGAAACTGGACTACTTGAAGAAGATCTTGGCATAAGGATTGGAGGTAGAATCATTAACAGCCTGCAATATGTAGATGGTACAACCTTGCCTGCTGAAAGTGAAGAGGATTTAAAATACTGATGAAGATCAAAGACCACAGCCTTCGGTATGGCTTGCATCTAAATACACACACACACACACACACACACACACACACTGGGCCAATACATAAAATCAAGATATTGGAGAAAAGATTGAAGTTGTCAAAGATTTCAGTTTGCTCAGCAGTTATGGAAGCAGCAGTCAAGATATCAAATTATGTATTCAATTCAGCAAATCTGCTATACAAGACCTCTTTGGTGTTCAAGACACAATATGTCAGTTTGAGGCCTAAGGTGTATCTGACCCAAGCTATGGCATTTTCAATAGCCTTATGTGCATGTGAAAGTTGAACAGTGAATACAGAAGACCACAGAAAAATCTATGTATTTATGTTGTTGGAGAAGAATATTAAAAGTACCACGGTCTGCTAGCAGAACAAGCAAATCTGTGTTGGGAGAAATACAACCCAAATGCTTCTTGGATGGCCAGACTTTGTCTCTCATACTTCAGACATATTGTCAAGATGGACCAATCCCTGGAGAAGGATCTCATGCTAGGTAAAGTTAAAAGTCACAAAAAAGAGGCAGACCTCCCAATGAGATTTACTGGCACAGTGGCAGCAATGTGCTCAAGCTTACCAATGATTGTGAGCTTGGTATTGGGCTGGGCAGTGCTTATTTCTGTTGTGCATAGTGTCTCTATGAGTTAGAATCGACTCACAAAACCTTACAAAAGTACTGAATACTTTTAGGCAAGGGTATTTCCTGTCATGATTTTGTTTATTAACCTTTTATCATGTTCATGCAGGTTTAATAAAGATAAATTTAAGATGAAAGTAAACAGTCTTTATATTGATTGATTTCAAATGTTCAAGTACACATAAGAAAAATGTATTATATTTAGTCAACTCTCTGTATTCACAGGTTTTGAATTCATGTATTTAATCAATTGCCAATTCAAAAACTTATTAATATTTCCATAAAGTTCCACCAAAAGACAATTCAAGTTTATCATGAGCTGAGCACTACCATACATCTGACTCTATGTGCAGGCATACCCTGCCGTAGCCGCTTTCCAGTTCACAGATCCAAAGTCCCTCTCCAGCACTCATTGCTTGATCATTGTTTGCCTCCTGTCTCATTGGTCATTACTCATGTTGTGTGCATGCACATTGTTTCTGTGAAAAAATGGCTCCTAAAAAAACAATTAACTTGTCAAAGTAATCCCTCAAAGATTAAGAGGGAACATAAAGCGCTATTTGCATAGCAATTGCATTGTATTAGGTATCATAACTATGGATGATTTAAAGTATACAGTAGAGTACACGTAAGTTATATGCAAATGCAGTACCATTTTATACAAGGGATTTGAGCATCTGCAGCTTTTGGTATCTGCAGGTGTCCTGGAACCTGCTTGTATACTAAGGGATGCATGTCAGTTTTCCATCTTCAACTAGAATGTGAGTGACAAGCAGCAGGAAGCAATTGAGGTTTTGCTTTTGGATTTTTTCCTGAATAAATGAGTACTATCTTTAGAAATCTAGCTGACAGTGACAAACTAGATGTAGTACTGTTAGAGAAAAGAGATGAAAATTTCAATATTTCACTAACGTATATCCATTCTAAGTGTCAATTAACTAGTACATATTAACAATAGAGAAAAGCAATCAAGTTAAACTCATTAATTTCAAAATATAGTTTCAAAAATATAGACTTTTAAAAAATGATCCCCAGGAAATTGGGAGTATCTTTTATAAGCAAACAAAGTGCATGAATTGACAAGAATTTTAAATAAGAATTTATATACACTTAATCAATTGTTTCTGTTAATAATTAATACTCATTTGAATTTAAGGGACAAAAATAATATTAGAGAAATTGTTTTTAAAAGTCCAGTAAGATATTTTGGTAACTCTGTGAGAACATTGTTGTTATGTGTCCTTTAGTCAGTATCGACTTATAACAATCCTATATATAAGAAAACAAGACACTGCCCAATCCTGTGTAATCCTCACAATCACTGTTGTATTTGAAATCATTTTTGCAGCCACTGTGTCAATATATCTTGCTGAGGAGCTTCCTCTTTTTTACCTCACCCTCTACTTTACAAAGTATGATGTCGTTCTCCAGGGACCAGATCCTTTTGATAACATGTCCAAAGTATGTAAGACAAAATCTCACCATTTTGGATTCTAAGGAGAATTATGGCTATGTTGTTGTTGTTAAGTGCTGTGGAATCGATTCTCACCCATATTGACCCTGTATAGGGTTTCCAAGGAGCAGCTGGTGAGCTTGAACCACTGACCTTGCAGTTCAAATGACTTTGCACTCTGATTCATTAGCCTACAATGCCACATCAGGATTCCATACTTCCTCTAATATAGAGATGTTTATAAATGTCTTCTAATATAGAGGTGTTTGAAAAAATTCAAATGCTGACTTGTGATATTGAATATTCAAATGCTGACTTGTGATATATCTGGGCATAAAACTGAATGATGCAGAAAGCATCAAAAGAAGATGGAAGGAATACACAGAGTCACTGGACAAAAATGAAATGGTCAATGTTCAACCATTTCAAGATATAACATATGATCAAGAGCTGATGATAATGAAGTCATTGGCAAAGAATAAGGTATCAGGAATTGATGGAATACAAATAGAAATCTTTCAACAAAGTGAGGTGGCTCTAGGGGCATACACTCTTTTTTTTATGCTTTATTGTGAATTATGTGACAGTTTACATGGGAGAATATTAGCTTTACATTCATCCGATTGTATATCGTTGCACTGCCATGGTTACAATCCCCTCCATGCATCATCAACCCACCAAAGGGTACACCCTGCATGCCTGCCCCATAGTTGTCAGCACACAGCCCTCCCTCCCTCTTTGGGTCTAGAGTTCCCAGTGGCTCCATCGCTCCACGTCATAGTCTCTGCCTCCATCTCTGGTGTCACTGTTTCTCTGGGCAGGGTCCTGCACTACACTCGTCTCCCTTGATGGTCCCAGGAACCTCTGTTCCTGGACTGCAAAGTCAACCACTCCCCTCCTTTTGCTGCAAAGCATCTACCTTTACATTTCCAACCCTCTCAGTCAGTCCTGATAGTAATTTTTCACTATTGTACCACAAGAGTGCTATCCCCATCTTCTTTCATCAGTCCCGCCCAGACAGGAGGCACATACCCATTTATGCCAAGAAATTTGGAATACAGCTACCTCACCAACTGACTGGAAGAGATCTGTATTTGTGCCCATCCCAACAAGAGGTGACTCAATAGAATGCAGAAACCATCAGACAGTATAATTGATATCCAATGTGAGTAAAATTTTACTAAAGATATTATAAAAAATGGCTGCAACCATACATTGAAAGAACTTCCAAAGGCTGAAGCCAGGTTCAGATGAGGATGTGGAATGAGGGATATCATTGCTTACATCAGATGGATCTTGACTGAAATCAGAATACCAGAAAGATGTTTATCTGTGCTTTATCGATTATGCAAAGGCTTTCAGTTGTGTGGATCACGACAAGCTCAAAGTATGAGTATTCCAGAACACTCAATTGTGCCCATGAGGAACATGTATATAGACCTAGAGGCAGTTGTTTAAACAAAACAAGGGAACACTGAATGTCTTAAAATTAGACCAGGTATGTGCCAGGGTTGTATTCTTTCACCATACAAATTCAATCTGTATGCTGAACAAATACTCTGATAAACTGGATTATATGCGGAAGAACGTGGAATCAGGATTGGAGGAAGACTCATTAACAACCCATGATATGCAGATGATACAACCTTGCTTGCTGAAAGCAAAGAGGACTTTAAATACTTATGGATGAAGATCAAAGACAATAACCTTCAGTATGGGTTGCAACTCAATGTAAAAAAACAAATTCCTTACCACTGGACCAACAAATAAAATCCATTTAAATGGAGAAAAGACTGAAGTTGTCAAAGACTTCATTTTGCTCCTATCAACCATCAACACTCATGAAAGCAGCAGTCAAGAAATCAAATGACATACTGCATTGGGCAAATCTGATACACAAGACCTTTTTAAAGTGATGAGGAGCAAAGATGTCAGCTTGAGGATTAAGGTGAACCTGACCCAAGCCATGGTATTTTCAATAACCTCATATACATGCGAAAGTTGGGCAGTGAATAAGGAAGACCACAGAAGAATTGATACATTTGAGTTATGGTATTGGATGAGAATATTGGAAGATACCATAAACTGCCAAAGAACAAATAAAATTCCCTTCTGTCCAGATGGGTCTGGTAATGAGGAGAATAAAATTTTATGATATAATGGTGAGTAATTGTTTTCAGCTTTAATGGCAATTGTCACAACTGTAAACGTAGAAACAGTACAATTTAAGGGGGAAGCAGTTATCTGTTATCTCAGGAACAGAGGACCCTAGGACCATCAGGAGGGAAGAAGATGAGGAGAGGGGGATCCTGACCAGAAAAGTGGTAACAACAGAGATGGTGGCAGAGATGACGTCATAGACAGAATCACACTGGAGTGTACACCCTTGGACTGAGAAAAGCAATGAATCTGCATACAGGAGCCTGGCTTGCAAAATGTGCCCTTTAGACATTCAAACAAATATATATTTACAGTGTGCTAAATGTACTCCAAGGGGGAAAAAAGAGGTAATAGAGGTAAAGACTGTGGGCTTTGGAGGGTATTGTTTTCATTACAATGATCAGCTGCATGCAAAAAAAAATATATGTAGGAATTGTGAAATGGGAGGAAAGGTGTACGTAAAACATATCTTTGAAGTTAGCTTTGTATAGTTAACAGTAATTTTATTAATTTAATATCAGCTTTTATTTTTCTTGAAAAGCATTACATGAAAATATGCTTATGTCTTAATTTAGCTCCATATAAATTTACATCTCCTCAGTTCTACTAAAAATAAAGTTCAAAATATTGAGGAAAAAAAAAAAAGTTCATGATCCACATAATCTAAAGCCTTTACATAGTTAAAAAAACACAGGTAAACATCTTTCTGATATACTCTGCTTTCAACCAAGATCCATTTGATGTTAGCAATGATATCCCTCGTTCCATATCCTTGTCTTAATCCAGCTTGAACAACTGGAAGTTCTTTGTATGTAAATGTACTGTTTCAGTCAATGCTCATCTTCTTCTCCTTCTCAGGGCACTATTTTAAATTTTATGTTAAATATTGCATTGTTTGAGTTTTGTTTTTATATTTAAGAAGAAATCATTAAAAATATGTTTGGTTTAAACAATAAAACATAATACAGAAAATATTATAAATGCCTAATTAAACCTTGCCTATCAGACATATTTTTAAAGTTAATTTCTGGCACTGTGGACATCAAAATTCATTTTCAATTTTTCCTAATCAATTGAGCATATAGATCAGTGAAGTCCAAACAATCTGATTTTGGTCTACTTACAGATTTTCTGTCTTCATGTTGATTTCATTCCATTTTTGATAACAGTATTTCTTGTCACAGCGAAAAGCTTTTCAATGACTTAATTTCCCCCTCATCTTTATAACATAGTAAGGCAAAGAAGAAAGAAAATACTCAAATAATTGCATGAATATTGCAGTGATGATGCTTCCAAAATTAAATGTTTGGTCAGAAAGCAGTGCCCCATAAGATAATTAAAAATTCTGGTTATGGGATGTGGAAATATTCACTCTGCATTTGAAAGGCCTTGTGTGGGGGGACAGGGGTGGGACATGGACAAAATACCAGTCAAGTTATTTGAAGTCTACATTTTTTTTTAAATGAAGTATAGGTTGTGCATAGGTTTTGTTCCCTGCTGTTTTGCTGTTTGCCCATAACTGATTGTGAGCATTCCAGCCATATCATTAAATTTTCTTTGATCAAAGATTGGTAATATATGCATAATATCAATCCAATAAATCTGTCTTAATAAACTTGACATTTATTAGAACTATTCCTCCTTTGATAATAGTTACATTACGAGCAATTTTTATCTTAAATAATTTATCCTAAAATAAAATTAAAAAAATAACAAATACATTTGTTTTAGACAAAGTACAGCCAGAGTGGTCCTTGGAAGCTTGGATGGCCAGATTTTGTCTCTCAATTTTGGACATACTGTCAGGAGGGACCAGAATCTGGAGAAGGATTTCACGTTTGGTAAAGTGGAGGGTCAAAGAAAAAGAGGAAGAACCCCCCTTCCCAGAGTGGGATGGACTGGCACAGCGGCAGCAACAATGAGGTTGGCCCAGGACCTGTCAGTGTTTCATTCTGTTGTGCATAGGGTCACTTCCATGAGTGGGTACCAACTGAATGGCACCTAACAAGAACAATACTTCCGGCTGTATCTGCTATATTTCATATTTTACACTAACACCATTAATTCAAAGACATCAATTCTTATTCTGTAGTCATTATTTGATATCCAGTTTGTGCCTGCATATAAAGCAGTTTGAAAAGAGTCAGGTGCACCTTATCTTCAATGTAATATTTGTCATTTTTATAGGATTTTTGAAGCAAATTTAGCCAAGGTACTATGTCCCCTGATTTATTGACTGCAAAGGCATTATTGTGAATACAATAAAATTAAGTGCCTTAGCACTTCAATATTTTCTTTGTTTATCATCATGTTGCTTACTGGTTTACTTATAAAAGCTGGTTACTTTATGCTGTGTTGTTGTTAAGTGACATCGAGTGGGTTCCAACCCATAGTGACCTTGTATAGTGTTTCTGAGGAGCAGCTGATGAATTTAAAACTGCTGACCTTGTGGCTCAAACCAACTTTGCAGTCCAGTGCATTAACCCACAATGCCATACCAGCTATAGACTGTTGTCTTTGATATTTATCAGTAAGTGCCTCAAGTCCTTTTGGGTTTCAGCAAGTATGGCTATATCATCTGCATAATACAGTTTGTTAATAAGCCTTCTTCCAATCCTGATACTCTGCTCTATTCTCCATGTAATCCAGCCTCTTGGATCAGATTAGAGTTTAAATAAAGACAATGAAAGAATACAATCCTGACACATATGTCCTCATTTTAAACCATTAGCACAATTGAGTATTCTTGAAATCACATCCTTAAAGATATCTGTATTTATTATCCATGCAGTACCATGCCCTGACAATGCTTTGATGCTATGAGTCAGAACTGATGCTGACTTAAGGTCACTTAACAACAGCATTATACATTATATTGATTTATTCCTTCTTGTGTTGATTATTTTGGTTGCTTCCAGTTTCAGGTTATTATATTATAAATATATTTTGGTATACTATATGTATGTGTGTATATATATACATATGTATATGTATATATACACACACACATACATGTTGTATATATACATATATATAATATACTTATGTGTTTATATATGTGAAATACATTTTATATATATATACACGTATACATATATATAGTCTTCTGCCATGATTCTGTAGAATCAGCCCTGGACTGCGAACCACAAAGTTGTCTGTTCAAACCCACCAGCTGTTCTTTGGAAACTCTATATAGGTCACTATAAGTCAGAATCAACTCCACAGCACTCAACAGCAACAACATATATATATATATATATATATTTATATTGTTTATATATATAAAAGTTGAAATTTTAGATCACAGAATATGTATAAATTCTACATTCGTTTTAATGCCAAAAATGTATATAAAAATTGATGTGTCTATACCAGAAGGAGCTCTGGTAGTGTAGTGGTTATGAATCGGGCTGTGAACTGCAAGGTCAGCAGTTCGAAACCACCAGCTGTTCCACGGGAGAAAGATGTGGCTTTCTGCTCCCATAAAGATTTACAGCCTCAGAAACCCTGTACTGGGTTGCTATGAGTCAGAACTGTCTCCACGGCACATAATAACAACAACATACACATTATCATAAGTAACATATAAATGTAGTTGTTACACACCCTTGCTAAATCACGGCATTTTCTCTTTCTAAAATTTTAACTATTCTACTAAACTCTGTATATTCTGCATTTTTTATCCTGACTAATGAAGCTGGGCACATTTTTATATGATTATTGATTTGACAGACACATAGAGGACATGTTTCTTCTGATCACTTAACCATGTTTGTTTAGTCTATGCATTTTATTCTCTATGATTCATGTTTTATTGTGTGGGCTTGAATTAAATAACCTTTTCCAACAATAGATAATAAATATATTTCCCTAATTTCATTGTTTACATTTCACATTTAAACATGTAATGTTGTTTTTGTTACGTTCCATCAAGTCAGTACCAATTCATAGCAACTCTGTAAAGGGTTTTGAAGGAACGGTTGTTGAGTTTGAACCACCAACCTTGTGCTCTAATGCATTATCCCACAATGCCACACCAGGACTCCTGATATGTAATACACCTGGAATAATTTGTGTATTATTGTATAAAGTCTGGGTGTTCTTTAGTTTCTATATAGATATATAACTAACCGAGATAATTTATTTTATATCGTATGGGTCTTGGTGGGACACCGTAGGACAATCACTGGATTGCTAACCACTAAGTAAGTGGATCAAACCCACCAGCCACTTTTCAAGGACACCATACAGGAAATTATTTTCCTAATTTCGTTGCGAGTCAGAATTGACTGCCTAGCCCTTAACAAAAACAACCATATCATAAGGCTTATTTATCTAATTAGTTCTTTCCATCAAAATATGTTATGATATTCTATGTATCTTTATTTTACATCTGGGATCAATTTGCATTTAATTGGAAAGATTCTTACCTGTTTTTGTTTTGTGATAATATCTTAGAAATTAGTTTTTTCTTTCCTTGTTTGTTCTTTTAATCAGAATTATTATTTTTGAAATAATGACTTCATTGGTGAATCTTATTTTTGCAACATATTGGAACTTATGCTAGTAGCTATCTTCACTTTAGATAGGTTGTTCCAAAATGTTCTGTGAATTTTGTTTGCTTGGATTTTGCTTGCTTTGTTTTCTTATCTATTTGATTATCTATTCATTCATTCATTCATTATTTATTTTAAGAAAACAGCTTCCAGTCTTCCCATTTCTTTGATGGTTATTTGACCTTTACTTAGGGTGATTTTTAAAAAATATCAGGTACACTGTCTTTAGTTTGATGTCATTTTAATTGTTTGTGTTGCATGTAGTTTTATTTGTATTTATTCCCTTTTCTTTAGGGACTTCAGCTAAGCATATACTAAAACATTTTCCCAATTTTCATATATGAAGGTGCATCAAAAAGTTCATGGGATTATAGAATTTAAAGATATTAGAATTTTTCCACTGAGTTTTTGAAGCTCCCTCACATATCTTGTACTCTGTTGAGTATCTTTTATAATATTGTTTCTCTAAACTTCATTTTGTATATTTTCTTCAGATATTTTCTGATTTCTCTGATTATCTTTTCCAAAATATCTAATGAACTATTAAACATATTCATCAAGTATATATTTTATAATAATAATATTTCATATAATTTCCTAATCTCTGCCTTCAATATTTTTGCTGTTTACTTTCTGCAAAAATTTAAATATCTGAAAACTTTGCCTTGTATCATTTGCTTTTGATGGGTCCGATTGAATTTTGTGTACACTATGGCTTTACAAAATGATTTCTTAATATTCAGTTATTTTTATAGTTGTATCATTTTCATAAATATAAAGACTCAGCATGATTTAATCTTCCTCCAGACATAGGAAGCTTTTGGCAGGCCTTTATGCTAGAAGTAGCCCTGAGTCAAAGCTTAACTTCCATCGTTTTGAAGAACTGTTTTCTCTCCTGTTCACCTTTTCATTTTAGGCATAGCATCTGAAATGTAGAGTTTTGGCTGTTTGTAACTCACCACCCCTTCCCCATCCCCCCCCAGAGTATTGTGAACTTCAGCATTTGTTTTTTCCAGATTTTGTTTAAAACACAGAAAAGTTTATTTTCCAGTTTCTAAAATAGCACTCTAGCTTCACCTCCCCATCTCATGCTTAAAAAAAAAAAAAAAAAAAAAAAAAAAACTCACTTTTTTGTGAGCTCCCCAATGCCTTCAAACAGATGTTTCTGTATTATATATTTTTTAAATTTCTAGTTTTCAGTAGCAGAGTTGGTTTAAACTTCAAGCTGTCATTACCAGAAGGGGAATCAATTAAATTTTTTATTTCATCAAATTCCTAAGTGTTCATCATAGACCATTTAGAAACTATGGTAAGTAATCATAATAAAGTTTTAAAAAATTAATAATATAGAATCCTGATGTAGCCCTGTAGGAAAATCACTGGACTGCTAACTGTAAGGCAGTTCAAACTCACCAACTGCTCCTCAGAAATGCTATATAGGGTCGTTATGAGTCGGAACCAACTGATTGGCGATTGAGACCAAAAACAACACCGGTATGAAAACATACCACCTTTGTGACCATGCAGTAAAAAATACTATAACATTTATCTTTCTTTCTTCCTTTCTATTATTCTATCATCTATTTATTTGTTTTCCATTTACTAGCTCACACCAAGGCACTAAATTATAAAACATTCAGCATTAGTGTCTTGCATTTTTCTTGGTTCCATTTCTCAAGATTTCTCACATAATTTTATTAGTATGCTCTAATCTACATTTGTTATTCCTGATTCTAAAATCAGCCAAAGAAAATAACAAAAGGGTTTCACTAACTCACAGGTATAAATATGTGCCTATACTGCTGTGGCATTGTAGGTTAATGCGCCAGACTGCAAAGCAGTTTGAACTGCAAGGTTGGCAGTTCAAGCACACCGGCTGCTCCTCAGAAACCCTATACAGGGTTGCTTATGGGTTGGAATCAACTCGACTGCACTTAACAACAACAACATACTGCTATTGATTCTAGGGTTGTCTCTAATAGTATTAATGTTGACAGCATGTTCTACACAACTATATGTTCCCATGTACTCTTCTACAATGATTCCCTTTCAGGCTTATGCTTGGCCTCTTTAGGCTTCAATTCAGTTACAGTGACTCAAGGGTAACTGCTATTCTAGATCATTCTTCTAGATCTGGAGAAGGTGAAAAGCTAAATTTCATGCTATGTTCAAACCAATTCTTATTTATCTTCTAAACTCTAAGGTTAATTTTGGATAAATAGCACAGTGTCAGCATTTCTCCAAGTTCAGGGACTGAGGATGTGGGACTGAGGATCTTTTTGTTTTTGTTGGTTTTATGTTTCTTTTTCTTTTTGGCAGTAAAGCTCTGCTTCTATTAACTAAAAGTATCTTAAAAATTTTACTCTCAAATTATGAAGGGAGAGTGTATGTAATAGTCATATTAGTTTATTTTTCCATTTCTTTGCTTTATTAGAATTTTGCAAGTTCAGTTAGCTCTTCTCCAAGAAGCTTCTCAGCCAACCAACTGTCTCTCAAAGATAGAGCAAAATTAACCCATCGAACATGTACTCTCATGCAAAAGCCATAAACCCAAAACATGATTGCCATCAAATGAGTGCCCACTCATAGCGCCATTAGACACAGTGGAACTGCTCCTTACGATTGCTGAAGCTGTACATTTTTACGGAAGCTGACTGTTTCATTTTCTTTCCTGGAGCAACTAGAAGATTTCAACTATTAACTTTTAAGTTAACAGTCCAATAGTTAATTACTGTGTCACTAGGAATTGTCATGATAGTCCCAGAAAAATTTTAAAGAGGTACATTTGAGCATGTTCTCTAATTTAAAGCTTAAGGCCATTTACTATAGTCCTGATTCCTTTAGCTTGTAGTCAAAGCTACAGAATATACAGTACCACAATATCGCAGAGAAAACACAGTTTCAGCTTAAACAAAGAAACAAGACAGAGTGCCTCAAATAAGTGACTAAAATACAGACTCAGAAAATGTAACACCAGATATGGTATCAGAAATATCTGATAAGGAATTTAAAAGATTGTTACACTATGAAGAGCTACCTATCAAGAAGACTAAGCTTTCATTGTTCAGCAGAAACCATGCAGGCAAGAAGACAATGCAACAATATATACAATTCTGAAAGGAAACATTTTCAACCAAGTATCCAATACCCAACAAAACTGTTCCTCAAATTTGACATCAAAATTAAAGCTAATCCAGATAAACAGAAATTAAAATGAAGTTACCATAATATCTAATTTAGAGAAAATACTAAAGGGTGTTCTTTGGACTGAGAACCAACAATAGGAAACAACAATGTGAGACTGCCAAACACGACAACACCACCCAAAACTCAATTAAGACATGTTGTTGTTAAGTGCTATCAAGTCAGTTCCAACCCATAGTGGCCCTATGTAGGGTTTCCAAGGAGCTGCTGCTGAGCTTAAACCACCAACCTTGTAGTTCAAACTAACTTTGCAGTCCAGCACATTAACCCACAGAGCCACATATAGACATATTTAAAGTCAAACCAAAATACAAGACTGAAGAGAGGCAACCAGGATATCAACTAGCAGTGAAGACAACTACAAAGGTCAATTAAGTTAAAAAAATTTCAGGATGAAAGACTATTTTAAACTAAGACAGAAATTAATAAATTGAAGGATAACTTCAAAGAAAATTAGAAAATTAATACACCTTCACATCAAAATAAAAACTAGCAAAATCAGAAACATTTAAAAATCATTAAAACATCATCAGTGAAGAAAATGAATAGTAATCCACAAACAAAATGAACTCAGCACATAAAATCACATGGAACAAAGAAACTAGCAGCACCACAAATAAGCATACAGCCAAATAACTGCAATCAATTCATACCTATTGATAATTACACTGAATATAAATGGATTTCATGTACTAGTCAAGAGACAGACTAGCAGAATGGATAAGAAAACAGGATCCTTCAATAAGCTGTCTTCAAAAATGCACCTTGCAAAGACAAAAAGAAACTAAAAATAAATAAATAAATAAATAAATAAATCAAAGAACAAAAAAATAATATATACCAAGCAAACTGAAATAGAAAATGAGAAGGAGCAGTCATATTAATCTCTGTTCAAATAGACTTTAAGACAAAACCAACAAAATAGAAAAATTGAACAAGAGGACATAACCATAATAAATATCAGCTCCCAATGGAAGATCTTCAAAATATATTAATCAAACTGTAATATAATTAGTATAGTGGTTATGAATCAGGCTGCAAACCACAAGGTCAGCAGTTCGAAACTACCAGCTGTTCTGTGGGAGAAAGATGAGTCTTTCTGCTCCCATAAAGATTTACAGCCTCGGAAACCCTGTACAAGGTTGCTAAGAGTCAGAACTGACTCCACGGCACATAACAACATCAACAATATAATTAAAGAAACCGGAAACTCCACAGTAACAGGTGATTTTAATGTAGCACTTCGATGAATGACAAAACGGGAAAGAAACTTTAAAAAGACATAAAATAACTAAACAACTCAATCAACCTATTTTACCTCATAGATATATAGAAAGCTCTCTACCCCAAAACAGCACAATCTATATTCTTGTTCAGGGCTCATGTAACATTCAGCAGAATAGACCATATGTTAAGAGCCAAAGCAAAGCTCAATAAATTTAAAGACATCAAAATACTACAAAGCATCCTTTAGATTACCATGCTGAAAAATTAGTAATCAACAATATGAAGATCAAGGGGAAAAAATACATGGAAATTGACTGGCATACTGCATAAAAGTTACTGAGTGATAAAAGCAATAATTCATTTAATCAAATGAGAGCAAAAACAGTACATAACCTCTTGAGACACAGCAACAACAGTGTCAGAAGACAATTTATACCAACAAATGCACACACCCAACATCTCCAATAATTAGAATCAAAGCAGCAAATTAAACCTACAACCACCAAAAGTAAAGAAATGATGAAAGTTAAAGCAGAAATAAATGCAATGAAAAACGTGATTAATAGAAAGAATCAACAAGAAGTTGGTTCTTTGAAAAGATGAATAAAATCAACAAGCCACTGGCAAACATAGTAATAGAAAAGAAGAGATGGAGAAATCTCTACAAACAGATGACCTACCCAAACTAACAGACTCAAGTAGAAAACTAGAACAACCTTGTAACAAAAGAAGAAATTGGTCAAGTCATTAAATAACTCCCAGCAGATAAAAAAGTTCAGGCCCAGATGGTTTTACTGGTGAATTCTACCAAACATTCAGAGAAGAGCCAACACAAATTCTACTAAAAAAATATAGAAATGATTGATACTTCCTTAATCAATTTTACACAGCAAGAACAACCCCAATACCTAAACCAGGAAAAGACAGCACACAAAAAAATTATTAAAGACCAGTATCCCTCATCAACTATTCTCAAAAAAATCCTAGTCAATATAATCCAAAAACATTTTAAAAAATCATAATCAAGTGGGATTCATACCTGCTGTGCAGGAGGGGTTCAATTTTAGTAAAAGAAACATCTTAATCCACCACATAAACAAAACTAAGGAAAAACAAATATTCCTCATGAACATAGATGCAAAAAATACAGTCCACTACATAAATAACACAAAGGGGATAAATCACACTATCATTTCAATTGATGAAGAAAAGGCATTTGACAAAATTCAGCACTTATTCCTGATAAAAATACTCCACAAAATAGGAATAGAGGGAAATTACTAAGGGCATGCATACAGAACCAATGTCAGTGAGAAACTAAAGCCACTCCACCTGTGAAGAGAAACCAGACAAGGATGCCTTTTATCACATTCATTTTCAATATTGTGTTGGGGGTTTTAGCAAGAACTATGAGACAAGAAAAGGAAATTAAAGGCATCCAAATGGGTGGCACTGTAGAGTGAGCACTGGACTTCAAACCACAAGGTCAGCAGTTCAAACCCACCAGCTGCTCCTTGAAAACCCTATAGAGGGTCGCTATGAGTCAGAACAGACTTGAGGGCACTTACAACAACAACAAGTAATTGGCATGAAGAAGTAAAACTAACTTCAGACCATATGATTCCAATGAATCAGCAAGAACATTGCTGGAACTCATTGAGAGATTCAGCAAAATGGCAGGGTACAAGTTCAACATACAAAAATCAGTTGGATTCCTTTACACTAATAAAGAGAGCTCTGAAAAGGAAATCAGGAAAGCATTACCATTTACAAGTTGTTGTTGTTAAGTGCCTTCAAGTCTGTTCTGACCCATAGCAACCTTGAGGTTCAGATCGACTTTGCAGTCCTGCACTAACCCGCAGTGCCATACCAGAACGCCACCCAAAAGAGGAAAATACTTGGGAGTAAATCTAATCAGAGAAACAAAAAACCTATGGAAAGAAAACTATAAAACACTGCTACAAGCAACCAAAAATGACCTGAAGAAATGAAGTAATATACCAGGATCATGAATAGGAATTTACCTCTAGAAATTATACGTAAAGTAAAGCACAGGAAAAGTAAAGCTGATGATCTGCTCTGTAATGATCTTTCACTTGCAGAAGTTAGTGAAAGTGGAAGCAAAACAGATATTTCTATTATATAGTTATGCCATTTCAACTTTACCTGGGGTGTCTACTAGTGAATTATGTATCAAAACTTTAAAAGTATAGTCAGGAAGGTAAATTTTTTTAAGAAAACGTAAATTCAAAGATGTGATCAACTATAAAAATGTCATCAAAAAGAACTATAACATGAATCTCCCAACACAGTATGTTCTAAGAACAGAAGATTTTGTTCTGTCTTAAGGCAAATACCCTCAGAAGGATTTATACTTGGGGAAACTAAGACAGTGAATTCAGCAATTATTCAATTGCTTATGAGTAGCAGCCATTGCAAAGAACTGTTAGTAAGAATAACTTTAATATTCTGTGGGAACATATTTAAAACATTTGTTTTTTCTCTGTGAGAAAGAATGTTTTTATCTAAGAGGGCAGGTAAAAAGACATGCAGTACAAAGACAAAACAGCTCACCAGAGAATAATAATACCAAAGCAAAGGTTTTTGTTACTAAGTGCGGTTGAGTTGATTTCGAATCATAGTGACCCTATTTGATGAGGTTTCTGAGGAGCAGCTGGTGGGTTTGAACTACTAACCTTGTGGTTTGCAGTCTAGTGTTTATCCTACAGTTCAACACCAAGAGTCCAAGCAAATAAAACACATTTACATATCAAAGTTAGCTATTATGCTACAACAAAAACAAAAATAAACTACATAAATAATGCTTAATTCGTTTCAATTTGAGTTGCCAGAAGTTGGAATACTGGTGTGGCACTGTAGAATAAATCCTTCACCACTAAGTCAGTAGTTCAAATGCACCAGCCATTCCTTAGAAATTGCATACATGTTTTTATGAGTCAGAACCAACTCAATAATACTGAACACCAAAAAAAAATCTCCAATAACTTATTAAATATCCTAATAATGATTATTTGGCATGTATATGTTCAGCAAACTGATTTCATGATACACATTACAAATATCTTAAATAAGACCTTGAATCTAATAGAATATTTAATTAGCAATGAGGTTGGTAAGTAACATAATATATAATAAAGTTAAATGAATCAAACATACATAGTAATGCTCAGTACTAGAAATAACGCAGCATATATAATACAGGTTGTAATTTTGTTGTTGATAATAGAAGATTGAAAAAATGTTTCTAATTTAACAGACATTCCTTGGCTTGCAGCTTGGCATCATGTGGTGTCCTTTTTCTGTGTCCCTGTCTCTGTGGGCATCAGTCAGATATAATTAAGACCTACCCCATTCCAGTATGATTTCATATCAATCTAACTGATAATGTCATGAAAGATTATTTCCATATAGGTTAACATCCACTAAAAACACAACTCAATCCATTGATCTTGCAGTTAGCAGTCCAACACTTGATGCACAGTACCTACATCCCCAAACTCTGAAACATTTCTAAATCAGTTCAAATACTAAATCTCATCTTCTACTTCATCTAAATCAGTTATGAGCAAGACTATATATATGTTCCATACAGGGCCAAAATCTGCTTCCAAAATAAAATGGTGGAAAAACATAGGATAGATATTTCCATTCACTAAAGGAAGAGTTAGAGGGGTAAAAAGGGATAAGATGCATTAAGGGTCTCAAAAACATCCAAAGCCCAGCAGAGTAAGTTGCATTCAATTTTAAGTTTTTGTTTTTTTTTTGTTTTTCTGTCTACCAAATTCAGAGCAGTGATTCTTCCCCACTGACCACAGGCACAAGCCTTGCCACTCTGTACTGAGTGACACATACCACCTAAATATAAGGTATCGGCTCCACCTTTGGTAAGTGAAAATTTTAAAACACAAAATGGCACACAAATGATAAGGAAATACATGAGTGAATAGTAATAGTTGTAAACTTGAATATCTCACTTTCAATAGTGGATAGGATGACTAGGCATAATGTCAACAAGGAAATATAAAACTTGAACAATACTGCAAGCCAATTAGAAGTAACAAAAGCAAAATACACATTTCCTCATGTACAAACATAATTGTATAATTGTATGCTAGGACATAAACAAGCTCAATATATTTTTAAATGATGAAAATCATACAAAATGTACATTCTAACAATTTAATGGCATTAGAATTCCTCAACTAAAAGAAGATTGAGTAATTCACAAATACACAGAAATTAACTTGCTGGAAATTAAATGATGCACCTCAAAATACCTAATATGTCAAAGAAGAAACCACAGATAGTATTTTAATAAATACTCTGAGATAAATGAAAATAAGGACACAACGTACTAAAAAGTATTGAATACATCCAATACAAATATACAGTTGTATTGAAGTCCTAGTGGGGCACTGTAAGATGAACGCTGGACTGCTAACAACAGGGTCACCAATTCAAACTCACCAGTCTCTCCTCAGCAACCCTGTACAGGGTTGCTATGAGTCGTGATTGTCTCAACAGCATTTTACAACAACAAACATCTATATTACTGAATAAGAAGAAAGATCTCAAGTAAGTAACCTACCATTCTACTTTAAGAAGTTGAAAATAATAGAGTAAATGAACTCTAAAATCAGCAGAGAATGAGTATTAGAGCATTAATTAATGCAATGTTATGGTGTTAGGTGTTAATAATAAGTCCATAATAATAACCACCCTATGAACAACAGAGTGAAACATTGCCCTGTTCTGCACTATCCTCACAGTTGTTATGTTTGAGATCATTGATGCTGCCAAAATGTAATCATCTTGTTAGGGATCTTCCTCTCCTTCACTGACCCTCCACTTTTCCAAGAATGATGTCCTTCTCCAGAGTCCAGTCCCTCCTAATAATATGTTCTAAGTACGAAAGAAGGCAAAGTCTCTCCATATTTGATTCTAGGAAACATTCTGGCTGTATTTCTTCAGAAGACAGATTTGCTTCTTCTGGCAGTGCATGATACTTTCAATATTCTTCTCCAACACCTTAACATGGTCTCATCGACTCTTTTTGGTCTTCTTATTCATTGTCCACTATTATATGCATTTGTTGTTGTTAATTGCCAGAGAGTCGTTTCTGATTAATAGCTAACCTGTATAGGGTTTCTGAGTAGTGGTTGGTGATTGAAAATAGCATGGCTTGGGTGAGATGTACGTTGGTCCTCAAAACTGAAATTTTTACTCTTGAACAATTTAAAGAGATCTTTTACTGCAAATTTTCTCAGTGCAATACATTGTTTGATTTCTTGACTTCTATTTTCATGAGCAGTGAATGTGGATCCAAGAGAACTGAAATCTTTGACAACTCCAATCTTTTCTCCACTTATTCTGATGGTATTTATTGGTTCAGTTGTAAGGATTTTCAATTACATTAAAGTGCAGTTCATACTGAGTGAGTGCATCTAGTTCTGTATCAGTATACTGAAACACTTCAATTTGTATTCCATAAATTCCTAGAGTCTGGTTTCTTGCCAATGCCTTCAGTGCAGCTTGAACTTCTTCCTTTAGTACCACTGGCTCTTTTCATATAGTAACTCTTGAAATGACTGAACATAAACCAGTTCTTTTTGATTAAGTGCATTTATGTATCCCTTCCATCTTCTTTTGATGTTTCAAGCTGTACAAGACCTTTTTAAAGTGTTGAAGAGCAAAGATGTCAGCTTGAGGACTAAGGTGCGCCTGACCAAGCCATGGTATTTTCAATAACCTCATATGCATGCGAAAGCTGGACAGTGAATAAGGAAGACCGTAGAAGAATTGATGCTTTTGAGTTATGGTGTTGGAGGAGAATATTGAAAGTGCCATGGGCTGCTAAAAGAACCAATAGATCCGTTTTGGAATTAGTGTAGCCAGAGTGCTCCTTAGAGGCCAAGATGGCCAAACTTCATCTCTCATACTTCAGACATATTGTCGGGAGGGACCAGTCTCTGGAGAAGGATCTTATGTTTGGTAAGGTGGAGGGTCAGAGAAAGAGAGGAAGACCCCCAGCAAGATACATTGGCCAAGTGACATCTTCAATGGGTTCAAGCATGTCAACAATAGTGAGGTTGGTCCAGGATCAGGCAGTGTTTTGTTCTGCTGTGCATAAGGTTGCTATGAGTCAGTACCAACCTGATGGCACCTAACAACAACAACATGTTACTCAAAGTTTTGTCCACAGAATCCTTCAGCATTGCAACTTGAGACTTGGATGTTTTCTTCATTTGTTTCAGCTTGTAAAATGCTAAGCATTTTCTTCCCTCTCTGTTTTCTAACTCTAGGTCTATGCACATTTCATCATAATATTTGACTTTGGCTTCTGAAGCTGCTCTTTCAAATTTTATGTTAAGCAATTAATTTAATAATTTTCTCCAGTAGTTTTAACTTCTCTTCACTCAGGAACAACTTCCAGAATCTCTTCTGACATCTACTTTTCTGTTTTCTTTTTCTTATCTTCTTAACAACCTTTTGCTTTCTTCCTTTATGACGTTTTTGATGTCATCCCACAACTCTTCTGGTCTTCGGTCATTCATGTCTAATGCATCGCAATTGTTCTTGAAATGGTCTCTAAATTCATTGGACATGTTCAGGGTCCTATTCTTATTCTCATGATGGAGTTGTTTAAATTTTCTTTAGCTTTATCCTGCACTTGCATATGAACAATTAATGATCGGTTCCACAGCTGTTTTGGGATGATGATATTGAGCTTCTCCATTGTCTCTTTCCACAGATGAAGTCAATTTTATTACAGTATAGAAAGGTATTTGAAAGAAACCATCATTGTTCCTGCAAAATTCCATCATATGATTTACAACATTGTTTGTGTCATCAAGGCTGTATTTTCTAGCTACTATTCCTTCCTCTAAGGAGCTCTGGTAGCACAGTGGTTATGAGTTGGGCTGCTAACCTCAAAGTCAGCAGTTTGAAACTACCAGCGGTTCTGCGGCAGAAAGATGAGGCGTTCTGCTCCTGCAATGATTTACAGCCTCAGAAACCCTGTGCAGGGTCACTATCAGTCAGAACCGACTCCATGGTACTTAACGACAACAACATTCCTTCCTCTTGTTTTCAACTTTCACATTCCCATCAACAGCAATTATCAATGCATCTTAATTGCATGCTTGAGCAATTTCAGGCTGAAGAAGTTGACAGTGTTCTTCAATTTCATCATCACTAGCTTTAGTGGCTGATGCAAGTATTTGAATAATAGTAGTATTGACTGGTGTTCCTTGTAGGTTTATGGATATTATCCTATCACAGACAGCACTATACTTCAAGACAGATATCGTAATGTTCTTTTTGATTATGAGTGCAACACCATTCCTCTTCAATTTATCATTCCAGGCCTAGTAGACCATCTAACTTTGTCTGATTAACAATGGCAAATACCAGTACATTTCAGCTCATTAATGCCTAGGATTTTAATCGATAGGCATTCCTTTTCATTTTTGACAACCTCCAATTTTCCTACAGTCGTACTTTGTACATTCCATGTTATGATTTTTAACAAATGTTTTCAGCCGTTTCTTCTCATTTTGAGTTGTCCCCTATTAGCCAATGAACATCCTGTAACCTTTGTTCCAGACTTATCATTATTGTCAACTCTACTTTAAGAAAGGAGTTCTTTCTCAGCTTTTATTTTGAGTACCTTCCAAACTCAGGTGCTCATCTTCCCACACTATACCTGATAATGTTCCACTGGTATTGCTACAGTTTTCAGCAGCTAACCAGTCAGAAGGAAAGTGATTCTCCTTCTTCCAGGTCTTAGTCTGGGTGCTCCATGGGTATCCGTCAACCCTAGGTGACCCTGTTGGTATTTAAAATACTGGCAGCATATAGCTTCTAGTCTCAAAGAAACACACAACCCATCCTAGTAACACAAACTGACAGATGAGTGCTAGAATTAATGCAATAGAGAACAGAACTATAAACAATAAAAAATAATAAAACCAGAAGTTTATTCTTTGAAAAAATTTAGCTAAACTGATTAAGAGAAAAACTAAGAAAACTCATATTACTAAAATTAAGAATAATAAAGTAGACATTATTATCAGACATACAATGGGGCCAACTCAAAAATGATTTCAAGGGGATTCTATGTATAGTTGTATGCCAATGTATTAGATAATTACATAATTAGATAAAATAAAAGGCTCTCTGGATGACTCAAATGACTACTAGCTGAAAGACTAACAGTTTGAACTCTATTATGCCATACCAGGCTTGGAGTCCTGGCGTGGCATAATAGGATAAACATTCAAACTCAACATCAGTCTGAACTGCAAGTTCAAACTCATCAGCCACGCCTCGGAAACCCTATATGGAGTCGCTATGAGTCAGACAGATTAAATGGTACTTAACAACAACATTAAGAGATAGGCTTGGCAATCTGTTTCTGAAATACCACAGCTTTTAAAACTCTATGAAGCAAGTTCTACTCTGTACACTTAGCACTGCCATGAGTCAGACATGACTTAATAGCAACTAACAAAAATTAGATGAAATTGAAAATTGCTTTTTATTGTTAACTACCACAGTGTCAGTTCCAACTCATAGTGACCTTGTTTAGATTTCTGACGAGTGGCTGGTAAATGTAAACCACTGACCTTACAATTAACATCTAGTGATTTTTCTATAACACCGCACAACAAAGACACAAAGTACCAACTGACTCAAGAAGAAATAGTAAAAATATATATAGAAGAATAGCAAGTGAAGAGATTACATTAGTAATTAACAAGCAAAATCTATAAACAATGCACAGTTACCTTCACTGATAAAATTTCAAACCATTAAAAAAATATATATAGATATATATAGGATCTCTGGTAGCGTAGTAGTTACGAATCGGGCTGCAAACCTCAAGGTCAGCAGTTCAAAACTACCAGCTGCTCCGCAGGATAAAGATGAGGCTTTCTGCTCCCGTAAAGATTTACAACCTCGGAAACCTTGTTCAGGGTTGCTATTGGTCAGAACCGACTCGACGGCACTTAACAACATATATATAGACATTAAATCAATTTTTCAAAACTTTTCTAAAATTAGAAAAGGAGAAACCTTCCACTTTCACTATGAGTCTGTTTTTACTCTGATCTAAAAACCATATAACATGAAACCAAAGAAAACTACAGACCAAGTCTCTCATGAACTCATGCAAAAATCTTCAAGAAAGTACTCGGAAACTGAATTCAGTTACATAAAAGAATGGTAATACACAGTGACCATTTTTAGCACATGAATGCAAGGATAACTTAACATTCAACAAGCAATTTATGTGATGCATTCTGATTATAGTAATCTGATTAAGGCATCTACAAAAAAGTAAGCACAGGACCGCAAGGTCAGTTTGAACCACAAGGTAGGTGGTTCAAACTCACCAGCCATTCCTTCGAAACCCTATACTGGGTCTTCATGAGTCAAAACCAACTGAATAGCATTTAACAACATTATAGTTAAAAGACTTAACACTTTCTCCTTAAGATGATATGAAAGACATGGATGGTCTCTGCCACTTCTATTATAAATTGTACTGGATGCTCAAGTCAGAAAAATTAGGTGATAAAATGCATGCATTATGAAAAGAAAGGTAAACTATAATTATTTTCAGATTATGTACTCTTGTACATAGCAAACATTCAGCAACCCACTAAGAAGGAATAGAAAGAATAAATGAATTTAGGTAAGTTGGAGGAACAAAGGTCTATAAAAATCAATTTTAATTATACACACTTACAGTGAACAAATGCAAATTGGAACTGATGAGCTATCTCTCAAAATATCATCAAAACAAAAAAAAACTATTATGGAATATATTTTATAAAATAAGTTAAAAAATATAGTATAAAATTATCAAACAGAATTAAAATTTAAGAATATTAAGTAAATTCATATATATCTATGTTCTAAACATTTTAACATAAACTTAAGTTTTTAATGCCCCTTATATTGATGCAGGGCTTCAATGCAATCCCTAAAAAAAAAAAAAAAAAAAAAAAAATCACAGCTGGTTTCTTTCCCCAAACTGACAAAACAATCTTAAAATTAATATTGACTTTCAAAGAGCCTAGGGTAGAAAAAAAAAAAACCCTGAAGAAGTCATGAGATTCATTGTTACCCAATTCAAAGCCACCACATAGCTGTAGTACTCAAGAAGGTATAGTATTGGCATAGGATGGACAAATACGTTAATGGAGTAGAAACAGAATCCAGAAATAAATGATCACATATTGTATACTTCATTAATCTTCCACAAGAGTGGCAAAAAATGGGGAATGAGCAATTGCAGTCTGTTCAGCAAGTGATTCTGCGTCAACTGGAGATTCACCCGCATTAGTATGAAGTTATATCCCTATCTCTAAGGAGCTCTGGTGGCGTAGTGGTTACGAATTGGGCTTCTAACCTCACAGTCAGCAGTTGGAAACTACCAGCTATTCCGCGGGAAACAGATGAGGCTTTCTGCTCCCATAAAGATTTACAGCCTTGGAAACCCTGTACAGGGTCGCTATGAGTTGGAACTGACTCTACTGCACATAACAACAACAACATTTACATATAACAATCAGCTCAGTATAAATCAAAGACCTAAATGTAATAGCTAAAGTTATAAAATCCTAAAGAGAAAATGCAGAGTAAATCTTCATAACCTAGGATTGGGCAATAGATTTTTAGATATGACATACAAAGTAAGAGTAACCACAACAACAAAATATATTAGTGGTGGTGGTGGTGGTCTGTAGTCAGTTTCGAATCATCACAAGCCTGTGTAAGGTTTCTGAGACTGTAAATCTCTATGGGAGTAGACGGCGTCACCTGTCTCCTGTTGAGTGACTGGAAGACTCAAATTACTGCCTTTGAGATTAGCCACCCAATTCATTACCTACTAAAATAACCATGGCTCCTTAATAAAATGTTAGATTTCATTAATTATATATATTTTTTAATTTGGGTCCATCAACACAGTGAAGAGCATGAAAAATGCAATATATATATATATTATTATTGTTATTAAATGTTGTGGAGTCAGTTCCAACTCCTAGTGACTATGTATAGAGTTTCCAAGGAGACGCTGTTGAGTCTGAACTGCCGACCTTGTGATTCAAACTGACCTTGTGGCCGAATGCTGTCCTATGGCACAGGACCAAATATTTGTATCTAAAATAGTTTAAAATCTCTCCAAGGTTAATAACAAAAAACAAATAAATGCGTTTTTAACAGGCAAATAATCTGAGTAAATATTTCTCCAATAAAGGTGTAAAACAAATAGCCAGTAATTACATGAAAGATGTCCAGTCACATTAGTCATTTACACAAATATTAAGACCCACACTGAAATTTCACTTCATGCTCAATAAAATGTCTTAGAAGCATCATACATTGCCCGTGAGGTTGTAAAATGGTGCAGACCCTTTGGTAGTTCATTGAAAGGTCAATATTATGACCCAGAAATTTCACTCCTATATACATACAAGCGAATTTAAACTTTACATGTACACACAAAAACTGTATATAAATGTTATTCATAACAGAGTGTGGAAATAGCCAAAATGCCCATCGATTAGTGAATAGATAATTAAAACGTGTTCAAGATTAACGAGTAGCACTCACCTGGTGACATCTCAGAAGATAGGAGCGCTGCTTTCTTAAAGATTTCTGCGACGAAAACTGCTTCATAGCAGTCTACTTTAACAGACTGGGATCCAGGACTCCTTGGCAACAGGCTTAACTCTATTTTGATTTTTTTTTTTTTTTTT
>NW_006408535.1:1026655-1028251 GCF_000296735.1 Chrysochloris asiatica
AAAAAAAAAAAAAAAAAAGGAACTAAAATCAACACACTGAAGCAAGATGCAGCATCTTCAACAATTACAAAAAAAGAGCAACAAAGTATACCTACTGTCACCAAAAGAAAAGAAATAATACAGATTAGAGGAAGAAAACAAAAGAGATAATCTATAGGAAAGAAGTTGGTTCTTTGAAATGATTAATAAAATTATCACACCATTACCAAGCAAAAAAAAAAAAAAAAGATGCAAATCAATCACATAAGGAACAATGTGTGTAACATTTCAACAGTACCAATGGTAATAAAAAGGATAGTAACAGAATACTATGAGGAATTAGACACCAATGAATTTGAAACTCTGGAAAAAGCAATTTTTTAGAAAAACATAACCTACCTAAACAAACACAAAATGAAGTTAAAAAGAAAAAAAGTAAAACATGACCAGACCTATCACAAAATAAGAAATCAACCAGGTGTGTTAAATATTCACAACTAAAAAAAAAAAAAAAAATCCAGGCCCAGGTGGTGGTTGTACTGGCGAAGTCTACCAAACATTTAAAGAAGAGCTGAAACCAATTCTACTCAAGTTATTCGAGAACATAGAAAAGGATGGAAAACTTCAGAACACACTTTATGAAGTGAACGTAACTTTCATACCAAAACCAGGCAAAAACAGCACTACAAAAGAAAATTATGGACCAATAGCTCTCATTAACACATATGTAAAAACTCTCAACAAATGCTTAGCCAATAGAAGTCACTAACATATCACAAAATACAGAATACATCATGACCAAGTGGAATTCATACCGTGGATGCAAGAATTTCTACAGCTTCAGCTTGAACTTGCATATGTGCAATTGACGGACTGCTCTCTGTTATGCACCGAGCATTCTGTGGCTTGTGGGAAGGTTCTGCAGCGTGTGTAGAGGGAAGATTTTATGGCGAGCGTGGAAGGAGGGTTTTCCAGTGTGCGTGGAGGGAGGGTTCCTACGGCGTGCGTGGAGGGTGCTGGCTTTTACTAGGAGAGACAGCTGAACAGACTTGAGGGGAGCCACAGCTGCAACACAGTGAAATGTCTCAGGTGGCTTTGAAGGCAAGAATCTATTAGATTGTGCTGGAGAATTACTCATTTTATTGTATGTATATATATATATATATATATTGATGGTTATTGGCGGTGGAGTGAGTTCCAACTCATAGTGACCCTACACAGGGTTTCCGAGGCTGAAAAATTTTTACAGGAGCAGAAAACCTCACCTTTCTCCTGTGGAACAGCTGGTAGTCCCTGAGGTTAGCAGCCCAATTAGTAACCGCTACGCTAACAGTATGGTACTGTGGGTTAATGAGCCCGACAGCAAAGCCATTTCAACTTCAAGGTTGGCTGCTCAAACTCACCAGCTGCTCTTTGGAAACCCTGTACAGGGCCTCTATGGGTTGGAACTGACTTAATGGCATGTCACAACAACACACACACATTATATGAGTGTATATTATATATATATTGCTTGCTGAAAGTGAAGAGGACTTGAAACATTTACTTATGAAGATCAAAGAGCACAGCCTTCAATATGGATTACATCTCAATGTCAAGAAAACAAAAATCCTCACC
>NW_006408535.1:1032864-1034760 GCF_000296735.1 Chrysochloris asiatica
GAATGACAAATTGAAGAGGAATGGTGTTGCATTCATGGTCCAAAAGAACATATCCAGATCAGTCATGAGGTACAACACTGACTGTGATAGGATAATATCCATGTGCCATAGGAAAGTCCAGTTAATGCCACTATTATTCAAATTTAGGCACCAAGCACTAAAGCCAGTGAGGATGAAATAGAAGAATTCTATCAACTTCTTCAATCTGAAATTGATCAAACATGCAATCAAGATGTATTGATCATTACTAGCAATTGGAATGCAAAGGTTGGGAGCAAAGAGAAAGGATCAGTAGTTGGAAAATATGGCTTTGTGCTAAAAATAATGCTGGAGATCGCATGATAGAATTCTGCAAAATCAATGATTTGTTCATTTCAAATACCTTCTTTAGACAGCGTAAGAGACCACTATACACATTGGACCTCACCAGGTGGAATACATAGAAATCAAATTGACTACATCTGCGGAAAGAGAGGATGGAAAACTCCATATCATCAGTGAAAACAAGGCCAGGGGCAGATTGTGAAACAGGCCATCAATTACTCATATGCAAATTCAAACTGAAGCTGAATAAAATGAAAACAGGTCCATGAGAGCCAAATATGACCTTGAATATATCCCACCTGAATTTAGAGATCATCTGAAGAACAGATTTAGTACATTAAACACTAAAGATGAAGACCAGAAGAGTTGTGGAATGACATTAAGAACATCATACATGAAGAAAACAAAAAGTCATTAAGAGGATAAGAAAGAAGGAAAAGGTCAAAATGGATGTCAGAAGAGACACTGAAATTTGCTCTCCAGCATAGAGATGCTAAAGCAAATAGAAGAAATGAGGAAATACAAGAGCTGAACAGAAAATTTTAAAGATCAGCTTGAGAAGATAAAGCCAAATATCACAACATAACGTGCAAAGATCTGGAATCAGAAAACCAAAAAGGAAGAACATGATCAGCATTTCTCAAGCTGGGGGAGCTAAAAAAAAAATTCAAGCCACGACTTTCATTATTGAAAGATTCTCTGGACAAATTATTGAATGATGCAGAAAGCATCAAGAAAAGATGGAAGGAATACACAGAGTCACTCTACCAAAAGGAAATGGTTAATGTTCAACTGTTTCAAGAGGTAGCATATGATCAAGTGCCAATGATACTGAAGGAGGAAGTCTAAGCTGCATTGAAGAAATTGGCAAAGAACCAGGCTCCAGGAATTGATGGAATAAAAATGGAAATCTTTCAAGAAAGTGAGGTGGCAAAGGAGGCACTCACTCATCTCTGCCAATAAACTTGGAAGACAACTATCTGGCTGACTGATTGGAAGAGATCCATATTTGTGCCCATTCCAAAGAGAGGTGACCCACTGGAATGTGGAAATCATCGGACAATCTCTTTGATATCCTATATGAGTAAAGTTTTACTCAAGGTAATACAAAAATGGCTGCAGTCATACATTGACAGCGAACTTCCAAAGGTTCAAGCCAGATTCAGAAGAGGCAGTGGAACAAGGGATATCATTGCTTATCTTGGCTGAAAGCAGAGAGTATCAGAAAGATGTTTCCCTGTGCATTTTTTGACTATGCATAGGCTTTCAATTGTGTGGATGATAAGCTATGGACAACATTGTGAAGTATGAGTATTGTGGAACACTTAATTGTACTAATGAGGAATCTGTACCTGGACCAAGAAGCAGTTGTTCAAACAGAACATGGGAACACTCAATGGTTTAAAATTTAAAACGGTGTGCGACAATGTTGTATTCTTTCACCATACTTATTCAACCTGCATATTGAGCAAATCATCCGAGAAGCTGGGTTATATGAAGAAAAACATGGCATCAGGATTGAAGGAAGCCTCATTAACAATCTGTGGTATGCAGATGATATAACCTTGCTTG
>NW_006408535.1:1034860-1046904 GCF_000296735.1 Chrysochloris asiatica
TGTTTCGTTCTGCTGTGCATGGGGTCGCTATGAGTCGGTTCCGACTCGATGGCACCTGACAACAACAACATATATATATATGGTGGTGGTGGTGGTGGTGGTGGTGGTGGTGGTTATGTGTCATGGAGGCAGAACCGACTATTAGTGACCAAGTACAAGTTTTCCGAGGCTGTAAATCTTTACGGGAGCAGAAAACCCATCTTTCTCCCACGGAACCACTGGTAGTTTCAAACTGCTGACCTTAAGGTTGGCAGCCTGACTTGTATATGCACACATATACGTGTATATATTTATGTTTGTGTGTGTGTATATATGGGTTCCCCCTGTGTTTTTATAACTTTCATTATTATCTTGTTCCCTGGTCCTCCTTCTATCCTCTGGGAGCTATTTCTCTTTGCCTCAACAAAAAGGAGACAGCAACTGGGGCCATACATCCAAGCTACAATTGCACCCTTTAAAAAAAAAAACCACCACCACCAATTGGAAAAGAGTCAAAACTAACTGCTGCACATGAAAGCAGCATCTAAAACCAACACCTGCTATAAACCCTGTGAAGTGAGCTGTACAAGTAGTGAACACAGAGGCACATCTCCTGATCACATATACCAGGAGGCAGTTGGAGACTGCTTAAGAATACACCAATTTTTCTGTTGCTGTTAGGTGCCATCAAGTTGATACTGACTCATAGTAACCCTGTGCACAACATAACTACACACTGCCCTGTCTTGCTCCAACCTCACAATTCTTGCTATGTTTAACCCCATTTCTGCTGCCACTATGCCAATCCATCTCACTGAGGGGTCTTCCTATTTTTCTCTCAGCTTCCATTTTCTTAAACATAATATTCATCTTTAGTGACTAGATTCTCTTTAGAAAACATGTCTGAAGTATGAGAGATGAAGTCTGGCATTCTTGGCTGCCAGGGAGCATTTTTCTGTAGCTCTTTCAACATAGATGGTTTAGTCTTTTGGCAATCCATGGTACTTTTAATATTCTTCTCCAACATAGTAGCTCAAATGTATCAATTATTCTACAGTCTTCTTTATTCACTGTCCAACTTTCACATGCATATGAGGTTATTGAATATACCAAGGCTTGAATCAGGTACAGGTTAGTCCTCAAACTGACATCTTTGCTTTTCAACACTTTTTTAAAGAGTTCTTGTACAGCGGATTTGCCTACAGCAATACGTCATTTGATTTCTTGACTACTACTTACATGAGTGTTGATGGTTACTCTGAGCAAAACAAAGTCTTTGACAACTTCAATCTTTTCTCCATTTATTATGATGTTACTTATTGATCCAGTGGTAAGGATTTTTGTTTTCTTTATGTTGAGGTGCAACCCATATCAAAGATGGTGTTTTTTTATTTTCATCAATATTTTATGTCCTCTTCACTTTCAGGAAGCAAGGTTGTATCATCTGCATATTGCAGGTTCTTAATGAGCCTTCCTCCAGTCCTGGTGCCATATTTTTCTTCATAACATCCAGCTTCTCAGGTTATTTGCTCAGCATGCACATTGAATAAATATGGTGAAAGAATACAACCCTGGCACACATCTTTCCTAATTTTAAACCATTCAGTATTCCCTTGTTGTGTTATAACTAACAACTGCCTCTTGGTGTAAGTACAGATTCCTCATGAGCACAATGAACTTCAGAATACTCATTCTCTACAATGTTATACTTGATTTGTCATGATCCACACAATCGAAAGGCCTTTCACAGTAAACAAAGCACAGATAAACTTCTTTCTGTTATTCTCGGCTTTCAGCCAAGATCCATTTGCTGTCAGCAACGGTATCCCTCATTTCATGTGCTCTTCTGAATTCAGCTTGAACCTCTGGAAGTTTCCTGTCAGTGTATGGTTGCAGGCATTTTTGAATTATCCTTAGCAAAATTTTGCTTGCATGTGAATTAATGATATTGTCCAATGATTTCTGCATTTCTTTGGGTCACCTCTCTTTGAAAGGAGCACAAATATGCATCTCTTCCAGTCAGTTGGCCAGATAGTTTTCTTCCAAATACCATGGCATAGATGAGTGACTGCCTCTATTTCTTTGTCAGTTTGTTGAAAGATTTTCATTTGTACTCCATCATTTCCTGGAGCCTTGTTCTTTGCCAATGTCTTCAATGCACCTTGAATTTCTTTCTTCAGTAACATTATATTGTGCTTATATGCTACTTCTTAAAATGGTTGAACATCTACCATTTCTTTCTGGTACAGTGGCTCTGTGTTTTCCTTCCATCTTCTTTTGAAGCTTTCTGTATCATTCAATAATTTGCCCAGAGAATCCTTCAATATTGCAAGATGAGGGTTGAATTTTTTATTCCATTCCTTCAGCTTGAGGAATGCTGAGGTGTTATTCCCTTTTGGTTTTCTAACTGCAGATCTTTGCACATTTTGTTACAATATTTGCCTTTGTTTTCTCAAGCTGACTTTTGAAATTTTGTATTCTGCTCTTTTTCTCCTCATTTTTCCCATTTGCTTTAGCATCTCTCTGCTGGAGAGCAAATTTCAGAGTATCTTACATCCGTTTTAGTCTTTTCCTCCTTTCTTGTATTTTTAATGACCTTTGGTATTCTTCCTGTATGATGGTCTTGATATCATCCCACAACTCCTCTGGTCTTTGGTCTTTAGTATCTAATGCATCAAATCTGTGCTTGAGATGCTCTCTAAGTTCAGGTGTGATATATTCAAAGTCATAGTTTGGCTCTTGAGGACTTGTTTTAATTTTCTTCAGCTTCAGTCTGACCTAGCATATGAACAACTCAACTGATGTTGTGTTCCGCTGTCTGCCCCTGGTCTTGTTTTAACTGATGATATGGAGCTAGTACATTGTCTCTTTCCAGAGATGGAGTCAATTTGATTTCTGTGTAATCCATCTAGTGAGGTCCATGTGTATAGTCAAATGTCTTACAAAATTCTATCATGCAATCTTCAGCATCATTTCTATCACCAAGGCCAAATTTTCCAACTACTGATCCTTTGTATTTGTTTTTATCCTTTGCATTCCAAACACCAGTAATTATCAGTACTTCTTGATGGCATGTTTGATCAATTTCAGACTGAATACTTTGGTAGAATCCTTCAATTTCATCATCATTGGCATTAGTGGGTGGTGCGTAAATTTGAATAATAGTGGTACTAACAGGTCTTCCTCGTAGGCTTTTAATATTATCCTATTACAGACAGCATTATACTTCACGATGCATCTTAAAATGTTCTTTTTGATGATGACTATTATGTCATTCATCTTCAATTTGTCATTCCCAATGCAGTAAACTGTGTTATTATCAGATTCAAAATAGCCAATACCAGTTATTTAAAACTAATGCCTGATATATTTATGTTTATACATTCCATTTTATTTTTGAGAATTTATAATTTTCCTAGATTTATACTTCATACATCCAATTTTCCAGTTGTTAATAGATAACTGTATTTATTTCTCCTCAATTTGAGTTGGGCTCTATAAGCAAATGAAAGTCTGAAAGCTTTTCTCCATTAATACCATGATTGCCTCAACTTTTAGGAGGTAGCTCTTACCTGTCATATTTTGAGTGACTTCCAACCTGAAGAGTTCAACTTCTGGCACTATAACTGACAATTTTTGCTATGGTTGTTAAGTGCTATGGAATCCGTTCTGACTAATAGAGACCCTGCATAGGATTTTGAAGCTAGTAAACATGTTTCAATATTCAATGCTCTGGTACTGAGTGTTTCACTGCTATTTTAAAGGTTTTCTGTGGTTAACCATATGGACGTAGTCTGCTTTTCTTTCTTCCGCATCTGTCTTAGTCTGGAAGTTTAGCTGAAACCTAACCACCAAGGGTGACCCTGCCAGCATTCCAAATACTAATGAAACAGTTTCCAACATCACAGCAACACTCTACTACCACAGTGCAACTTTTCTTGCTGAAAGTGAAGAAGACTTAAAATACTGAGTGATAAAGATCAAAGACCACAACCTTCTGTATGGGTTGCACCTCAATGCAAAGAAAACAAAATCCTTACTACTGGACCAATAAACGGCATCACAGTAATTAGAAAAATGACTGAAGTTATCAAAGACTTCATTTTGCTTGGATCAACCATCAATACAGAAGCAGTAGTCAAGACATCAAACGACATATTGCATTAGACAAATCTGCTACACAAGACCCTTTAAAGTGTCCAAGAGCAAAGATATCAGTTTGAGAACTAAAGTGCACCTAAACTAAGTCATGGTGTTTTCAATAGCCTCATATGCATTTGAAATTTGGACAATGATTATATATGGAAGACTGTACAATATTTAATGCATTTGATTATGGTGTTGGAGAAGAATATTAAAGGTATCATGGACTTCCAGAAGGACAAACAAATCTGTATTGGAAGAAGTACAACCAGAAAGCTCCTTAAAAACCATTTCTCATACTTTGGACATATTATTGTGAGAGACCAGTCCCTGGAGAAGGACATCGTGTTTGGTAAAATGGAGGATTATTGAGAAAGAGGAAGATTCTCAAAGAGATGGATGGGCACTATGGCAGTAGCAATCGAGTCAAGCATAGCAGCAACTGTGAGGATGATGCAGGACCTCTATGAAACCAACTTGACAGCAACTCACAACAACAAGAAGCAAAAATGGTTCAATATTAGAAAGAAAATCAACGTAATCCAGCATATGAATAAAACAAAGGATATGAATCACATTATTAAATAGATTGATACAGTAAAAGTAGTAGACAATATCCAAGCTTCTTATTGGAAAAAAAAAAAAAAAAACGAAAAACAGTCCAACAAATAGTAACAGAAGGAAAATTCCTCAACATAATTAAGGGCATATATACAAATCCAAAAGCCAACATTGCTCTCAATGAAGAGAAGCAAAAAGCATTCTTTTGTTAACAGTAACTACACATGGATGCCCTTTTTCACCACTCCTCTTCAATACTGTGTGGGAAGTCTTAGATATACCTATAAATCAAGAAAGGGAAATTTAAGGCAAAATTTTGCAAAAAAGAAGAAAACTCTATCTGTTTATAGATGATATGATCTTATACATTAAAATTCCAATGCCTCAGCCATAAAATTATTGAAATTCATTATTATTGAATATGAATTATTGAAAGATTCTGTAAAGTAGCAGAGTACAGGATCAATATACAAAAATGATTTGAATTCCTCAGAAAGATGAGGCTTTCTACTCCCGTAAGGATTTACACCCTCGGAAACCCTGTATAGGGTCGCTATGGGTCGGAACCAACTCGATGGCACTTAACAACAACAACAACATACTAATAGATACAGCTTTGAAAAGAAATACAACCAAAGAAGCAAAAGACTTATACAAAGAAAATTATGAAATACTACTACAAGAAACCAAAATGACTTACAAAAATGGAAGTCATACTAATAGAAACATACCCTTCACATTGTGAAAAGGTCAGCACTACCCCAGGCAATTTATAGACAAAATGCAATCCCAATTCAGATTCCAAAGTCATTCTTTAAAATGTTGGAAAAACTGATCAGTAAGTTTATATGCAAAGGAAAGACACCTCAGATAAGCAAAGCATTACCTGAGAAGAAGAACAGTTGAAGGTTTCTCACTCTGACCTTAAAATCTACTATGCAGTCACAGTGGTAAAAATAGCCTAGTACTTGCACAATTATATATAAAAGTAAGTAGAATCCAATTGAGAACCCAGAAGTAAATCTACACACATACAATCAGTTGTTCTTTGCAAAGGGCCAAAACACATTAAATGGGGATGAGATAGTCTCTTCAACAAATGGTGGTGGCAAAACTGGAAATCCATTTGCAGACCAATAAAATAAGACCCATATCTCACACTATATACAAAAATAAACTTAACGTGGGTCAAAGACCTAAATGTAATGTAAATGTAAAACCCAGAACTAAAAAGATCATCAATGAAAAAATAGGGACCAACTTATGAACTATCATACATGGCATAAATACACTGCCAACTAAAACTAAAAACATGCAAACAGTAGAAGACAAAACAGCTGACTGGAACTTCCAGAAAATTACAGACTTAGGTGCTTTAAAAGATTTCACCAATAGAGTAAAAGGAGAGCACACAGATTGGGACATTTTTGTTGCAATGTCATCAGACAAATTTATAGAAAACTACAACACTTCTACAAGAAAAACATAAGCAAACCAATTAATAAATGGGCAGAGAACATGAACAGACACTGCATGGAAGATGACTGTCAGCCAGCCAGCAAATATATGAAGAAACGTTCCCCATTTAAGAGATGCAAATCAAAACAACAATGAGATATCATCTCACCCCAGCATTAGTACAAAGTTCAGGAACAGAAAACAACAAATGAGTGTGGAGTGACTGGGACTCTCCTACATTGCTGCTTGGACTGTAAAATGGTGCAACCACTGTGGGAAAAAGTATGACACTTTCTTAAAGAATTGGGAATAGAAATACTATGACAGAGCAATTCCTCTACTTGGTATTCATCCACAAGAAATAAGAGCCATGACATGAGTAGATATATGCATGCCAATGTTCATCGCAGCACTAGTCATAATAGAAATAAGATGGAGACAGCCTAAATGCCCATCAGCAGAAGAATGAATAAACAAACTTTGTTACATACACGTAATTGAGTTCTATGCAACACTAAAGAAGATTGATGAATCTGTGAAACAACTCATAACATGGGTGAACCTGGAGGACATTACACTGAGTGAAACTGTTAGTATTGTTGTTAGGTGCTGCTGAGATAGCTTCAACTCAAAGTGATCCTATGCTCAATAAAATGAAGCACTGCCCAGTCCTGTGCCATCCTCACATTTGTTATGCTTGAGCCAACTGCTGCTGACATTGTGTCAGTACATCTCATTGGAGGCCTTTCCCTTTTTTGCTGAAACTCCAGTTTACCAAATATAATGTCCTTCTCCAGGGGCTGAACTCTCCTGATACTATGTCCAAAGTATGAGAGACGATGTCTTGTCATCCTGGCTTTTAAGGAACATTCTGGCCATACTTCTCCAACACAGATTTGTTTGTTCTTTGGTAGTTTACAGTAGTCTTCTCCAACACCATAACTCAAATGCATCACATCTTCCATGGTATTCTTTACATATGGTCCAACTTCCACATAACTATTTTAGGCAATTTAAAATACCATGGTTTAAGTCAGGTGTACCGTAGTCCTCAAACTTATATCTTTGCTCTTATTTCTTGTGGATGAATACCAAGTAGAGCAATTGCTCTGTCATAGTATTTCTTAGCAACATTGTGTCACCAGCAATTCCTATGAAACCATAAACACAGTCGCTATGGGTTGGAACCAACTAGATGGTACTTAAGAACAACAGCAATACTTTGGATATATTATTAGCTGGGGCCAGTCCGTGTAGAAGGACATTATGCCTGTTAAAGTGGAGATTCAGCAAAATAGAGTAAGGCCCTTAATGAGGTGAATTGATTCAGTGGCAACAGCAATAGGCTTAAGTGTGACAACAATAGTGATGTTGGCCCAGGATAGGGTAGTGTTTCATTCTGCTGTGCATAAAGTCACTTTGAGTTGGTACCAACTCAATGGCACCTAACAACAACAACAACATAGAATGCAATAGGAGGGACAAAGACATGTTTTATCCTGTTAGTCTTCTCACTATCAGTAGCAACTGTTTCCGGTAATGGTTCTTTTGGTATTAAGTTGATTTCTAGCAATTGAAGATAGAATATCATCACACTCCTAAGAGGTACCAAATCCTGCCATGCAACATCCTATCTTTGTAAGTCTGAGTCCAGATCTCAGAACTTCTCTTTCAAGTTGGTATTAGTCCAGTTGCTATCCAGTTGGTACTGACGCATGGTAGCTAATGTTTGTGAGAATACAATTGCACATCATAGAATTTTCAATAGCTAATGTTTTACAAGTTAATTGTCAGATCTTTCTTCTGAGGTACCTCTAGATAAAATGGAATCTTCAACTTTTTGCGAACAGCAAGCATGTTAACCATTTCACTACCAAGGACTCCTACAAACCACTGTTGTAGCTGTTAAGATCTGTCAAGTTGGTTCTGACTCATAGCAACCCTGTACAGGGTTTCTGAGGGGAGACTTTTGGGTTTGAACCACTGACCTAGAGGTTAGCAGTCCAGTGCTTTTCCTACAGTGCCATACCAGGTTCTAATAAACTCAAACTTTCCTTTGTTTCCTAAAATAGAGATGGGAGCAGCTTTCAGCTATTAGCATTTTAGTGTTACCTCATGGTTCCCTTTGTAACATATGGCAAAAAATTTACTATCAAACATAATCATTTTATTTGATGATTGTTTCATAGGCCCTTAGAGTTAATTAGTTAATGATATCTGACATTTTAATCATTTCAAATTATCTTCCTTCTGAGAAAAATAACATATCTTTTAGGAAAATGAATGTCTCTTTTTAAAATGTCCTAATATTTTTAATATATTGACAAGAGTTATATGTTAAATAGGAAACCAAACTTTTTGCTGTTGCACCTGTTTCAATTCCTAGAGAACCTATAGAACACAGTGGAACTGTCTCAGAGAGTTTCGGCCGCTTAACACTTTCGGCAAGCAGGCTATCATGTTTTTCTTCTGCACAGCAGCTGGTGGATTCCAGATGCTGATCTTTCAGTTAGCAGCTGAACATGTAACCATGACTCCACTAGGCTTCTTTATATTAAACATAAGTGATTAAAAAGGAAAATGTTACTTAAAACTAAGATACATGTTTCTCCCTTTTGCTTAATCTTGGATACATTAACCAATGTATCCAAGCTTTACAGCTATAGGTTAGATCTATAGTACTATTCATTTCAACAATATTCAGCAGACAACTATCTGATGGCCTCAAGTCACTTGCCAAAGTTTTACAAAAGAAGAAACTCATAGTGAGTATCAAAGATATTATTTGGAAGAAACAAACAAACAAACAAACAAAAAACAGGGTCTCTAGAATTTGGTAACAACATTTTCATGGCCAACCAGAATTCTAAAAGTTGTATGTCATGTTTATTTAAAAGACTGCATTATTCCATAATGGGAAATAGTCACAACAAAAATTATGTGTTCTAGCATATCAATAGATCATATCTACTTTGCTATTGAGATATATTTTTGGTTCCCTATACTCAATAAAAACCTCATTTACAAGTTGGAAATAAAATAAAATGACTGGATGCATTGTGGGAAATATTTAGTTCATAACATAGAAGGAACACAAATACGCTTCACATGAATGACATTTTTAAGAATATTTTTTAAAGATTTGTTTGTAATTGTCTAAATTTGGATTTGGGAAGGAAAAAGGTGTTGAAGCTTATTTCAGTTCACATATGGCAATATTCCTCTACAGATGGTTTCCTTAGTTAAAGAAGTGCCAAGGTCATTTTAATGTTTAGCATTTTTACAGCAAGTATATTTTCGTTCAGTATGTGTGATGAATCAAAAGTAAGTTGTGTTGGTCAAGATGACCTAAAGAGATAGTATTTTTTATTTATTAAATTTATCTCTCTTGCTGTTCTTTGCCATAGAGATGGTTCCAACTCATAGAGACTTTATGCACAAGAGAACGAAACATTACTCAGTCTGCAGCATCCTCACAAATGCTGTTACATTTAAGTCCATTGCTGCTGCCACTGTTTCAATCCATCATGTTGAGTATCTTCTTCTTTACCTCTGATCCTCTACTCTTCCAAGCATGATGTCCTTCTACGGGGACTGTTTTCTCCTTATAGTATTTCCAAATAGGAGAGGCAAAGTCTCACCATTCTGACTTTTAAGGAACATTCTGACTGTGCTTTTCTTTATAATCTCTCCTTCTTGTTGTTGGTAGGTGCCATCTAGTCAGTAGTGACCCATAGCAACCTTATGCACAGCAGAACGAAACACTGCCCGATCCTGGGCCAACCTCACTATTGTTGCCATGCTTGAATCCATCGATGCTGCTACTTGGCCAATCTCATTGGGGATTTTCCTCTTTTTCTCTGACCCTTCACCTTACCAAACATGATATCCTTTTCTAGCAACTGGTCTCTCTTGACAATATGTCCGAAGTAGGAGAGACAAAGTTTGGCCATCTTGGCCTCCAAGGAGCACTCTGGCTGCACTTCTTCCAAAGCAGACCTATTGGTTCTTTTGGCAGTCCATGTTACTTTTAATATTCTCCTCCAACACCATAACTCAAATGCATCAATTCTTCTATGGTCTTCCTAGCTGATACTTATATCACTAGGTGATTAAAAACTACCACTCATCTGTAGTTTGTCTTCCTGTGATAGACTATGTATGACAATGATACTGGAAACTATGCAACCAGTGCTGGCAGTGTCAACCATAGTGACAGGTTTCATACTAAGATAGACTAGCAAAAAGGCTTTGAGATTTACTCCCGAAGAAGTTGGCCAGTGAAAACCAAATATATGACAGTGAAATATTGTCTGATAAAGTGACAGAAAAAAAGGCCTTCAGATTAGTATGCACTCAAAATATGGCTGGGGCAGAACTACTTCCTCAAAAGTAGAGTGAATCTTAATGATGTGGATGTAGTAAAGCTCTCAGGATCTTCATATGCTGAGGTAGCATGACTCAAAATGAGAAGAAATAACAGAAAATACACATTCATTAATTGGAACATGGACTGTATGAATCATGAAACTAGGAAAATGGAAGTGTTAAAAATGAAATGCTTGAGAATTAATATCCATTAGTGAGCTGGAATGGATAGGTATTGATCATTTTGAACAGGAAAATCATAAAATCTCCTATGCTGGGAATGACAAGTTAAAAGACTCTTCAAAGTATTTATTGTTAAAAAGAGCATTTCAAGATCTATCCTGAAGTAAAGTTATGTTAATATTCATACAATTACAAGACAGCTCAGTTAGTACAATTATCATACAAATTTATGCACCAGCCACTAATGACAAAAATGAAAAAGTTGGACATTTTTACCACCCTCTGTAGTCTGAAATTGAATAGGCATGCAATCAAGTCACAATAAAATTATTGAATGGAATGTAAAAGTTGAAAATCAAGGAGAAAGATCAGTAGTTAGAAAATATGGCATTGGTCATAGATAAGACACTTGAGATTTCATGATAGAATTTTGCAAGATCAATGAAATTCATTGAATTTTTTGAAAGTCCTATTTTCAATTACATAAGTGTTAAGTATACACATGGACCTCACCAGAGGCAAAACACAGAAATCAAACTGATTACGTTTGTTGACTAAGGTAGTGAATAATTTCTATATCATTAACTATAACAAGGCCAGCGGTCAATTAAAAAACAGATCATCAATTGGTCATATGTAAGTTCAAGCTCTTACTGAAAAAAATTGAAATAAGTCCATGAGACCCAAAGTAAAATGTTATTAGCTCCCCACTTGAATTTAGAGACCACTTCAAGAACAAATTTAATGCATTATTTCAAACAGATTTGACACTAATGACCAAAGACCAAAAGAATTGTGGGATGATATCAAGAACATCATACACGAATCAAAAGGTCATTAAAAAGATGAGTACAAAAGAAAAGACCAAAATGAGTATTAAAAGAGATTCTGAAACTTGCTCTGTAGTGTAGTATTGTTGTTGTTAAGTGCAGTCGAGTAAGTTCAGACTCATAGCGACCCTGTATCGGATTTCCGAGCGTGTAAATTTTACAGGAGTAGAAAGCCTCATCTTTCTCCTGCGGAGCTGCTGGTAGTTTCTAACTACTGATTTTAAGGTTCGCAGCCTGATTCTTAACCACTACGCTACTAGTAAATGGAAGAAATAATGATGTAAAATAGCTGATTTTATAGATCAGCTCAAAAAAGACAAAATAAATTCTTATAATGCAATGTGCAAAGACCAGAAGTTAGAAAACCAAAAAGGAAGGACATGCTTGATACTTCCCAAGCTGAAAGAACTGAAATATATATATAGTTGTTGTTGTTAAGTGCCGTCGAGTCAGTTCCGACCCATAGCGACCCTGTATAGGGTTTCCGAGGGTGTAAATCTTTACGGGAGTAGAAAGCCTCAT
>NW_006408535.1:1050099-1056942 GCF_000296735.1 Chrysochloris asiatica
ATCAATGGAGAAAAGATTGAAATTGTCAAGGACTTCATTCTTCTTGGATCAACTATCAACACTCATGGAAGCAACAGTCAAGAAATCAAACAACATATTGCATTAGACAAATCTGCTGCACAAAACCTTTTTAAAGTGTTGAAGAGCAAAGATGTCAGCTTGAGGACTAAGGTGCACCTGACCCAAGCTATGGTATTTTCAATGACCTCATATGCATGCAAACCTGGACAGTGAATAAGGAAGACCGTAGAAGAATTGATGCTTTTGAGTTATGGTATTGGAGAAGAACATTGAAAGTGCCATGGGCTGCCAAAATAACCAAGAGATCCATTTTGGAAGACATGCAGCCAGAGTGCTCCTTAGAGGCCAAGATGACCAAACTTCATCTCTCATACTTTGGACATATTGTCAGAAGGGAGCAGTCACTGGAGGACATCATGCTGGGTAAGATGGAGGGTCAGAGAAAAAGGGGAAGACCCCCAACGAGATCGATTGGCCAAGTGGCAACATCGATGGACTCAAGCGTGGCAACAGCAGTGAGGTTGGCTCAGGATTGGGCAGTGTTTCATTCTGCTGTGCATAAGGTTGCTATGGGTCGGTACCGACTCGATGGCACCTAACAACAAGAACCACCACCAGAAATCCATGTCAATTCATAAAAGGACATTAAATAAGGGATGTCATTGTGGATGTCATTGCTGATGTCAAGCAGATCTTGACTGAAAGCAGAGAATACCAGAAAGATGTTTACCTCTGTTTTATTGAATAAATAAAAGTATTTGTTTGGGTCATAACAAACTATGAAAACATAGCAAAATACGGGAATTCTAGAACACCTAAGTGTGATCATGCAAAACCTTCATAGACAAAGAGACATTTGTTCCAGCAGCAAAGAGGGATATTGTGTGGGTCAGGATTAGAAAAGATTTGTGTTAGTGTTGTATTTGTTCATCATACTTATTTGATCTATATGCTGAACAAATATTCCCAGAAGCAGAACCCAGCATTGACAGATGACACAAGTTTGCTTGCTGAAAGAAAAGGGGACTTGAACAAACAATTGCTTATTGTTAAAGATAAAGTATTTCAGTCTTTAATATAATTTACACTTCAGTATAAAGAAAACAAAAATATTCATCACCAGACCTATCAGCAACGTCATGGTAAATGAAGAAAAGATTGAAGTAGTCAAAGATTTCATTGCGCTTGGGTCTATAATCAATGGCCATGGAAGCAGCAGATAAGAAAAAAAAAAAAAAATGATTGTTGCTAAGAGTCATAATCTACTTGATGCTACCTAACAAAATAGTAGCTACAATTACATATGATGTAAAATAATTTAATTAAGCATACTCAAGCATTGCATTGAGCATGTCTGCTGTGAAACTTCTCTTTAAAGTGTTATAAAGCAAAGATGCCACTTTGAGGACTAAGGTGCGTTTACCCCAAGCCATGGTCAACCTATTTTCAATTGTCTCATATGCACTGGGTAAACAGGACAGTGAATAAAGATCCTTGAATTAAGTTGTAGAAAAATATTGAATATACCATGGATTGCCAGAAAAAAACAAACATGTGTGTCTTGTAAACTACATCTAGAATGCTTTCTTAGAATGGAAATTGGCTACACTTCATCTTACATACTTTGAAAAAGGTATCATGAGGGATTAGATCTTGGAGAAGATATCATGTTTGGTAAAGTAGAGTGTCAATGGAAAAGAAGAAGAACCACAGTGAGATGAGTTAACACAGTAGCTGTATAAATGGGCTCAAGCAGCAATTCTTGTGAGGATGGTACCGGATCTTGCAGTGTTTTATTGTGTTGTACATAGAGTTGGAAGTAGGACTTTATTTGATTGCAACTAACAGCAATAATGACTAAATAACATTGTTGTTGTTTTTAAGTGCTGTTGAGTCAGTTCTGACTCAGTGACCCTGCAAAGGGTTTCTGAGGAGCGCCTGATAAGCTAGAACCACCAACCTTGCAGTCCAAATCAAACTTCCAGTCCAGTGCATTAACATACAGCGCCACACATCGTTTAGCTAAATGTACTGAAGAACATCTCTCTTCTTATTGGGAAATAAAAAGAGAAGAAAAACCATTTCATTGACTTACATTCCTAGGAGAGAGCCAGTGACAACTGTGGAAAAAAGTGTGCAACGTGGAAGGAAAGACATATTTTGTTTGCTTCAAGATAGCCAGGTAATCCAAATGTTTGAGCCCAGGCCCAGAGTGGGATTGCTGTACAGGAGAGGTAAACATATCTACATAAACCTCTCATTGCAAGAATATACATTCCATGAAAGTCTACTATCCACAAGATAAATTGAGAGAATAGTTGGCATGGAAAGAAGTGAGGAGACTTGTAGAGTGTCCATTTTTATTCTCACACAAATATCTAAGCTACTTTTTCTCTTACAAGTACCTTATGTTAAATGGTGCTTAACCTGTTTATACACAAGAGGAATGAAATAGTTTGCCTATAAATTACTGAAGTTCACAGAGAAATCATACTGAACACTTGAGGAATCCCAGGCTTCAATTTTATTTGTTAACTGTGAATAAATTCATGAGATTAAAAGTCCATTTCTAGTTGTGCTTGAGAGTGCATTTCTGATATTTAATGGTATTCTTTAAATATTCTCTGAGCTTTATTGAAATCTCTTCTTGGGAAAATAATGCCTTAAACGACCCTTAGAGGAAACTGTTTTTATTTTTCTTCACAGATATTTTAACAAACGTTCATTGAGTTTCTACCACATTTATTTCTGAATATTCTGGGATGATCACTGATAAAGATACACAAAAAAATGATAAAAAATTAATGAGAAGATAACACAGTATATAAATTACATCATTTAAAATTTTAGTGTGCAAATATTAGCCAGACTTTTGTTCCCATCTTATAAATGCAGTTTTCAACTGACCCAATGATACAAAGCTACCAGTTGTTGAATTGAGATTTGTATACAGGTATTTCTAATATAAGAAAATCAAATAATTTTATGCTACATTGCAGTCCTAGTAAAATTCCCATTGAATGAAGTTTAATGTCATGTGATGTGTGAGGTTGAGTTGTGTGTAAGGGAGAGGAAATATGCGCAAAAAAATGAAGCTAAATACAAAGCATAACACAATTATACAAGCAATGCAAATAAATATGAACTCTCCATTTTACTGATCAATATTAAGATGGTAATTGTTATATCGAAGAGTAAGAAGTTTAAGAAATTGACCTTTCTTAGCATCTCATTGTTTTCTGCAAAATGTGAACGACTCATCTGATGAACATAAATGTACCACAAAAGTGAGGGATATTTAACAACTCTGGAAGTAATCATTAACCAATGAAGTATGAGGGAAGGTCAATTCCCCAGGCAGCTTGTTCGGTCATGTAAAATTTCTAAGGTATATTCTACACAGTTATCAGACAGTCCCTTGTGAGAATATGTGTACATTTTGCATCATGGTAATCACTTTATTAGCACACCCTTTACTGGTCTTTATCCTTTCCTTGTCTTGTCTCACTTTTTCTATTTCCTCACTTACACTATTGGCAGTTCCCTCTCAAACAGTCTACCTATAACCAAATCCTTAATTTGCATAAACTTACATTTCTTCACATCATTGTATTCCATAGGAATACATTCACCATGAGACTGATGGTCTGTTCTATAAACCTTCACTCAATTCACAATAAAAAGTTAAAAAATAAAGATTCAGAACTGATTACTCTGAGATATGATTACATTGAGATATCATGTCTTTTTAAACTTTCCAATTAGTGACATAGCTAGTAACTGAACAAAGCAGTAGTTGAATTTCAAACAATAATTGAATTTTAGGGTACAGTGTAATTCAGAATTTAGCCACTCATTAATATTTTAATATTAAATTGAGACCAAGAGGGGGAAAGGGAATTATATGTAGTTTAGCTACAAAGGGTCTTTTCATTATAAATTAGCAATCCTATTAATACTTAGTCTCCATTTAAGAACAAAGGAGAAAATCTATAAACATTAACCTCAGACAATAAATTTACAGTATAATTCCTTAATGAGAAATTGTACTTCATATGTCATTATTTATTTTTTGTCGTTCTTTTTCTATCACCCAGAAGACATAACAACTTTGCTACAAAACTTCATACTTACACAGCCTAATTTTTTTTTTTTTGTAATTTTAGATTAGGAAACCATGAACATATGTGCCTTTATTCAGTACTGTGGTTTTAATAGCTACAGCTAGACAATGAACCTAATTATAATAAGTAAAGTCAGTGAAAAAAGACACATATTTGCACTCTCGGGGCTAAGAATACCATTAGACAAAACAAATTATCTGCTGATTCAGGAAAAACAAAAAGTAAAAACCCGAATCGACTTGTGAGTGGAAGTGGGGGAAATGCAGCAATGAAGATATGGACTGAATATGGCCATGTTCAATTGACACCCACTGACCTTGAGATGAGAGACAGAAGAAGAAGACAAGGTGGTCTGAAGTTTAGAAAGATGTGTGAACTCATGAGCCCATGGGCAGTATCTAGCCCCTAGTGACTAAGGCTGAAAGTGAAGTGGCTAGCTGATCTGAAGTTCAGGGAGGTGTGTCTGAACTCCCAAACTTGCACCTACTTCCCATTTGCCCTAGCTTGGATGGTTAGTTGATTAGGACTTGACCAGATGAAGATAAAGATGTTTGGTATTGTAAGCAAGAGTAAATTGCTACAATTTGATGAATTGGATGTTTTCTTATGGATGTAGTTGCTCAAAATTCCAAATGGAATGGAAGAATTCTTCATACCAAGGAACAAGCTTGTTTCCTTAGTGTACTGGGTTGACAGGGATGGGCAATTTAGACATTGCCTATCAAAAAAAGGGGGGCTATAAAGACACAAAGTTGCAGGTTTACAAGGTTTCATGAGTCTGGTTAGTTTCAGAATGAGGTGGGTAAAGTAGAAACCCCCCTAAATAGCTTTCCTCTTTTCCAGATGGATCTAGTGAAAGGAAATGGCAGATAACGGTGATAGGATTTTATGATCCAATTGTGAGTAATTGTTAGTAAGTTTAGTTGTGATTATCATAACTGTAATTGTAGAGGGTGTGTAACTAAAACACTAAAAGGGGGAAGTAGTTAATCTTTCATTACAGGAACAGGTAATCCCAGTACCATCAAGATGGAAGAGCATGAGTGGAGCATGAGATACTACCTAGAAAATCAGCAACAGCAGAGACAGAGGCAAAGGTGATGACATGAAGAGACAGCAACTGCAGGCTCTAGGCCCATGGACTTAGTAAGGTGGTATGCATGTGATCAGGAGGCTGGCTTGCAGAATATGCTTTTTGGACATTTAAATGAATATATATATTGTTTTGCATGTATACATCAAATACTTTTGTTTTGTTCATTTGTAATATAAGTATTTGATGTATACATTCATTTGTTGCAGGGAGGGGATTGAAATCATTGAGATCGAACAAAGTCTATAAGTTGTTGAATGTAAAGCTGATGATCTTATCTGTAAACCTTCACCCAGTTAACAATAAAAGTTCAAAAAAAAAAAAAAGTAATGCTTTTGAGAGGTTGCTATATGGCAAGCACCGTATGCGATATGTTACATTCTAGGTGTTATTATGCTTCCCACTTTACAAATGAAGACTCCCAGGCTCAGAAAAGGAGACTTGTTATAGGTTGTTGTTGTTGGTAAATGTCATCAAGTCTGTTCTGACCCACAGCGAGCCTGTATAGGGTCTCTGAGGAGCAGCTGGTGACCTTGGACTGCCAACCTTTCAATTCAAATGGCTTTGCAGTCTGGCACATTTACCCACTGTGCCACACCAGGACTCCAGGTTAGGAAGTCAGATTATAGCCTAAGTCTCTGTAATTTCAAAGGGTATGATCTGCTACATGGGAGGATCTCTTGTCTCCCAGTAAATACAGTTGAATAAATTTGGTACATTACTGTCATTACCTTTGTTTTACCCTTACTATGTGCTGCATTGAATAAAAAAAAAATATTATTATTTTTTTTCATAGAGAAAACTGGACTGGGAATAGTAAGCTTTTGTTTGGTTCTTTTGTTTATTCAGAAGTATACAAAACTGCAGTTTGGACTAACAGAAATCACTTTTGATAGTTGTTTGTAATGGAGAATATTAATTTCTTATTAGCAAATTTTCCTAGTATAATAGCTAATGTCAATAACTTGAATTTTATATTTTTCAAAGGCAATCTACTCTTTTCTATAAATATTTAATTAATGTATCCTGTATATGCACTTTGTTTTATGATGATGGTTTTATACTTCTGTCCCGTATGTTTTTAGAATAAAGTAATTTTAGACATTGCATGCAATTTAGATTTTAAAAAAGCACTAGGAAATCTCAAATGTCACATAGTTCTAATTTGTTTTCATGTTTCTCTTTTGAGAATGTATTTCTCTCAGAATATCTTTGTAATTGTTCATGTCATGTTTGATTTCCTTTTTGAGTTTAAAGATAAACAGTGATTTACTAGAGGTAAGCCTTTCAGGCCTAAGGAAATGAATATACTGAAGCATGTTGACAAAAAAGATGAATTCTCGTCTGTCAGCACTTCTGTCCAGTTTCTAAGCTCGCTTTATAATTAATTAGCTGTCAGATCTGCTAAACTTCCATGAAGATACTACACAGATGTCATGGCAAATTGTTCCTGAAATTAAGATCTGAACTGAGAGTGTTCTTCATCCTGACCTTACAATTCTCTTTATTGATTTTGCTGTCATTTTCACGTTAAGAAAAGAAGATAAATAGAAATGCTGCTTATTTATTTCTAAGAAGAAATTGTCATATAATATATGAAGAAAT
>NW_006408535.1:1057042-1058476 GCF_000296735.1 Chrysochloris asiatica
TTACGGGAGTAGAAAGCCTCATCTTTCTCCCGCGGAGCGGCTGGTAGTTTCAAACCTCTGACCTTAAGGTTCGCAGCCCGATTCGTAACCACTACGCTATATATATGTGTATGTATATCCTTTAATTGCAATATTGAAGTATTGTCTGGGCAAAATACTGAATGCAGCAAAGCAACACAAGCAGGTGGGTTGAATATACAGAATCATTATGTCAAAAAGAATTGTTTGACATGCAAACATTTCAGGAGGTGATGTATGATCAAGAACTGATGATATTGAAGAAAGAAATCTAGGTTATATGAAGACATTGAAATTGTGTTCATGTAAAGACTTTTTGATATTGTGTAATTCAAATTGTATAAAACTATAGATATTTCTAACCCACAATGACAGACAGCAGATCAGTGGTTGTCCAAGGAGACAGAAATTGGAGGGAAACTGAAGGACAGATTATAAGCATGCAGAAGAAATCTTCCAGGGATGATGAACATGTTCATTATTATGATTGAAGTGACAGTTCCATGGATATATACATATGCTAAAATTTATAAAATAGTACATTTTCAATATGTGTAGACTATTTCCTGTCAGTTATGCTTCAATAGGCTGTTTTAATTTTCTTAAAAAGAGAGGAATAAAGGACTTATGAATTGACGGAATACCATGTAATATATTTCAACAAAGGGATACACAATATTAGAAAAGTTTCTTCTATCTATGCCAAGAAAAATTGCAAGACAGCTACCTGATCAACTGACTGGAAGATATTCATATTCCTGCCCATCCCAAAGTTAGGTGATCCAACAGGATACATGAGTTATTGAAAATTATCATTAAGATCACACATAAGTCAAACCTTGTTGAAGATAATTGTGAACTGTTGCAGTAGTGCAAATAAATAGAACTACCAAAAATCCTCACCACTCATCTGTCAGTTTGTCATACTGTGGAGGCCTGTGAGTTGCTGTGATTCTGAAAGCTACACCACCGGTATTTTAAATACCAGCAGGGTCACCCGTGGTGGATAGGTTTCAGATGAGCTTCCAGACACAGACAGACTAGGAAGAAGGAGTGATGAACTACTTCTGAATATTTAGTCACTGAAAACCACACTGTCAGATATAGTGCCAGAAAATGAGCCCTTCAGGTTGAAGAGCTATCTCCTCAAAGTAGAGCTAACTGTGATGACATGAATGGAGTAAAGCCCATGGGAGAAAAGCCTGCAGGACCTTCATTTGCCGACGGGGCACAACTCAAAATGAAGAGAAACAGCTTTAAACATCCATTCATAATCGGAACATGGAATGTGCAAAGTATGAATCTAGGAAAATTAGAAATGATCAAAAATGAAATGGAATGCATAAACATCAATATCTTAGGCATTAGTGAGCTGAAATGGACTGGTATTGGCCATTTTGAATCTGACAACCACAT
>NW_006408535.1:1060607-1083443 GCF_000296735.1 Chrysochloris asiatica
AGAGAGAGAGAGAGAGAGAGAGAGAGAGAGAGAGATCTTTAAAAGATTTTAAAATATTTTCTTTTACATTACCATAATGTTAAAAAATGTTAATTTAGGTTATGTAACTGCAGTGAGAATAAAATTTTATATATCAAATTGCTCTAAAATATTTATCAAAACTAACATAATGCATTTAAATATGTAATTTGGTTTCTAACAAAATCAATGAATTTTCAATCAATAGAAAAATCAGGTGAAAACATAATACTATATAATGTAGAGTAATGGGAAGCTCAAAAATATTGATTCAATAAATTATATTGACTGAATTTTCTACTGCTTTAATTTATACATCTATAAATATATACATATATTAGAGTCCTAGTGTGGCATTGTAGAATAAGCATTGGACTGCTAACAACAAAATCGATGTTTCAAACTCACCAGATGCTTCTCAGAAATTCCATACAGGTCGCTACAAGTGACAACAACTTGACAGCACTTAACAAAAACAACAGCAACAAATATATATTATACTGTTGAAGTGTGTTGTAATTATAAATGGTTTTGATATTTTCACAGTGAGCTGTATATAGTTACTATTCTGATGGTAATAAAATGTTAAAGTAAATATAATTCCTTAACTTATTATTTCATTGAATTAATAAGGTCACACAAATGGTCCTTATGCATATGGAAGCTGGACTGTGAATATGGAGGACCATAGAAGAATTGATGCTTTTGAGTTATGGTGTTGAAGGAGAATATTGAAACTACATGGGCAGCCAAAAGAACCAACAGTTCTGTGTTGGAAGAAGTGCAGCCAAAGTGCTCCTTGGAGGCCAGGATGGCCGAACTTTGTCTCTCATACATTGGATATATTGTCAGGAGGGACCAGTTTCTGGAGAAGGAGATCATGTTTGGTAAGGTGGAGGGTCAAAGAAAAAGAGGAAGACACCCAATGAGATGGATTGGCAAAGTGGCAGCATCAGTACCTTAACTGTGGTCCAGGGCAGTGTTTCATTCTGCTATGCATAGGGTCGCTTTGAGTTGGTGCCAACTTGATGGCACCTAACAACAACAACAACAACAACAAATGGTCCTTACAACTGGGAATCAACTAAATGACAATGGATATGAATGTAATATCATTAAGAATGTCATTGTGTAATATTTTAGTATTTTAGTTTTTATATGAGCATTCTAATCCAATGCAGTATAATTTCTGACATAAATTCTTACCCATTAAAAAATTATTTCCTTAAAATGTTTTCCCCAATTGAATTATTGGTCATAAATCTTAGAATACATAAAAAAATCTTAATTCTCAGAGGTATTTAAAGTTGTCTATTTTTTAACTCATTCAAAAGCAGTACATCATGTTTGTTTGTTTGTTTGGTGAGTTTCATAGAATAATTTTAAGTCAGCAATATTTCCTATTTGTGGCCAAAGAGGACTCTGCTATATTAGTTTGTTTGTTGTTAGTTGCCAGGAAGTCAGTTCTGACTTGTAGAAACCTTATGCACAAAAGAACAAACACCTCTCGGACTGGTGCCAATATCACAATCTTTACTACATTTCAACTCATTGCTGCTACCACTGTGCCAATCCTTCTTGTTTGGAGTCTTCATCTTTTTTGCTAACTCTACCAAACATGATGTCTTTCTCTAGGGACTGGTCCCTCCTGATAATATGTCTGAAATATGAAATACAAAGTCTGGATATCTGGCTTCTAACATGCATTTTGGCAGCACTTCTTCCAACACAGATATGCTTGTTTTTTAAGTGGTCCATGTTAGTTTATGAAGATCAAAGCACACAGCCTTTGGTATGGATTACATCTCAATGTAAAGAAAACAAGAATCCTCACTGCTGGACCAATAAACAACATTCTTAAAAATGGAGAAAAGACTGAAGTTGTAAAGGACTTCATTCTTCTTCGATCAACTATCAACACTCATGGAAGCAGCAGTCAAGAAATCAAATGATGTATTGCATTAGGCAAATCTGCTGCACTTAAAGTATTGAAGAGCAAAGATGTCAGCTTGAAGACTAAGGTGCACCTGCCCCAGCCATGGTATTTTCAATAATCTCATATGCATGTGAAAGCTGGACAGTAAATAAGCAAGACCATAGAAGAGTTGATGCATTTGAGTTATGGTGTTGGAGGAGAATATTGAAAGTGCCATGGACTGCCAAAAGAACTAGCAGATCCGTGTTGGAAGAAGTGCAGCCAGAGTGCTCCTTGGAGGCCAAGATGGCCAAACTTGGTCTCTCATATTTTGGACATTTTGTCAGAAGGGACCAGTCCCTGGAGAAGGATATCATTTTTGTTAAGGTGGAGGGTCAGAGAAAAAGAGGAAGACCCCCCAATGAGATGGACTGGCCAAATAGCAGCATCGATGGACTCAACTGTGGCGACAATAGTGATCGGGCAGTGTTTTGTTCTACTGTGCATAAGGTCACTGTGAGTCGGTACTGACTCGATAACTAACAACAACAACAACAACAACAACAACAACAACAACAATGGTATTTTAATATTCTTCTCCAACACAATAACTCAAATGCCTCAATTCTTCTAAGGTGCATTTTATTCACTGTCCAACTTTCACTTTCATATGTAGTTACTGAAAATAGCAATACAAATATTGAAAACACCTTAATCCTCAAACTGACCTCTTTGCTCTTCAACACTTTAAAGATGTCCTGTGCATCAGATTTGCCTAATACAACATGTGGTTTGAGTTCTTGATTACTGCTTTCATGAGTATCGATGATTGATTCAAGCAATATGAAGTCTTTGACAACTTCAATCTTTTATCCATTTATCTTGATGTTATTTATTACACTAGTGATGAGGAGTTTTGTTTTCTTTATATTGAGGTGCAATCTTCACCAATAAGTATTTTATGTCCTCTTCACTTTCAGGTAGAAAGGTTGTATTATCTGCATTTCACATATTATTAAGTCTTCCTCCAAACCTGATGCCATGTTTTGATTTATTTAATCAAGGTTTTATTAATTGTTCAGTATATACGTTGAAGAAGTATGATGAAAGAATACAACCCTGTCACATATCTCTCCTAATTTTAAACAATTCACTGTTGCCACCTTCTGTTCAAACAACTGCTTCTTGGTCTAGGTACAGGTTCCTCTTGTGCACAATTACATGCTCTAGAATACTCATTCTCCATAATGTTGTCCATAGATAGTTATGATATACACAATCGAAAGCCTTTGCTTAGTCAATGAACCACAAACATCTTTCTGGTATCCTCTGATTTCACCCAAGATCCATATGACATCAGCAGTTACATAACTCGTTCCACTTCCGTGTCTGAGTCCAGCTTGAACCTCTGTAAGTTTCTTGTCAATGTACTGTTGCAACCATTTTTACATTACCTTTAGCAAAATTTTATTTGTATGCAATATTAATGATATTTTTTGTTTTTCACATTATGTGTGGTATGAGCACAAATAGGGATCTCTTCTTATCAGTTGATCAGGTAGCTGTCTTCAATTTTTTTTGGCATAGGTAAGTGTGTGCCTCTAGTATCACAGAAGTCTGTTGAAAGATTCCAATTTGCATTCCATCAATTTCTGGACACTTGTTCTTTGCCAATGCCTTCCATGGTCATACGCTACCTCTTGAGATGGTTGAACACTGATCATTTCTTTTTGGTACAATGACTCTGTGTGTACCTCCATTTTTTTTTTTTTTTTTTTATCATCCATTTTTTTTGGATGTTGCCTCCATTTTTTTTTTTTTTAAATACTTTCATCATCCATCATTCAATATTGTGCCCATAGAAGCCTTTACTATCACAAGTCGAGGCTTGAACTATTTCTTCTGTTCCCTCAATTTATGAAACGTAGAGTGTATTCTTCCATCTGGGTTTTCTAACTTCAATTTTTGTACAATTTATTATAATATTTGACTTTGTCTTCTTGAACTACCTGCTGAATTTTCTATCCAGCTCTTTTTCTTCTCATTGCTTCCATTTGCTTTAGTATCTCTATGCTGGGGAAGAAGTTTCAGAGTCTCTGCTGACATCCATTTTGATCTTGTTCTTCTTATCTTCTTAATGCCATTTTTCTTTCTTCCTGTGTGATTTTCTTGATGTCATCCCACAGCTCTTCTTGTCTTCAATCATTAGTGTCTAATTCATCAAGTATGTTCTTGAGATGATGCCTACATTTAGGTGGGATACATTCAAGTTCATATGTTGGCTCTTGTGAAATTGCTCTAATTTTCTTCAGCTTCAGTCTGAACTTGCATATGAGTAATTGATGGTCTGTTTCACAATGTGACCCTGTCTTGTTTTGACTATTGTTACAAAGTTTTTCCACTGCCTCTTTCCACAGAATAGTTCATTTGATTTCTGTGTATTCCATCTGGTGAGATCCATGTGTATAGTTGTCTCTTATGTTGTTTAAAAAAGGTACTTGTAATGAAAAAGTCATTGGTCTTGCAAAATTCTACTATACACTCTCCAGCATATCACTAAGGCCATATTTTCCAGTGACTTGTTGTTTCCAATCTTTGCAATCTAATAGCCAGTAATTATAATTTCATCTTGATTACATGTTTGATCAATTTCAAGCTGAAGAAGTTTGTAGAATTCTTGAATTTCATCATTAATACCAAAATGGTACTATTAACTGGTCTTCCTTATAGGCATATGGATATTATCTTATCACTGATAGCATTTTACTTCAGATCAATTTTCAAATGTTATTTTTAATAATGAATGTAATATCATTACTCTTCAATTTTTCATTCCCAGCATAGTAAACCATTATGGTTGTTAGATTTAAGATGAGCAATACCAGTCCATTTAAGCTCACTAATGTCTAGGCTATTGATGTTTATGAATTCCATTTCACTTTGACAACTTCTAATTTCCCCAGATTTGTACTTTGTATATTCCATGTTTTATTATTTTACTATTAAGAAAGTAGTTTAGTGGTCATCTTCTATAAGGTATTTCTTTTTTCTTTATTTTAATGTAAATAAATGATTTTATTAGTGTCTTTTACCTTCTTCCAAACTTATGGATGTTGTTTTGTGCTGGAAAAAGTTACAGGCAAAAAAAAAAAAAAAAAAAAAAAAAACTTTAAAAAAAGGAAAAAAAAAAAAAAAAAAAAAAAAAAAAAAAAGAACCTTTACAAACAGGCAAAAATATAAAAACTGAACATACTCACAGAACAGTAGCAATGCAGAGTATACATCACCAAAAACCAAATACCTTACTCAGTTCTGACATGCATGGACTGTTAAGGATTGAATTGTGCTCCCACCTTCCACTCCCAAATTTATGGTGCAAATCCTATGTTTTTAGTTATAATGCCATTTGTGATTGGGTTGTTAATAAAGAAAAATTGTACTTATTGTTGTTAAATGTCTTCAGGTGGGTTCAGACTCATCGTGACCCTGTATAGGGTTTTCTAGAAACTGCTGGTGGGTTTCAACTGCCAAACTTGGGATTAACAGTGCAGTGCTTACCCTACAGTGCCACACAAGGAAAGATTAGTATAGGGTATCTCTTTTTTTTTTTTTAAATGTTTTATTGTGAATTATATGATAGTTTACATGAGAGAACTTTAGTGTTACAGTCATTCCATCGTATATCATTTCATTGCCATGGTTCCATTCCCCTCCATGCATCATCTACCCACCAAAGGGTATATCTTAGAAACCCACCCCCCACAATTCCCCCTCCCCCCGCAAGTTCGGCCCGCAGTCCCTCTCCCTCTCTGGATCCAAAGTCCCAGCCGCTTCATCACTCCACATCATTGTCTCTGTCTCCATCTCAGGCATCTCTGCTTCTCTGGGTAGGGTCCCATTCTTGGTTCTTCTCCGTTGATGGTCCTAGAGACCTCCGCTCCTAGACTGGAGAATTAATCACTCCCTTCCTTGCTACAAAACATCTACCTTTGCATTTCTAACCCTCATAATCAGTCCTGATAACCATTATTCACTACAGTATCACGAGTTACCCATCTGTATTTCATTTCATCGGCTCCGCCTAGACAGATTGGATAGTACTCACTGGTGATTCTGCCTTCCTCCAAGTCCCCTAGCTCTAGGTTTCCTCTTGAAGGCTTGTAAGCCAGTCACTTCTTGCCTTTGTAGTCCCAGCCTCCCCATTTGGGTATTCAATGTCCAAGTTGCCCATCTCTGTCTACTATAAGGTATTTATTTTAATGCCTTGTCCCATTAAGTTCCTATCACTTTCAAAAGAGTATCGTTGAATATTGGCACAATTCTAATATTGTCAATATGTACATTGGCTTTAGCCTTAACTTCTTGCTTGTATAGTTCTTCAAAATCCACAAGATGTGAGGTGTTAAGGTCTTTTCAATTATTTCCTTGGAGAGCTCTCATAACTCCAAATATGTATTTCCTTCTAGATTCCAAGGAAAATTCTAGATGTCTTCCAGGATTCCTGTTGTTCTTGTTAGAGGCCTCTTGTTAGAGGCCAGCAAAATACTCCCTCATCCTCCACCATCCTCACAATTGTTGGTACGTTTGAGCCAATTATTTCAGTCATTATATCATTCCATCTTATTGATAGTCTTCCCCATTTTCATTGACCCTCTACTTTACCAAGCATAATGTCTTTATTCAGGACTGGTTCCTCCTGAGAACATGTCCAAAATAAGAGAGACAAAGTCTTGCCATCCTTGCCTCCAAGAAGCATTTTAGCTGTACTTCTTCTAAGATAGATTTGTTTCTTTTTTTTTGGCAGTTCATTGTTAACACAATAATTCAACTAGTAGATTCTTCTATGATCTTCCTTATCCAATGTCCAAGTTTCACATGCATAGTAAATGATTAAAAATACTGTGACCTGAAGCAGCACCTTAGTTCTCAAAGTGCCATTTCTTTTATAGAGAAGCAACATTTTGGAGGTCTCTAATTTGCCATTCCAGAACTGCTTCTCACATACATAAATCAGACGTTAAGAAAAAGTGATTAAGTTGAATGTTGTACGTGTTAGTTTTGTAATTTTTATTTCTGGGATTTTTCCCACAAACTTTTTGAAGCCAACTCATACTGGGGTTAACTTGAAATTTTAATTTTTCTTTCATAGGAAACAAATCACCAACATAACATTTAGAGATTCTACATCAACAAATTTTGATGATTTTGACATAGAAAACTTAAGATCTTGTATTACTAGGATTACAATCAATTTCTATTTAGTTTGTAGATAAAGAGAAATTGAAAAGTTATAATGTTCTTAACTTGACTTTTTAGAATGAAAAATGATCCTGAAACCTACTTATTTATTCATATCAGCTGAAAACACTGTGACAATTTTATTAGACTCTAAAACTTCTGAAGGAAAGCAATAGATATATAATGAACGCATAAATATTCAAATAACCCCTAATAAACAGATAAAATATTGGTGTAATTTAAATATCCAATGCATGCACAGTCTATATATAGCACAGAGATACCAAAGAAATCATTACAATTACATGACTTTGCTGTTCTTTTTCTTTAAAACAAAACAACAAAAAGTCTAGTAATATTGAAAGCTCCTCTTTGTAAAATATTTTGATTTTTGTTACTACAATGTGAGTTCAATATGAACATAGGTATAGGAAAGTTGTTATATTAAAACATTAATAAATTGCCATGCACTTGAGAAATACTAACAATAAAGATCATTATAAAATAAAATTACATGAAAGCAGTTTATATTTCAGGAGTCAATTTTTTTCTCAGCACTAAATTTTATCAGAGTAAAGACAGTTATTTAGGTGTACAAAGACACTTGATATGACCTCATACCCTCATGGCTGCTCCTTGTGTTTGTTGTTATTGTTAGGTGCCATCAAGTCAGTTTCAAATCATAGTGACCTTGTTATTTACAACAAAGGAAGCAATGCCCACTCCTGTACCATCCTCACAATTTATTACTATGTTTGATTACACTGTTGCAACCATTAGGTCAATCCATGGCATTGGTGGCCTTTTCTATTTAACTGACACTTTAATATGCTAAGTGTCACAATCCTTATCCAGGAACTGGTTCCCTTCTTGCTTCTAAGAAGAATTCTGGCTGTACTATTACTAGACAGATTTGTTGGCTTATATTCTTCTCCAACAATGTAGTTAAAATGCATCAATTCTTTGGGGCTCTTTATTCATTGTCCAGCTTTCACTTGCATATGAGGTGACAGAAAATATCAAGGTTTGGATCAGGTGTACCTTAGTCTTCAAAATTTCTTGTATTTTTACAGGAGTGTTTGCAGCAGATTTGCTGAATGCAATGTTGTTGTTTAATACATTCAGGTGGGTTCTGACTTATAGCAACCTTATCTAAGGTTTTAGAGGCTTTTAAATCTTCTTGGGAGCAGGCAACCTATCTTTCTTCCATGGAGTGGCTAGTGGGCTCAAACCCTTATCATTGTGGTTCACAGTCCAGTGCTTATCTTATCACTTGATTTCTTGACTGAACTTTGATGGGCACTGAATGAGAATAAAAATAAAAGAAAATCTTTACCAAATACAGTGTTTTATTTATTATCATGATTTTGCTTTTCAATCTATTTGCAAAGATTTATTCTTTCCTTACATTGAGTTATGATCCATACTTTGGTATCCTTATTCTATTTAAACTTGAAACAAAATTTTCTGAGCTTATGAAATTCATAAATAATTGTCTCCAAAATAATAATCTTGAAAGGATGTCACAAAATTTACAAATAAATGTAACATAGTATATGTGGTTTTATGGTTCCAATTATTTAGTAAAGTTGCTGTTGTTAGGTGTCATAGAGTGTGTACCGACTAATAGCAACCTTTTGACAACAGAACAAAACACTGCCTGGTCCTGGGCCAACCTCACAATTGTTGCCACGCTTGAGCTCATTTATACTTCCACTTTTTCAATCCATCTTGCTGGGGCGGGGAGGTCTTCCTCTTTTTCTCTGACCCTGCACCTTACCAAACATGATATCCCTCTCCAGCAACTAGTCCCTCCTGACGATATAGCCAAAGTAAGAGAGATGAAATTTGGCCATCCTGGCCTCCAAAGAGCACTCTGGCTGCATTTCTTCCAACACGGATCTATTTGTTCTTTTGGCAGCCCATGGCGCTTTCAATATTCTCCTCCAACACCATAACTCAAATGCATCAATTTTTCTATGGTCTTCCATATTCACTGTCCAGCTTTCACATGCATATGAGGTTATTGAAAATACCATGGCTTGGGTCAGGCATACCTTGGTCTTCAAGCTGACTGACATCTTTGCTCTTCAACACGTTAAAAAGGTCTTGTGCAGCAGATTTACCTAACGCACTATGTCATTTGATTTCTTAACTGCTGCTTCCATGAGTGTTGATAGTTGATCCAAGAAGAATGAAGTACTTGACAATTTCAATCTTTTCTACGTTGATAAAAATGCTGTTTATAGGTCCAGTGGTGAGGATTTTTGTTTTCTTTACAATGAGATGCAATCCATACTGAAGACTGTGGTCTTTGATCTTCATCAGTCTTTTAAGTCCTCTTCAATTTCAGCAAGCAAGGTTGTATTATCTGCATATCATAAGTTGTAAATGAGTTATCCTCCAATACTGATGCCACAGTTTTTCTTCATTTAACCCATCTTCTCAGATTTTTGGCTCAGCATATAGGTTGAATAAGTATGGTGAAAGAACACAACCCTGTCACATACCTTTCTTAATTTTAAACTATTCAGTGTTCCCATGTTCTGTTAGAACAACTGCCTTTGGTCCATGTAGAGATTCCTCACGAGCACAATTAAGTGTTCCACAATATTCATACTTTGCAATGTTGTCCATAGCATGTCATGAGCCACATATTCGAAAGCCTTTGGATAGTCAGTAAAGCACAAGTAAACATATTTCTGGTATTCTCTGTTTTCAGCCAAGATCCATATGACATCAGCAATGATATCCCTTGTTCCAAGTCCTCTTCTGAATCCAGCTTGAACTTCTGAACATTTTCTGTCAATGTATGGCTGCAGCCATTTTTGTATTACCTTGAGTAAAACTTTACTCACATAGGATATCAAAGAGATTGTCTGATGATTTCCGCATTCCAGTGGGTCATCTCTCTTTGGCATGGGCACAAATATGGATGTCTTCCAATCAGTTGGCCAGATATTTGTTTTCCAAATTTCTTAGCTTAGATGAGTGAGTGCCTCCAGTGCCGTCTCACTTTCTTGAAAGGTTTCAATTTTTATTCCATCAATTCCTGGTGTCTTCTTCTTTGCCAATTCCTTCAATGCACCTTGGATTTCTTTTCTTCAGTATCATTGACTCTTGATCATATGCTACCTCTTGAAACCGTTGAACATCAATGATTTCCTTTTGATACCATGAATCTGCGTATTCTTTCCATCTTCATTTGATGCTTTCTGTATCATTCAATAATTTGTCTAGAGAATCTTTCAATAATGAAAGTTGAGGCTGTATTTTTTTCTTCAGTTCACCAACTTGAGAAATGCTGAGCTTGTTCTTCCCTTTTGGTTTTTTGACTCCAGATCTTTACACATTTTGTTGTAATATTTGACTTTGTCTTCTCGAGCTGACCTTTGAAATACTGTTCAGTTCTTGTACCTCCTCATTTATTCCATTTGGTTTAGCATCTCTATACTGGAGAGCAAGTTTCAGTGTCTCTTCTGATATCCATTTTGATCTCTTCTTTCTTTTTTGCCTTCTTAATGACATTTGCTTTCTTCCTGCGTGATGTTCTTGATGTCATACCACAACTCTTCTGGTCTTCAGTCTTTAATGTATAATGTATCAAATCTTTCTTCAGATGATCTCTAAATTCAGGTGGGATATAGTCAAGGTCATATTTTGGCTCACAAGGACTTGTTTTCATTTTCTTCAGCTTCAGATTGAATTTGTATATGAGCCATTGATGGTCTGTTTCACAATCTGCCGTTGGCCTTGTTTTGGCTGATGATACGGAGCTTTTCACTGTCTCTTTCCACAGATATAGTCAATTCATTTTCTGTGTATTCCATCTGGTAAAGTCCATGTGTATAGTCATCTCTTATGCTGTTAAAAAGGTATTTGAAATGAACAAATCATTGGTTTTGCATAATTCTATCATGTGATCTCCAACATCATTTCTATAGCCAAGACCATATTTTTCAACTACTGATTTTTCCTCTTTGTTTACAGCCTTTGCATTCCAATCACCAGTAATGAGTAATATATCTTGATTTCATTTTGATCAATTTTATATTGAAGAAGTTGGTAGAATTCTTCTATTTCATCCTTGGTTGCTTAAGTGGTTGGTGCATAAATTTGAATAATAGTGGTATTGACTGGGCTTCCCTGTAGGTGCATGGATATTATCCTGTCACAGACAGCATTGTACCTCATGACTGTTCTAGATACGTTCTTTTTGATGATGAGTTCAACACCATTCCTCCTCAATTTGTCATTTCCGGCATAATAAACCAGGTGGTTGTCAGATTCAAAATGGCTATTACCAGTCCATTTCAGCTTACTAATGCCTAAGATATCGATATTTATGCATTCTATTTCATTTTTAACAACTTGCAATTTTCCTAGATTCATACTTCTAACATTCCATGTTCCAATTATTGATATCATAAATTATAATTATATATATTATATTACAAATAGCAAAAAAATGTATTTTTATAGCTTTTTCTCTTTATTTTGAGTTGTGCCCCATCAACAAAGGAATACTCTGAGGGCTTTATTCCCATGAGCTTTACTCCTTTCTCATCATCAGAGTTAACTCTACTGTAAGGAGGCATTTTGAGTGCCTTCCAACCTGAGGGGCTCATTTTCCGGGACTATATGTGACAGTGCTTCTCTGTTATTCATAAGGTTTGCAGTGACTAAATATTCATAGTAGTTCATCTCTCCTTCTTCCTAGTCTGTCTTCATCTGGAAGGTCATCTGAAACCTGTCCACCAAGGGTAACCCTGCTGGTATTTAAAATCCACAAAGCAGAGCCTCCAGAATCTCAGCAACTCACAAGCCACCACAGTATGACAAACTGACAGAGAGTGGTGGATTAGTAATAAACCTGTTAATAATATGTAAATGCTAAAATAGTTAATATTTTTACTTACCCCTCTGGCACAGTGGTTAAAGTTCTCAGCTCTTAACCGAAAGGTTGCGAATCTAACTACTCTATATAAGAAAGATGCAGTAGTCTGTTTCCACAAAGACTTCTGTTGTTAAGTGATATCAAGTATGTTCCAACTCATGGTGACCTTCTATAGGATTTCCAAGGAACAGCTGTTAGGTTTGAACTGCCAACTTTATGGTTCACAGTCCAGTGCTGATTTGTTCACTGTACAATGCCTCGCCAGAAGTCCAAAAGAGACTTAGAAACCTAAGGAAAAATAGTGGAATACTGTCAGCTATAGTATTGAAAGATGAGCTTATCAGGTTCGGAAACACTCAAAAATACAACTGGGAAACAGCTGCCTCTTTAAAATAGAACTGACCTTAATGACTTAAATGGAGGAATGCTTTCAGGATATTCATTTTCTGATGGGGTACAATTCAAAATGTTATGACTTGGTTGCAAACATTAATAATTAGAATGTCAATTGTACCAAGTATGAATCTAGGAAAAACTGATAGTCACCAAAATCATTATGGAACACACAAAGATTTATAGCCTAGGCATTACTGAGGTAAAATGGACACACACTGTCTATGTTAAGTCAGATAATCATATAGCTAACTATACAAGGAATGATAAATTGACAAGGAATGGCATCAATGTTACTGGTAAAATAAAATACAGATATTATTTATTTAAATGTATAATAACTTCAGCGTGCATTATTCTTTCTCACACTTGTTTGTATGTAATTTGTTTCATTTAAATTACTTATCTTTCTTGCTAATATTCAGGAGATTTAAAAGATGAAGTAGCATTTGAAAATATCTATTTAGCAAATTTGGAGTCCTGATATGGCGCTGTGGCTTACTGTGCTGGACTGCAATGTTGGTTTAAACTGAAAGATCGGTGGTTCAAGCTTACTAACTGCTTCTTGGAAACCCTATACAGGGTTTCTATGGGTCAGAATTAATTCAATGGCACTTATCAACAACAATAACTTAGTAAATTTATTATGAAAAATATATTCAATACTGTACATTGTGAAAATCTAAAGCGAATATTCATATAAAATAGATTTCATTCCTTTTTGTTGTCTCTATATTCCCACTTTGGATTTACTTCAATATAAAACTATTCTATTTTTCTTAATATCAGAAAATAAGTAAATAATTATATGGCAAAAAGTTACTATTTCTTTTCATCAACTTTGATATAGTGAACACAGTATTATCTGAACACAGACATTGTTGTTGTTGTTGTTAGATGCCATCGAGTAGGTACTGACTCATAGCGACCTTATGCACAGCTGAACAAAACACTGCTCATCCTGGGCCAAGCTCACTACTGTTGCCATGCTTGAGTCCATCGATGCTGCCACTAGGCCAATCCATCTCATTGCGAGTCTTTCTCTTTTTCTCTGACCCTCCACCTTACCAAATATGATATTCTTCTCCAGCAAATGGTCCCTCCTGACAATATGTCCAAAGTATATTGTAAGAGATGAAGTTTGGCCATCTTGGCCTCCAGGGAGCACTCTGGCTGCACGTCTTCCAAAATGGATCTATTGGTTCTTTTGGCAGCCCATAGCACTTTCAATATTCTCCTCCAACACCATAACTCAAAAGCATCAATTATTCTGTGGTCTTCTTTATTCACTGTCCAGCTTTCACATGCATATGAGGTTATTGAAAATACCATGGCTTGGGTCAGGCGCACCTTAGTCCTCAAGCTGATATCTTTGCTCTTCAACACTTTAAAAAGGTCTTGTACTGTAGATTTGCCTAATGAAATATGTCGTTTGATTTCTTGACTACTGCTTCTGTGAGTGTTGATAGTTGATCCAAGAGGAATGACATCATTGACAACTTCAATCTTTTCTCCATTTATAAGAATGTTGTTTATTGGTCCAGTGGTGAGGATTTTTGTTTTCTTGATATTGAGATGTAATCCCTATCGAAGGCTGTGCTTTTTGATCTTCATCAGTAAATGTTTTAAGTCCTTTCATTTTGAGCAAGCAAGATTGTATCATCTGCATATCATAGGTTGTTAATGAGTCTTTCCTCCAATCCTGATGCCACGTTTTTCTTCATATAACCCAGCTTCTTGGATGATTTGCTCAGCATACAGGTTGAATAAGTATGGTGAAAGATTACAACCTTGTCGCACACCTTGTTTTAATTTTAAATCATTCAGTGTTCCCATGTTCTGTTCGAACAACTGCTTCTTGTTCCAGGTACAGATTCCTCATAAGCACAATTAAGTGTTCCAGAATACTCATACTTCACAATGTTGTCCATAGCTTGTCATGATCCACACAAATGAAATCCTTTGCATGATCAATAAAGCACAGGTAAACATCTTTCTGATATTCTCTGCTTTCAAAGCAGAGAACACAGAGATAATGTTCAGATAATAATTTAGGACTAATTATTAACTCATAAAAACATTCAAAGCTCTTTAAATATCAAAACTATGGAAATGTAAAATATTTCCATAAAATGGACCGTGGTATGTCTTTTTATAGGGAATGCTGTAGAACATTATAAGTGAGATAACACTTCTGAGGTTTCTAATCTACAAATTTTACAGATTGCTTTTCTTGAGTTAAGCCAGTTTAAAAAGATACATTTTCAACAATTAATTTGTTCAAATAAGAAGAGTTTTATGCCAGTTTACCATGTTTCTGATTGGATATTTATTATCTCCACAATCATAGCATAAATCTGTTCTTGCAACACTATGATCAAGAATTGAAGGAAGAACTCCAAATTGCACTGAAAGTATTGATGAAAAGCAAGCCTCAATGAATCGAAAGAATACAAATTGAAATCTTTCAACAAATGATGTAGAACAGGAGTTACTTGCTCACCTATGCCATGAGATTTGGAAGACAGCTACTTGAGCAACTGTTTGGAAGGCATTCATATTGGTGCTCATTACAAAGAGAGGTGATTCAACAGGATGTGGATTATTTGTATTAATATTACCTGCAAATAAATTTTTCTGAAGATAACTAAACAATGGTTACAACATTACATCAACAGGGAACTGTAATGTAACAATGATTTTGATTGAGGTTGGAGCAGAAAGGAGTAGTTCGTTCTGTTGTGCATAGGGTCACTATAAGTTGGAACCAACTTGATGACATCTAGAGTTTCAAGACAAATTTGGAAGAGGGATATCATTGAACTTGGGAATCATTGCTGACATTAGAGATATCGTGGTTGAAAGCAGAGACTACCATAATGATATTTACTTGTACATTTTTGAATATGTGGATCATGACGAACTATGGGCAAAATTGAGAAAAGTATTCCAGAACACTTAATTGTGTTCATTATAAACTTGACCATAGGCCAAGAGGCAGTTGTTAGAACAGAACAAGTGAAACTGAAAAATTTAAAATCAGAAAATGTGTGAAACTGAAAAATTTAAAATCAGAAAATTTAAAATCAGGGTTTTATCTTTTCATTATAATAATTAAATCTATATTCTGAATAGGTAATCTGAGAATCTGTATTATATGAAGAATAATGTGGCATCAAGATTGGAGGAAGACTCATTAACAACCTGTGATATGCAGATAATATAATTTTGCTTGCTGAAAGTGAAAAGGACTTAAAATACTTAATAAGTAACATCATGATGTATTTAGAAAAGATTGAAGTTGTCAAAGGCTTTGTTTTACTTGGATCCACAACCAAGAATTAGGGAAGCAGCAGTGAAAAAATCAAACAATGTATTGCATTAGGTAAATATGCTGCAAAAGACCTCTTTAAAGTGGTAAAAAAAAAAAAAAAAAAAAAAGAGCAAAGATACCTCTTTGAGGGCTAAGTTATGCCTGACCCAACCGATGGCATTTTTATTTGCCTCATATGCATGTGAAATTTGGACAGTGAATAAGGAAAATTAAAGAATTGACACATTTGAATATAGTATTGCTAAAGAATATTCAAAAGATTCTGTGTTGTAAGAAGTACAACTAGAATGCTTTTTAGAAGTCATGATAGTGAGGTTTCTTCTCTCATATTTCAAACATGTTATCAGGACAGACCAGTCCCTAGAGAAGGATAAGATGCTTGGTAAAGTAGCATTCAAGGGGAAAAAAAGGCATTCCTCCAACAAGATGGTTTGATACAGTGGCAGTAAGCAAAGAGACTCAAATGTAACAATCATTTTGATTGAGGATAGAGCAGAACAGAAGTATTTCGTTCTGTTGTGCATAGGGTCACTGTAAGTTGGAACCAACTTGATGACCTCTAACAACAATCTAATACAACTAAAATCAAGAAATTCAAAGTTTATTTATAGGCCTTAATAACATATAAGCCCATAAAACCCATTGTTGTCAAGTAAATTTTGACTCATAGTGACCCCATAGAAAGAGTAGAATTGCCCCATGGAGTTATGAAACCTACAAAATTTTAAAGAAGTATACTGCCATATCTCACTCCTGTAGAGAAAATGATGGGTTTGAACCATCTACCTTTCTCTTATCAACCAAGCACTTTAACCACTGCTCCACCAGAGCTCATTCGAACACAGTCTTAATGCCACATACAAATAATTTTAAATGTTTATTTTCTAATTTATTATAACTATTCCTATGTGTAATTTTAAGGGCATTTTGTATGGTGTGTTCTGAAAATATTTTTAAGTTTGAACTATTTAAAAAGTCATTTTTATGACTTTATTTTTCTAAAGACATTGAGTGGTTTACATTTTGGGCAGTTTGCTCATTCTATTTACCCAAGCCATAACCCATTTCAAAGAAATTTCAACTATCAGCTACACATTTTCTGTTCCTTAGTTTATGTGTCATTTCCTCAGTAAGGACTTGTCATTAATAAAAATCTACATTAATTCCTTCTACTGGCATGCTACATGGAGCCCTGGTAGCATAGTAGGTTATAAGTTAGGCTTTTAATTGCAAGGTCAGAAATAGAAATTTACTAGCTGCTCTGGGACAGAAAGATGAGGCTTTCTGTTCCCATAATGATTTACAGCCTTGGAAACTGAATACAGTGTCTCTATGAGTTGGAACCAACTTGATGGCAAACAATCACCACCACCACTGACATGCCACACAGTCAGCAATTCTTTTTCATTGTGACATAGCCTGATCTGTAATTATTTATATTAGCAAATGTTTCTTGTGGAAAATCTCTTTACTTGCATTTTGGTACCGGACTTAAAGCGAGATTGCTGTCAAGTCAATTTTTAACTCATACTGATCCCATGTGGCAGAATAGAATTGCCCAACAGGATTTTCTAAGCTGTAATATTTTATGAAAGAAGATGACCTGGTTTTCTTATACAGAGATTCTGGGTGAGTTTGAACTGACAACCTTCTGTTTATCAGCTGAATGCTTAACCACTGCATCACCAAGGCACCTTCAAGAAAGCTAGAATCTGAGTACTTTATATCCCATTGTATATCCAACAACCATGAAGGTACTTATTATATCCATGAACAAATAGATGAATGAATCATCATGAATAGTTTATGCCTCATACATTTGAACATAAGGGGAAAAAAATCTCCAGAAGCAATTAGAAGTCTACTATCCCAAGGAGGTTATGCTTAGCATGGGACAATATTAATTATATGTGTTAATTCTGAAAACAAGTGTCCTATATAAGTTAGAGGACGTATTAATTAAATAGGAATTAATTATTCATTCTGTAGTGTTAGTTTAATAATCAAGAAACAATAAGAATCAAATTCTAATTTTTCATTCTTAGTAAAGGAGAAACAGCAGTCAATGTTCTAGTATATTTCAAATGCTTACACTAAGTGATGCAAAAAAAGGAAACATAAACAAACAAGCTCATAAAATGTCTTGGCTCTATATTTTCAACAAATATGTAATCTCCAGGTACCAATGGCCTGATACAATAAATATTCTGCTTCAATTGCCTGAGCACTGAATTCTATAAGGTAAAGTTCTAGTTTAATTATTCTTCTCTCACTGCCACAGAAATATATTCCAGACTTTTAAATGAAACACAAAGAAAAAGGAGAAACTAGCTGTCTCATGATTGTTGGTGTGTGTGCAGAGACACACAGTTCACTGCCTATACTGTTGCTGCTTCTACTTTCTCCTTAAATCCTTCCAAGGATAATCATTCGAAGTTTTTTTTTTAAAACATCTGAAAATTCTATAAGAATTTATAGACCACTGACTCAAAATGTGGCTAAAAAAAAAGTATAAATATTTACGAAAATTTAATTTGAGCATCAAAAACTAATCTGTGATGTTGTACATTAAAACCCTGTAATCTGAGTTTTGCTCAATGTTTAGCATTTTAAAATCTTAGAACAGACCATTAAGTTATCCGGTTTGGAACATAATGGATTTGTATATTGCCTTGCATTGTAAAACATAGAAATAAAACAACAACAAAAAATGTTCATTTGTAGTCCAATAATCTTTTATTTACTGCAGGTGGTCACAAACTTCTTTTAAGTAAATATGACTATTATTTTTTAGATGGTGTGAAACAACATTTGTGCATGGGTAGTTGGCTGCCAGAGTTTCTGACTGAATACATAATTAATTTGAGATTTTCATTCAGTTGATAAAACTAAGACGTGACATAGAGTAAACATTGGTTATCAGTAAAAATTTATTAGTATTGATTCACTTTTTATATAGATGCATTAAATTTGTATTGCTGTTATTGTTATATGCCATCATATCAGCTCTGACTCACAGTGACCCTGTATAGGGTCTCCTAGAAACAACTGGTGAGTTTGAACTACTGGCCTTGCGATTCTAACTGAACTTGTAGTCCAGTGCTTACCCTACAGCTTCATACCAGGTATAGTGATGTTTGTAAACTGAAATAAGAAAGTAAATAAATTAATAGGATAAGCAATACATCTATAATTTATACTTTCTTCATGCCCATTTGTCTTAAAGATGGTAATACATATTGTGTGCATTATTCTCAAAGATAAACTCCAAAGACCAATAATTCTGTATAGGTTCCTTCACTCTGCTCCCCCAATTAGTCCCTTTCTTTATTCTGACCCACAGAATCTACATTAGCTGAAGGACTTTTGTAGTAATTATTTCCATTTCTAGAGAACTCTTCCCCCTTTTTAACTTGCTACGGATACAATTCTCACACAGTTTGTGCAATGTCTTGTCATGAGTTAAATCACTGGCCTTCTTTCTTGTTTTACTTTATAGTATTTACAACTATTGGAAATAGTCTTATATAATATTTTGCTTATATACTACCTTTACCTATTAAACTAGAAGGCCCATGAGCCAAATGTTCTACCAAGTGGTAGTCCATTATGCTGAGCATTTATCATAGTACATGTTGATTGAAGGGAAAAATATATATTTATTTACTTGGTGTGCAATGTACTATTGAAATGATTTGGAACAAATTATTGTTGTACAGTTGTTTGAAAAATTTACAGTGGAAACTAATATCATATTATATAACCTCAAAATATCTATAATGGAGAAATATTATGTTTTCTACATTGGCACAGATTTACAGCCACAGAAACCCCACATAGTGTGGCTATGAGTTGGAACTAACTCTTTGGCACTTGAAACAACAATAAATATCTATAAGTATTTTCACTTTCTATTCTTTTTGTTTTTGCATTTAAGTTTTAACATGAAAACTCACACAAAGGGTCTAAAGGTAGTCAATATCTCCTTTTCTGCAGCAAAATAAAACCTTAGAATCATTTGTTTCTATCTCCACTTACCAAATATGTTACAACTCAATCTATTTCTATTTAAATAATTCAAAAGTATTGAAATAGCTATTTAAATATTGTCTAAACTTAAAAATAATTATTTTTCTTTCATCCAACATCTTTGGAGAACTTATTTTGTGCTAAGCACTATTAATAGTATTTGCAGTACATTGTTGTTGTTAGGTGCCATCGAGTCGGTACCAACTCATAGCAACCGTATGCACAGCAGAATGAAAACACTGCACGATCCTGGGCCAACCTCACAATTGTTGCCATGCTTGAGTCCATTGATGCTACCACCTGGCCAATCCATCTCATTGGGGGTCTTCCTGTTTTTCTCTGACCCTCCACCTTACCAAACTTGATATCCTTCTCCAGCGACTGGTCCCTCCTGACAATATGTCCAATGTATGAGAGACGTACATTGCCTATTCTAAATTAAGGAGTAGTAGCTCTGGTAGAATTGTTGTTATGAATCAGGCTGCGAACCTTAAGGTCAGCAGTTCGAAACTACCAGCCGCTCTGCGGGAGAAAGATAAGGCTTTCTGCTCCTGTAAAGATTTACAGCCTTGGAAACCCTGTACAGGGTAGCTATGGGTTGGAATCGACTCGATGGCACTTAACAACAACAACAAGGAGCCCTGGTGTTGCTGTGGATTAAGCATTGGACTTGTAACCACAAGGTTGGTCATTCAAATTCAGTTCTTCCTGATCCTAAAGGGTCACTATGAGTAAGAATGAACTTAATTACCATGTGCTTTTGTTTTGGTTTTTCATGCATTGAGGCCAAAAGTATAATCATAACACATTTTTTGACATAATTTGTGAAATATATTCATATTTTCAAAATAACATAGTCATATTTATCAGTATTCATCTTGAGGAATCAAAGGAGAGTGAAGCAAATAAGACAAATACTTTAAAGACAAATGCAGAGTTAGGAAGCCTGATAATATATAAGTAGAAACAATGTAAAAATATTCAATTTACATTTTAAATACTGAAAAATAGATGACCAAACATTTCAAGAGGTAGCATAAGATCAAGAACCATTGGCACTGAAGGAAGAAGTCCAAGCTACACTGAAGGCCTTGTTGGAAAGCAAGGATCCAATAATTCATAGAATACAAATTGAAATTGTTCAACAAACTGCATCATCAGTGGAGGCACTCACTCATCCATGCCAAGAAATGTGTAAGATAGCTACCTCTCCAAGACATAGGAAGATATCCATATTTGTGTGTATCGCAAAGAAAGGTGACCCAAAGGAATGCTGGAATCATTGAACAATATCATTAATGTCACATGCAAGTAAAATTTTGCTTAAGATATTTCAAAAATGGTCGCAACAGTATATCTACAAAGAACTGCCAGAATTTCAATCTGGATTCAGAAGAGGATGTAAAACAATAGGTATCATTGCTGATGTTAGGTGGATCTTGACTGAAAACATAACAAAAATATGTTTATTAGTGCTTCATTGAATATACAAAGACTTTTGACTATGTGGATCATGCCAAGCTATGGATAACATTGTGAGTAATGGGTATTCCAGAACCCTTCATTGTGCTCATAAAGAATTTGTACATAGACCAAGATGCAGTCATTTAAATACAACAGAGGGATACTGAATGGTTTTAAATCAGGGAGGTGTAGATTTGTATTCCTTCATTATGCTTATTTAATCTGTATGCTGAGCATGTAATTCAATAAGCTGAATTATATGAAGAACATGGCATCGGCATTGGAAGAAAATTCATTAGCAATCTGCAATATGCAAAACCTTGCTTGCTGAAAGCAATGAGGACTTAAAATACTTGCGAAAAAGGTGAAAGATGACAACCTTCATTATGGGTTGCACCTCAATAGAGAGATAACAAAAATACTCACTATGGGACCAAAAATTAACATCATGAAAAATGGATGAAAGATAGAAGTTGTCAAAGATCTCATTTTTCTTAGATCCACAATCAACACTTATGGAAGCAACAGTCTAGAAGTCAAAGACAAATTGAACTAGGCAAATCTGCTAAACAAGACCTTTTTTTTTTTTTTCTTTTTTTATAAATCTTTTTCCAGCAAGACCTCTTTAAAGTGCTCAAGAGTAAAAACATCAGCTTGAAAACTAAAGTACACCTGACCCAAGCTATGTTATTTTAGACAGTCTAATGGGCATGTGAAAGTTGGACAGTGAATGAAGAAAACAAAAGAAGAATCGATGCTATTGAATTATGGTGTTGGAGAAGAATATTAAAAGGCAAACAGACTGCCAGAAGAGCAAATCTGTTTTGAAAGAAGTACAACCAGAATGCTCATTAAAAACAAGGATTATGAGACTTTGTGTCTCACACTTTAGACAAGTTATCATGAAGGACCAGTCTGGAGAACTTCATGCTTGGTAGAGCACAAAAGATGAAGACTCACAAGGAGACATATTGGCACAGTGACAGAAGCAACAGTCACAAGTGTAAGAGCAATCATGCGGATGTCACAGGACCAGGAAGTTGTTATTTTTTCTTAAGTTGCGCTTAGGGTCTGTATAAGTCAGAGTCAGCTCGAAGGCACTTAATAACTACATTCATGTGGAAATCCTGGTGTGGGTACACACTGCGCTGCTAACTGCAAGGTCTGACCCACCAACCACGACTTGGAAACCTGTGCAGGGTCACTATGAATCAGCATGGATTCAACAGAATTTAACAACAACAACAACAGATATTTATATGAAAAAAACCATGCAATTAAAATGATAGCATCCTTTGTTCTATCTTAGTATTTTTCTAGCTTTCTTTTTGTAAATAAATATGGAGTGGAGGTGCATATTCTGAGCATTGTTGTTGTTGTCAGGTGCCACCAAATCGGAAACGACTCATAGCGACCTCATGTACAGCAGAACGAAACAATGTCCGATCCTGGGCCAACCTCACTACTGCTGCCACACTTGAGTCCATCAGTGATGCCACCTGGCTGATCCATCTCATTAGGGGTCTTCCTCTTTTTCTCTGACCCTCC
>NW_006408535.1:1084577-1085145 GCF_000296735.1 Chrysochloris asiatica
TGATTTTCGCATTCTGTTGGGTCACCTCTCTTTGGAATGGGCACATATATTGATCTCTTCCAATCATTCGGCCAGATAGTTGTCTTCCAAATTTCTTGGCAGAAATGAGTGCCTCTTGTGCCGCCTGACTTTCGTGAAATATTTCAATTTTTATTCATCAATTCCTGGTGCGTTGGTCTTTGCCAATTCTTTCAAAGCACTTTGGACTTCCTCTCTGAGTATCATTGGTTCTTGTTCATATGGTACCTCTTGAAATGGTTGAACATTAACCATTTCCTTTTGGTACAATGACTCTGTGTATTCCTTCCATCTTTTCTTGATGCATTCTGAATCATTCAATAATTTGCCCAGATAATCTTTCAATAACAAAGTCAAGGATTGAATTTTTTCTTTAGTTCCCCCAGCTTGAGAAATGCTGACCATGTTCGTCCCTTTTGGTTTTCTAGTTCCAAAGCTTTGCATATTTTATTACAGTACCTGGTTTTATCTTCTCGAGCTGATCTTTGAAATTTTGTGTTCAGCTCTTGGACCTCTTCAATTCTTCCATTTGCTTTAGCTTCTCTACACT
>NW_006408535.1:1085964-1103815 GCF_000296735.1 Chrysochloris asiatica
GCATAGTAAACCATGTGGTAGTCAGGTTCAAAATGGCCAATACCAGTCCATTTCAGCTCACTAATGCCTAAGATATTGATGTTGATGCATTCCATTTCATTTTTGACAACTTCCAATTTTCCCAGAGTCATACTTCGTACATTCCATGTTCTGATTTTCAATGGATGTTACAGCTTTTCCCCCGTAGTATTCTGAGTGCCTTCCCACCTTCTGGTCCTGTATCTGACAGTGTTTCTCTGCTATTCATAGAGTTTTCTGAGCATATCGTTAGAAAAATATCTTTGTTTATTCCCCAAATATTGCTTAATTTTTCAGCCTGAAATTTTCTAAGATCTTTACAATCTACCTTTCTATTAGTTTCCTAGGACAACTACAACAAAATACAACACATTGGATAACTTATACCAAAGGAAATTTATTGTCTCACAGTTTTAGAGGATAGTACCATATTTTTACTCAAATAACATGCAATTTCTGTTTGTTTACCAGTAGCTCCTTCCTCTAGGTGGTATTTTTGTACATTTACTATACTATTTATTTTTACAGAAAAATGTAAGGGGGGGGGAATGCATAGCACACTAAAGAATATACCTCTGGTGTTGGGAAAGAGTGGTCAACAAACAAAGATAGAAGCAAATATTGTGTAACAAGAATTGTGAGGGTGGCATAGGACCATGTATCAATTTGTTCTAATGTACATAGGGTTGCTATGAGTCAGAACTAACTGGATGGCACCTAAAGACAATGGCAGCAATGACAGTATACCACAAATCAGGATGTTAAGATGGTATACAAAGGGGCTTCAAAAAGTCTATGGACAAAATCAACTATCTTTTCATTCAATTATCTCATTAACATTTAAAAAATTTTTTATTGTGAATTGAGTGATAATTTACATGGGAGAACATCAATTTTACACTTATCCTATCATATTTCTTTTCATTGCAACGATTACAATCCCCTCCATGCATCATCATTCAACAGTATTTGCTTCTGTTGGCTTTGTTTTGTTTTGTTTTTTTGGATGTACACCAAAAAACTCAGGAATATATAATTATTCAAACAACCCAAGGGCATACCCTGCAAGCTTGCTCCCCCTGGCCACCAGCACACAGCCCCTCTCCCTCAATGAATCTTGAGTCCCCAAACTCTCCATCTCTCCACGTCATCATCTCTGCTTCCATCTGTGGCGTCACCACTTTTCTGAATAGGGTCCCACACTCCACTCCCACTCTTCTCCCTTGATGGTCCCAGGGTCCACCACTCCTGGACTGCAAGTTCAACTACCCCCCCCCCCTTTTTCCTATAACACCTCTACGTTTACAGTAGCAACAATCACAATCAGTCATGATAACAAGTACTCAGTATTGAATAATAAGAATCTTATCCCCATCTCCTTTCACCAACCCTGTCTAGACAGGATGAAAACCACTCAGCAAAGATTCTACCTTACTCTGAACACTCTGAAACGAACCTTCCTCTTGAAAACTTGTAAGCCAGTCACTTCATGCCTTTATTCATGAACTTTTTGAAACTTGATTTTTGCTTATTTTTTATTTGAAAACTCTATGGAAAGATCCTTTCCTGTCACTTCTAACTTCTGTTAGTACCAGAAAGTCGTTGACATGTAGACGCATGCCTCTTCACAATGCCTCTGCTCCTTTGTGCTTTCTTTTCTTTTTTATAAAAATACCACTCAGGGGATTCCTGATGTGGCACTCTAGGATAAGCAGTGGACTGTTAACCACAAGGTTTGTGGTTTAAAACCACCAGAAACTCCTGTAAATGTAAACAGGGTCACTATGAGTCAGAACTCACTTGATGGTAGCTAACAGAAACAACTCAGAAGGAATTAGGATGCATTCTACTCAGATTTAATGTGGACTTCACTGATAATATGTTCTTGTGTTAAGTGATGTCAAGTCAGTTTTGGCTCATAGCCACCATGTATAGGGTTTCCAAAGAGTGGCTGATGGGTTTGAACTGCCCATCTTGAAGTTAGCAGGCTAAAGTATTACACCATGACACTGATAACATCAGAACATTCATGAGTACTGGGGGTAAACACTTTAACACATCTTTTTGAGGAAGACAACTCAACCCATAACATTATTCATTGTGTATTCCTATTTTCCTTTTATTTTTTTTCCCTCTTGCTGTTTAGTGCTTTGGAGTTGGTTCTGATTCACAGCAACCTTGTCAAGATAACTGAGAATTGGCTGGTGAGTTGGAATCACTGACCTTGCTATTCAAATTGACCTTACAGTCCAGTGCTTATCCTACAAACCACATCAGGAATTGTTTTTTTCTCTTAAAGACCTTGAACTCATAGATTGAAACATACTGTTTTTTTAGTACTCAATTTTTCTCTCATCAATTTCTCTATCATTTTATTTATTCATATCTACATTATAGTGATATGTATTTAATATCCATAATATGGATACAAATTTATGTAAATTATTTGTAAGTGGTGAGATAGAATGAATATATTTCAGTATTTTCCAGAATGTTGATACTGTGTTTAAACATACTCAAATAAATTACTAAGATATTTGTAAGTCCACTCAGATTTTGACAAATTATATTTCCTTCATGAAGTTTCAGGATATTTGAGCAATTTTAAGCTTTTTTTTTTGTATTGCACTGAATAATTACATAAAGGATTTGGATGAAATCTTTTAGTGTCATCTAAACTGCTGCTATGTTTAAATAGATATTCATTAAAAATTAACTATCATTGTATGTTTAAATTCCAACTTGATCTGTCAGTCTCTCACTGTGCTGCTGGGATGTGGGAAGCTTGATAATAGTATTTTTCATACCACCAGGGTCAGCCACGGTGAACAGAGTTCAGCAGAGCTTCCAGACTGAGAACAGGCTAGAAGGAAGGAGAGGAAGACCACTTCTGAAAAGTTAGCCAGTGAAAATCCTATGAATAGTAGTAGAACATAATTTGAAATAATGCCAGTAGATGAGCTACTCAAAATACAACTTGGAGAGAGCTACCTCTTTAAGGTAGAGTTGACCTTAAGAACATGGATGAAGGAAAGTTTATGGGCCCTTCATTTGCTGGTGAGGTACAACCCAAAATGAGAAGAAATAGCAACAAACATCCATTAATAATCTTAACTTTGAATGTATGAAGTATAAATTAAGGAAAACATGAAATGGAATGTGTAAAGAACAATATCCTAGGTATTACCCACCCGAAATGGACAGGTATTGGCCATTCTGATTCCATGAATTATAAGGTTTACTATTCTTAGAATGACAAATAAAAGAGGAATGACGTTACGTTACAGTCACTGTCAAAAAGAGCAATTCAAGATTTATCTTGAAGTACAATGATATTTATGAAATAATAATATCCATTGCCTATGTTGTTGTTGTTAAGTGCCATGGAGTCAGTTCTGACCCAAAGCGACCCTGTATAGTGTTTCTGAGGAGCTGCTGGTGAGCTTGAACCACCAACAATGTGGTTCAAATTGGCTTTGCTGTCCAGTGCTTTAACCCACAGCACCACACCAGAATTCCATATGCCTATAAGGCATATCAATTAATATAAACTATTCAAATTTACACACCAACTACTAAAACCAGTGATGATAAATTGAAGAATTTTATCAAGTTTTTAAGTCTAAAATTGATCCAATCTGCAATTAAAATGCATTGACAATTGCTAGTGCTTAGAATGAGACCATTAGAAACAAAGAGGAAGGATCAATAATGGTAAGATAAGGCCATGGTGATAGAAAGGATACTAGTAATAGCATGATAGAATTTTGCAAGACCAACAACTTATTTGTTACTAATTCCCTTTTCAACTATATGAACAGTGACTATACCTGTGAATCTTATCATATGGAATACACATATGTGAGAAGAGACAATGAAGAAGCTAAATATCATTAGCATAAACAATAATCAACTATGGAATAGGCCATCAATTGTTCATACACAATTTCAGGCTATAGTTGAAGCAAATTGAAACAAGTCCATGAGAACCAAAATATGACTTAAGTATACCTCATCTGAAATTTGAAAACCTCTCCAGAACAGTTTTATGCATTTGATACTGATTACCAAAGACCAGAAGAATTGTGGGATAACATCAAGAATATCATACATGAAGAAAGCATAAGGTCATTAAAAAGATAAGGAAAAATTACCAAAATGGATGTCAGAAAAGACACTGAAAGATGTACTTTAAAAGGGAGAAGCTAAAGCACCATGAAGAAATGATGGAAGAAAAAGAGCAGATCATAAAAGTTAAAAAGGTATCTCAAGAAGTAAAGAATTATAATACAATGTGGACAGGCCCTGAGTTAAAAAACCAATAGTAAAGAACACATTCAGCATTACTCAAGCTGAAAGAACTAAAGAAAAAATTGGAGGCTTGTCTTGCAATATTGAAAGTGCCTTTGTGCAAAATATTGACTGACATGGGAAGGATCAAAAGAAGATAGAAAGAATAAACAAAGTCGCTGTACCAAAAAGAACAGATCCATTATCAGCCATATCAAGAGGGAGCTATGATCAAGAATCAACGGTCTTGAAGGAAGAAGTCCAAACAGCACTGAAGGCATTGGTGAAAAACAAAGCTCCATGAATTGATAGAAAACAAATGGAAATATTTTAACAAACTGATTCAGCGCTTGAGGTACTTACTTGTCTATGACAAGAGATTTGGAAGACAGCTACCTGGACAACGGATTGGAAAAGATACATATTTGTGCCCATTCCAGAGAAAGGTGGCACAATGGAATGCAGAAATCATTAATCAATACCATTTATCACATGCAAGCAAAATTCTATTGAAGATAATTCAAAAAACTATTGCAACAGAACATTGAACAGGAGCTGCCAGACGTTTAAGCCGGATTCAGAAGAGGACTGAAAAATAGTATCATGATATGTGGAGAAAAGACTGAAGTTGTCAAATACTTCGTTTGTTTGGAATCCAGTCAATCTCCACAATTAATGCTTATGAAAGCAGCAGTAAAGAAATCAGGCTATGTATGACATTAAGCAAATCTGCTGCAAAAGACTTCTTTAAAATATTTAAGAGGCAAGATATCACTTTGAGACCTAAGGTGCACCTCACCCAAATCATCATATTTTTCATTGCCTCATACATGTATGAAAGTTGGACAATGAATAAGGAAGACCATGGAAGAGTTGATGCATTTGAAATATGGTATTGGTAAAGAATAAAGTAACATGGACAACCAGAAGAGCAAACACATCTGTTTTTGAAGTATTATGACCCAATTGAACCTTAGATGTGAGAAAGAGGAGAATCTGCTTCTTGTACTTTGGACATGTAGACAGGAAACACCAGTTTCTGTAAAAAGATATCATGCTTGGTAACGTGGAGGGTCAGTGAAAGAAGGAAGATCCTCAGGGCGATTAACTGACATGGTGTAAGCAGTGATGGGTGCCAAGATAACTACAATTGTGAGGATGGTGCACTACCCAACAGTGTTTCATTCTGTTGTACCAACGGTTGCTATGAGTCCTAGCCAATTAAGTGGCACCTAACAACAATACGCTTTCATTTTCACTCCTCAAATTTTTATGCCTTAACATTTCCTTGTTGTTGTTGTTAGGTGTCATCGAGTCAGCACTGACTCATAGCGACCTTATGCACAGCAGAACGAAACAATGTCCAATCCTGGGCCAACATCACTACTGTTGACACACTTGAGTCCATCAATGCTGCCACCTGGCCAATCCATCTCATTGGAGGTCTTCCTCTTTTTCTTCGACCCTCCAGCTTACCAAGCATAATATTCTTCTCCAGTGACTGTTCCCTCCTGACAATATGTCCAAAGTAAGAGAGACAAAGTTTGGCCATCTTGGCCTCTAAGGAGCACTCTGACTGCACTTCTTCCAAAACAGCACCATACCAGAAATCCAAAATGAAGTATAGAAAGTACATAATCTGAATTTTATGGGTAATATAATTATATTATAAACAATATGATGTGATAGACACCAATATTAGTTTATATATGGCGTTTGGTATTTAAATATTATAATTATATAACATTAGCATTTTGTAAGCAATGGTTGAAAAACTATACACTTTGAAATTACTTGCTTATTTGTTGTTGTTATTGTTTTCTAGATTCACAATATTTTTGTGGAGCTCACACTTGAATATTTTAATTTAGAATCCAATGATCTTACTAAAATATATTTTACGACAAAAACGATAGTAAATTACAGAAATACATTGGTAGAATTAAAGGTTTCTGTTTATTTCTTAATATTTGTATAGACTTGTTGAACCAGACTAATATGTCATAATGTGTGCATGTGCATACATACAAACATTCATACATACACAAATAATTAACCAATTGAATTAACATTTTGTTCACATTCCACTTCAAGGATTTGTATCCAATTTAATACTCTTAAATTTTCTCATTTCTGAATTCTCAAACTGTTTTTCCTTAACAGATTGCAAATACATCATTTACCAAACTACTTCTCCAAAATATCAGATTCATTGATAAAACAGCATCATGATTTAAGAAATGATTGATGAAAAAAATGAGTCTCGCTAATTCTGTCTCTAAAAAGTGGCAGATCTTGACTGATTTACTTGAATGTTTGCATATGTTTATTAAATAAGTGTCAATTATATTAATAGAAGAAATACACAGACCTTTTTCTTTTTAATGAGTGTAGCAATTTTATCAATATCACATATCACAGTGGGTAGTTCAGCACATTTAATTAATTGAACTTTTCAAAAACATCACATATAACTGTCATAGCAAAATGAAACTGATTTACACTGCACAAAAATGAATTATGTTAATAAATATGAAAAGGCCAGTGTTCAATATATACCTCAGTTTCCTTCTTCACCAGAGAATGGTGTTCATCATATCAGCTTCTGAATAGCCAGAGAATACAACCTGGCTGTTTTCTTTTCTGTGTTGTCTCAATTCAAGAGGTAATTTTCTGTGGTTCCATGGAGTCGCTGAATTAAGTTGCATTTCCATGGAACTTTCTACTGTTTAAAAATATGAAATCAGGCTACACAATGTGCAATACAGTCTTACGTTAAGACAAGAAAGAAACAAAGGAAGAAAGATTAAAAAAAATAGTAATAATTAAAAGAAAACAAAGAACTAGAGTCTTCAATAATGCAAAATTTGTTTTCCTTTCCTATGATTTTTCTTCCCTAAAAGATCTAAATTTACTAATTTATTCCTTCTTAACTTATTTTTATTTGTTTCAGCTTCTTCTGTGCCTTTTCACCATTTTCCTGTCTCAATGGTGATTTTTAATTTCCTCTCCACAATCTAGTTCTGAATATCTATGGTGCCTTCTTCCAGTCTGACATGACAAAGGAATCTTCAGATATATAGTAAATTTATTCAACCTATTCCAATCAACAGAATGAAGACAGATATTTGCTTCTAGGGAAATCAAAGCAATTTATCGAGATGATCTGTCTAATCTCTTCATCTTGTCATACACTCCAACTTCAAGAAAGATCTGCAATTAATTTTCCTACAGTAAGACAAATATGCAACATGATGTAAATTGAAGAAGGGCATTTGAAAATGCAAATTCAACTATCACTAAAATATTATTAGAGCTCTCCCAGATCTCATGGCAGTTTTTTATGTTATAATCTTGAGAACATGTCTTCTATTCATGATACAACACACATATCAACACACAAAATACAAGGTGGTTGAAGAAAGAGGATTGAGAGGTATAGGCAAGATAATATGGAATGCTACGTGACTGGTAAAATAAAGAAAAAAGTAATAAGAAAGAACCTGGGTGTGTTCATCAAGATAGGATATCAGTTTTATAAATGACAAAAGTGTAGTTCTCACAAACCAATGTACCAGTTTTTCAGCAATGCAAGATTCTTCTGTTTTATTTTCCAGTAACTTACTTTGAGACTTCCCTTGATTCCATATGTGGAAAAAGGAGAAAAAAAAGCTTCACAGTGCCATCAAGTTCCAATTCATAGTGAACCTACATTCAACAAAAGTAGACAATGATAGGGCCTGAGCCAAACTCAAAACCATTATTAGGTTTGAGCCTATTATTACAGCCATTATGTCAATCCTTCTTGTTGGGGATATTCCTCTGTCTCACTGACCCTCCTCTTTATCTAACATGGTGACATTCTTCAGGTATTGGTCCCTCCTGACAACATGCCTAAAATACTAGTGACAAAGTCTCACCATCCTCTCTTCTAAGCAACATTCTGGTTTTACTTCTTCCAAGACAGATTTGTTTGTTCTTCTGATAGTCCATGATATTTAAAATATTCTTTGCCAATACCATAATTTAAATGCATCAATTCTTCTATGGTCTTTTTTACTCATTATCCAACTTTTATAGGCATAAGAAGCGATTGAAAACATCATGGCTAGGATCAGGTGCACCTTCCTCCTTAAAGTGACATCTTTGCCCTTTAACATTTTACAGATGTCTTTTTTTTTTTTTTTTAAGCTTTTATTGAGAATTACGTGTTAGTTTACATGGATGAGCATGGTCTTTACATTCATCCTATCATATTTTGTTTCATTGCAACGATCACAATCCCCTGCATGCATCATCAAACAATCAAAGGGTACACCTCACATGTCTGCCCACCGGCTTCCAGCACACAGCCCCTCTTCCTCCCTGAGTCCAGAGTCCCAGCTGCTCTTTCTGTCCAAGTTACATTGTCTCTGCCTCCATCCCTAGTGTCACTGCCTCTCCCAACAGGGTCTTGCACCTTCCTTGATAGTTCCAGATATCTCTGCTCGTGGACTACAAAATCAGCCACTTCCCTGCTTTTGTTATCAAACATTTACATTTACCTTTCCAACACTCACTGCCAGACCTGTTAGCAATCATTCCCTATTGAACCATAGGAGTCCTTTCCCCCTCATCTTTTATCAACCCCATCCAGACAGGTTGGAAACAATTCAGTGGAGAGTCTACCTTTCCCTGTATCCTCTGGAGCTAGATGTCTTTTGCAGCAGATTTGTTATGCAATGTTGTTGTTGTTGTTGTTAATTGTCATCAAATTGGTTCTAACTCGTAACAACCCTATAAAGAGTTTCCAGTGAGCAACTGGTAGGTTTGAACAACAAACAGTGGTTAGCAGCCCAGTGCTTATCCTACAACATCACACCAAGTCTGATTTCTTGACTGCTGTTTCCATGAGTGTTAACTGTAGGTTCAAACAAAATGAGGCCTTTGACAATGTCAATCTTATCTCCATTTATCATGATGCTACTTATTGGTCCAGTTGTGATCATTTTTGTTTTCTTTGCATTGAGGTGCAATCCATAATGAAGGCTGTAGACTGTGATTTTCATCAGTATGTATTTCAGTGTTATCTAAAGTTTATTATGGTTCAGTCAGTTGAATGCCTTTTCATAGTCAATAAACACAAGTAAATAACTTCCAGGTATTATCTTCTTTTAGTAAAGCTCTACCATAAATCAGCAATGTTTCACTATGTTGCTGTTGTTGTTAAGTACTGATTCATTGTGAATATGCATAAGGTTTCTGAGGCAGTACATCTTTGCAAGAATAGAAAGCCTTATGTTTCTCCCATTGAGAAGCTAGTGGGCTTGAACTGCCAACCGTGCAGTTCACAGTCTAGTTCTTATCCTATGGAGCCACCAAGCTCCCCACAACTCCTGGTATCAACTTCTATTTATTCTCTTTCATAGTTGCATAAAGTTTCATGATTACATGAATCTTTTACCTAGACTACATCTAAAAATCTTCATAAATGCGTGCCTATTATTTATATTTCTTTTGTTTAATTTAAATCTACTTGTATTTTTATACAAAATTAGCAAAGCAGGGTGAAAATATTATATACATATTGATCCTGTATTTTCAATAGGATAAAACAACAAGCACTGTAAAAATATTTTCAATAAATTCTATGTTTAAGGGTCATATTTTTCTCGTTATGTTTATTTATTTATTGTAAGGCTGCCTTTTTAATTATTTTTGGAAAATCTTGAATTGCTCAATAACTCAATAAGTTCAATAAATTTAAATTATTTGAACTAAAAATGCATGATGGATAAGTAACTAAGAAGACTATTTTATGACTATAATAATTGCCTTCTACATATGTGGAAAAATCATGATTTATATGCAGTGAAAATTTATTATGGTAATGATGCATTTGGCAAGTTAAATTTCATATCTGATGAGTGTTTATTTACAGTGATTTAGAGAAAGACAAGTTAATGAAGTTTGAGGTGACTACTAATGGTTGCAAATATCTGTTAAAGTAATTTTTCTGAATGAGCAGGCAAAACTCTCTTAATTTTCCTGACCAAAATTGAATATATTTAACATTCCTTATAGTGGTGGTGAAATATTTCTCTTAATTACTCATGTGATATTTATGTTTATTTATTTATGATTATAATTTACTTTAATATTCTTATTGTTTATATGCTCAGAGATATATCAAACTTTGAGTGTTTTAAAACTGCTATTGTTTTTCTTAAATCACAATATATTAAAGAGGGAATTAACCAGTAAAAAATATGGCATCATCTTCAGATATTATATGAGGAAAGATGAAAAGTTCTTGTCTCTGAAACATTTATATTTCTTCTTTATGAACTGGGATATTTACCAATATTTTTTTTAAATCATAAGAAGTAGAAAAACCTCTAAACCCTCTATAATGGTATCTTCAATAAAAGAGAAATTTAGTCTAAAATATAAAGAAAGGCTGTAATATTGACATTCTAATAAATAGCAGCTACAGAAGTTACTTTGCAATTAACTAATTATGTAGAAAATTAACCTGCCCACCTGAGGAGAAGAGATGACTTTTAAATTTGACTCATTAAGATCATCATGTTTTTCTGATGGAAATTACATTGCAGAGCTAACATGTACTTTTCATAGGGATAAGAAGTTTTACTAAATAATTTACTAATAACTGCTATGCTCTTATCAAACATATTCCCTTAGCAATTTAATTGTTTCTACTTGAATGTAACTTCTTAGTTATATACAGAATAAGGTTACCACAGATATCAGTGGAAGAGACATATTGTATATGAATAATTCAATAAAAATGAAATGAGAAGTATTTAAATCAATTCAGGTGGCTATATTGCACTACATGGATGTTTATTTTACATCTGAAGAGCACTGCAAGTAAGCTGAAAAAATAGTTTTTCAACTGATTAGTTTACAATGTTATTTTTATGGTTGATTTCAAATTATGCAAATGATATAAGAAAACTTGGCAAATGCCAAAAAAATGCTAGCCAAATTATGTTTTTTGAAGCACTAATTTCTCTCAAAATTACATGTCACTGCCAATTAAAATAATAATTAGTATTTACAGAACTTGTAAAATTCACTATCAATGAGATTTAATCATGAAAATGACAATTAAACAGAAAGCCCCTGTTTTCCCACAATGCAAGTTTTTCTTTCAAAGCAAACTTAGATATTTTACAGCTCTAACTTAATTTTCAGTCATTGGAGCTTCTGAAATCATCTAAACATTTACAATATTTTATAAAAGGGATCATACTAAATTGGTGAACTCAGATTTTCCCTTCACAATTAATATTGAACTGTCAACTTTAATCAGACTGATTCTGATATAGGGTTACAAAGACATAGACTTTGTCTGTCAATAGACATATATCGTATGTCCTTGACCTAATAGTCTGTGAAGTTGCAAAGATTTATTGTGTGTTTCCAATACATGAGTTTATTTGTAAATTATTCATTTTGCAACACTGATTTCGAGAGTACTACATTTTGTTAACCCATTTTGAGTTAATAAAGATTTCTAAGTCAGCAAAAGAAAATATTAAAAAGTTATCCCCTTTTTTTTTCTTTAGTAAATCACTTGTTAGATTTAAAAAAAAAAAAAAATTGTGGTAAAAGATACATTAAAAGTATTTAAGTGACATCATTCAGAATCATTTACTTTGTAATGAAGTGCCACCACTGTCACTATTTATTCCTAAAATCTCTTTATCACTACACACACGAATACACACTATCTATGAAACAAAAATGCCCATCTCTCTTTAATCCTCTCAGCCCCTGGTAACCATTAACATACATTCTGTCTCTTTGTTGTTATTGTTGTTGTTGTTAGGTGCCATCGAGTCCATTCAGACTAATAGCTGCCGTATACACAACAGAACAAAACACAGCCCAGTCCTTCACCATCCTCACAATTATAGTTATGTTTGAATGTGTTGTTGGTGACACTATTTTAATCATGTCATTGAGGATCTACATTTTTTGCTGATCCTCCACATTACCAAACATGACACCATTCTACAAAGAACTTGTGTTTCTTGACATGTCCAAAGTACACAATGACTGTCTCCCCAACCTCCCATCTAAGGAACAATCTGGTAGTACTTCTTCAAAAAGAGATGCCTTTGTTTTTCTGGCAGTCCATGGTACTTTCAATATTTTTTACCAACACCATGATTCAAATGCATAAAATCTTCCATGATCTTCCTTATTTATTTTCCAATGAATAAACATACTTCTCATGTATATGTTGTTGCTGTTGTTGTTGAGGCAATTAAAAATACAATGGCTTGGGTGAGGTGCACTTTAGTTCTCAAGTTTTAAAGAAGTCTATTACAGCAGATTTACCTAATGCAACACATTGCCTAATTTCTTTACTGTTGCTTCCATGAGTGTTAATAGTGGATTCAATCAAAATCAAGATTTTGACAACATCAATCTTTTTTTCCATTAATCATAATGTTATTTATTGGTCCAGTTGTGAGGATTTTTGTTTTCTTTATATTGAGGCTAAATCCATACTGAAGGCTATATGTAGCATTTGACCTTCATCAGTAAGTATTTCAAGTCTTCTTTTTAGCAAGCAATGTTGTTACAATTATATATCCAATTCTGATGTTACATTCTTCTTCAATATAGTACAGCTCCTCAGAAGATTTCCTTACCATTCACATTCAAAAAGTATGATGAAATGATAGAATCCTGGAACACACCATTTTAAACTATTCATTATCACCTTGTGTTCCATGTATAGGTTCCTTATAAGCATAATGAAATATTACAGAATTATCATTCTTCCCAATATTATCCATAGCTTGTTATGAGCCACACAGTGTAATACTTTTGCATAGTCAATAAAGCATAGGTAAACATCTTTCCAGTATTCTCTGTCTTTAGCCAAGCTCCATCTGATATCAGCAATGATATCCTTCATTGTACATTGTCTTCTGAATCCAGTTTGAATTATGGCAGCTACCTGAGTATTGTCTGCTGCACTAGTTTTTAAATTATCTTCAACCAAATTTTACTTGCATATGAAATTAATGATATTGTCCAATGATTTCCAAATTCCTTTGGGTCACATTTTTTTTGGAATGGGGACGAATATGGATTTTTTCCAATTAGATAGCAGGTAATCGTCTTCCAAATTGCTTGACACAGATGAGTGAGGGCTTCCAGCACTGCATCAGATTGTTGAAACATTTACATTTCTATCAATTTCTGTAGCTTTTGTTTTCTCTAATGCCTCCAGTGCAGTTTTGATTTCTCCCTTCATTATCATTGATTATTAATTATATGTTACTACTTGAAGTGGTTGAAAACACACTAATTCTTTTTGGTATAGTCACTATGTGCATTCCACAGTATGCTTTTGATGGTTTTGCATCATTTAATATTTTGCTGATTTTGTTGTTGTAGGTGTTAGGTGCCATCTAGTCAGTACTGACTCACAGCAACCTTATGCACAGCAGAACAAAACACTGCCCGATTCTGGGCCAACCTCACTATTGTTGCCACACTTGAGCCCTTTGATGATGACTTTGCCAATCCATCCTGCTGGAGTCTTCCTCTTTTTCTCTGACTCTCCACCTTAACAAACATGATATACTTCTCCAGTGACTGGTCCCTCCTGACTGGTCCCTCCTGTCTGAAGTATGAGAGACGAAGTTAGGCCATCTTGCCTCCAAGGAGCACTATGTCTGCATTTCTTCCAACACAGATCTGTTGGTCCTTTTGGCAGCCCATGGCACCCTCAATATTCTCCCCCAACACCATAACTGAAAAGCATTAATTCTTCTATGGTCTTCCTTATTCACTGTCCAGCTTTCACATGCATATGAGGTTATCGAAAATACAATGGCTTGGGTCAGACACATGTTAGTCTTCAAGCTGACTGACATCTTTGTTCTTCAACACGTTAAAACAGTGTTGTGGAGCAGATTTGCCTAATTCTTTGATTTCTTGACTGCTGCTTCCATGAGTGTTGATAGTTCCAAGAATGAAGTCCTTTACAACTTCAATCTTTTTTCCATTGATATGAATGTTGTTTATTGGTCCAGTGGTGAGGATTTCTGTTTTCTTTACATTGAGTTGCAATCTATACCAAAGGCTGTGCTGTATGATCTCCATCAAAATATTTTAAGTTTTCTTCACTTTCAGCAAGCAAGGTTGTATCATCTGCATATCGCAGGTTGTTAATGAGTGTTCCTCTAATCCTGATGCCATGGTTTTTTCATATAACCCAGCTTCTTGGATTATTTGCTCAGTATACAGGTTGAATAAGTATGGTGAAAGAATACAACCCTGATAGAATATGTCAATATTGCAATTTGCGTCTTGAATTTTTTCCTTGAGTCTATCTGTTTGAGAAATCATTTAGGAAACAGTCAACTGTCTAATTCCAGGTCTTTGAGTATTTCATTGTTATACTTAATTTTTTCTTATGTACATTTTGATCTTTCTTTTTCTGTACTATCTCTTTAATGACCTTTCACATTCTTTTTGTATGGTGTTCTTGATGTCATCTCATAACTCTTCTGGTCTTTGGTCATTACTGTCGAATGTATCAAATCTGTTCTTGAGATGGAATTTAAATTCAGGTGGGGTATTTTAGAGGTCATATTTTGGCTCTCATGGAGTTATTTTAGTTTTCTCCTGTCTCAGCTTGGACTTGCATATGAGCAATGGATGGTTTGTCCCACAGTCTGCCCCGGTCTTGTTTTGTCTGATGCTATTGAACTTGTCCATCATATCTTCCCACAGATACAGTGAATTTGATGCCATCTGGTGAGGTCCATATGTATAGTCCTGTTTAAGTTGCAGAAAAAGAGGTAGTTGCAATGAATAAGTCATTAGTATTGCAAAATTCTATCATGTGGTCTCCAACACCATTTCTATCACCAAGGCCACATTTTCCAACTACCCATTATTCCTCTTTGTTTCCTCATTTCAATCTCCAGTAAATATCAAAGTATCTTGGTTGCACATTCAATCAATTTCAGACTTAAGCATTTGATAGCATTGCTCTATTCCTCATTTTGGCTCCAGTGGTTGGTGCATAAATTTCAAAAATAGTTATATTAACTAGTCTTCCTTGTAGGCATATGGATACTATTTCATCACAGAAATCATTATAACTTAAGATAGATCCATTTCAGTTTTGATGAATTACATTTTTTTCTAGATTCATACTTTTTACTTTCCATGTTCCAATGATTAATGCATGTTTGTAGAGGTTATTTAGTTTGAATTGTGCCCAATTAGCAAATCCATGCCCAGAAAGCTTTGCTCCATCCACGTCATTAGATCAACTCTACGTTGAAGAGGCAACTCTTCCCAAGTCTTTGTTTGAGTTCCTTCAACCTGAAGGGCTCATCTTTGGCACAATATCAGAGAGTATTCTATTGCTATTCACAAGGTTTCTAGAGGTTAGCCATTCAGAAGTGGTTTGCCTCTCCTTCCTCCTTATCTGTCTTAATCTGTTAACTCTGCTGAAACCTGTTCACCCTGACTGACCCTGCCAATATTTAACATACTGGTGGTATAGACTCCAGCATCACAACAACATGAAAGACACCACATTATGACAAACTGGCAGAGGTGTGAAAGACTGCCTCTATATGTATGCCTATAATATATTGTTGTTGTTAAGTGCCATTGAGTTGGTTTTGACTCACAGCAACTCCTAGGGTTTCCAAGAAACAGCTGGTGAGTTTGAACTGCCAATCTTGTGATTCAAAGTGACCTTTCAGTGCAGTATATTATCCCATAGCACCACACAGCATAAGTCAGATAAATCGAATTATACACGATTTGTCCTTCTGTAGCTAGCTTATTTCATGTATCATAATATTTTCATGGCCCATCTTCATTTCTTTTATAGCTAAAAATATTCCATTTTATGTTTTTATACTATATATATATATATACAAGTAGATTTGATACTATATATACAAGTAGATTACTTACATTTTGTGTTATTATAAATAATGCTGAAATGAACATAAGAATACAAGAATCTATTTGAGTCCTTGTTTTCAGTTATTTGGGAATGAAAATTGCTGGGTCATTTGATAATTTTACACTTAATTTTTTTGGATATGTTAAATTATTTCAATAGAGTATGCATTATTTTATATTTTCGAGAGCAAGGAATAGCGTTCAAATTTCTCTACCTCCTATTATTTCTATTAGGCGCTATGTTGTCAGTTCCCACTCACAGATCCTATGTATAGCAGAAAGAAAGACCATGGGTCCTACACCATCCTCATAATCATTGCTATCTTTGAGAGCATTCTTGCGATCACTTTGTCAATTCATCTTACTGATGGTCTTCCTCTTTTTCACTAACCCTAAACTTTATCATGAGTTCTGGTATGGCCCTGTAGGCTAATGTGCTAGACTGCAAAATCAGTTTAAACCACAAGGTCAATGGTTCAAGCTCACCAGCAGCACCTTGGAAACTCTATACAGGGTCACTATGGGTCAGAACTGACTCCACGGCACTTAACAACAACAATAGCATACTTTATCATGAATGGTATTCCTCGCCAGGGACTGGTTCCTCCTGATAACATATCTAAAGTATGTGAGACAAAGTCTCCCCATCCTCATTTCTAAGAAGCAACTTCCTGCACATATTTGTTCATTCTACTTGATAGCACAATAATTCAAAGGCAACAGCTATTCTTTGTTTTTCCTGACTCATTCTTCAGCTTGCATGTGCATGTGAGGCAATTGGAAAAGCCATGATTTGGGTCAGGTTCACCTTAGCTATCAAAGTGACATCTTTGATATTTAACAGTTTAAAAAAGTCTTTTGAAGCAGGTTTGCCCAATACAAACTAATGCTTGATTTATTGACTGCTGCTAGCAGGGGCTAATGCTTATTCATTCTCTGTATTAAAAAATAATAGCTGTCCTAATAATGTGATGTAGTATTATATTGTGGCTTTGATTTGCAGTTATAAATCAGGCTGTGCATCATAAGGTCAACAGTTTGAAACTACCAGCTGCTCCACAGGAGAAAGATGAGGCTTTCTGCTCCGATAAAAGATTTACAGCCTTGGAAACCTTGTACAGGGTTGCTACGAGTATGAACCAACTCCACGGCACATAACCACCACCACCACCAAAGTCTAATGACTGAAAGCAGAAAATAAAAGGAAGATGTTTACCTGTGCTTTATTGACTACACAAAGGCTTTCAATTGTGTGGATCATGACAAGCTATGGACAACATTGCAAAGTATGAGTATTTTGGAACACTTAATTGTGCTCATAAGGAATCTGTACATGGACCAAGAGGCAGCTGTTCGAACAAAACATGGGAACATTGAATGGTTTAAAATTAAGAAAAGTGTGTGACATAGTTGTATGGTTTCACCATGCTTATTGAAACTCTATGCTGAGCAAATAATCCAAGAAGTTGGGTTCTATGATGAAAAAGGACTGGAGGAAGACTCATTAGCAATGTGATATGCAGATGATACAACCTTGTTTGCTGAAAGTGTTGTTGTTGTTGTTAAGTGCCGTCAAGTC
>NW_006408535.1:1105769-1115080 GCF_000296735.1 Chrysochloris asiatica
TGAGGATTTTTGTTTTCTTGACATTGAGATGTAATCCATATCGAAGGCTGTGCTCTTTAATCTTCATAAGTAAATGTTTCAAGTCCTCTTCACTTTCAGCCATCAAGGTTGTATCATCTGCATATCGCAGGTTGTTAATGAGTCTTAAGTTTAATTACTTAAGTTTTTATAAAATTCCAAAATCATGAAGTGTAAGTCCTCGTTTCTTATTTTTTTTTCAAAACGTTTTGGACACAAACAGCTCAAACTTTCATATAAATGAAAATGTTAGCATTTTTATTTTCTTTCTTAAACTTTTTATTGTGAATTGGGTGAAAGATGCAGAGCAGATAAATTTTCCAATTCAGCAATTCCAACACATTTTGTTTCATCTCATTGATTGCAATGCCCACAATGTATTATCACTTATCCCACTTCCTCACTATGTATTCTGTTTATATTACTCCTGCTTTTCTAACCCTTCTGAACTTTGTCCATGACTAAATGCTGCCATTTAACATCAAATTACTGATTATTCTAAGGTGTAAATGCCTCAGTGTGTTATTGTTTTCCTTATGAAACTGTCTGTGGTTTGAAAATTGAATGATTCTTTTCATTTCCAGGCCTGAATAGTGACTAATGGTCATAGTCTCATGTTTTCCTACATTCTCTATAAATTACTTTGAGTTTTGCTCCATGTTCTCCTCTCACTCTATCTAGGACCTTCTAATGTGATCACTTTCAGAGCAGTTGGTAGTGGTAACCTGGCAGCATCTCTTTCTTCTGATCTTAGTCTTAGAGGCATGAATCTGATGTTCACTAATTGTTTCCAGATGTCTTTAATTTTAATCATTCTTCTTTATTTCAGACAGTTAGACAGGCTTTGTCACACCTTTGATGGCCAATCCCAAGTTTTTAAGACCTTAGTTGCTACTTACAAACTAGAATGTACAATATGAATTTGTATACTGTTATGATAATAGACTGTTTAAAAAGTTTTTTGCAGCAAATTCTCCCAATAAAATCATTCACCTAACTTGTTGACTGATTCCTCCATGATTATTGACCGCGGATCCAAGTAAAAGGAAGTTTTTGACAACTTCAATCTTTTCTCCATTTATCCTGATCCTACTTATTGGTACAGTTGTTAGGATTTTTGTGTTCTTTACATTGAGGTGAAATCCATATTGAAGGCTACATTCTTTGATCTTCATCAGTAAATATTTCAAGTCCTCTTAACTTTTAGCAATCAAGGTTGTGTCATCTGCATATCACAGGATCTTAAAGAGTTTTCCTCTAAACTTGATGCCATGTTCTTTTTCATATAATCCAGATTCTCAGATTATTTGCTCAGCATTTAGATTGAATGTTGTTGTTGTTAATGGTCATTGAGTTGGTTCTGACTTGAAGAAACCCTGTATAGTTTCTAAGGAGCAGCTGGAGGATTTGAACCAACAACATTGTGGTTAGCAGTCCAGTGCTTACTCTACAGCACCATGAGTAAGTATAGTGAAAGGATACAAGCCTGGCACAAACCTTTCTTGATTTTATACCATTCAGTGTCCCCTTGTTCTGTTCAAACAATTGCCTCTAGGTCTGGGTACAGGTTTCTATGAGACCAGTTAAATGTTCTGGAATACCCATGCTTCACAGTATATTCATAGTTTATTATGATCCACACAGTCAAATACATTTGCATAGTAAATAAAGCAAAAGTAAATAATCTTTCTTATATTCTGTTTTTAGCCAAGATATGTGTTACAACAGCGATGATATTGCATTTCCATTCTGAATTCCTTCTGAATTCTGACTTGAATTTCTGGCAGTTCCCTATTGATGTACAACTGAAGTATCTTCAGAATTAACTATCTTCATGAAAAAAATTTCCATATTTCAATGGGTCACCATTCTTTGGAATGGGCACATATATGGATCTCTTCCAATCAGTTGTCAAGGTAGCTCTTTTCTCACCTTCTTTGCATAGGAGACTGAATACTTCCAGTGGTGCACCAGTGTACTGAATCATTTCAATTTGTATTCCATCTATCTGGTAAGCTTGTTTTTCTTCAGTGTCGTTGAGGCAAGTTGGACATCTTCATTCAGCACCAATGGTTCTAGATCATATGCTTACTCTCAGAATGATTGAGCATCTACCAATTATTTTTGTTACAATGATGCTACATTACTTCCATCTTCTTTTTTTAAAATGTTTTATTATGAATTATGTGATAGTTTACATGGGAGAACATTAGTTTTACATTAAGCCTATCCTATATCATTACATTGCCATGGTTACAATCCCCTCCATGCATCATCATCCAACCAAAGGGTATACCCTGAAAGCCTGCCCCCTGGTTGTCAGCACACAGCCCCTCTCCCTCTCTGGGTCTAAAGTCCCCAGCTGCTCCATCTCTCCACGTCATCATCTCTGCCTCCATCTCTGGCATCACTGCTTCTCTGGTTAGAGTCCCGCTCTCTGCTCTTCTCCCTTGATGGTCCCATAGACCTCTGCTCCTAGACTGCAAAGTTAATCACTCCCCTCCTTGCTACAAAATGTCTACCTTTATATTTCCAACCCTCACAATCAGTCCTGATAACAATTATTCACTATTGTATCACAAGACACCTATACACATTTCCTTTCATCAGCCCCGCCTAGGCAGATTGGATACTACTCAGTGGAGATTCTACCTTGCTCCACACCCTCTGGATCTAGGTTCCCTCTTGAAAGCTTGTAAGTTAGTCACTTCTTGCCTCTGTAGCACCCCCATTCTGGGTAGCCAATATCCAAGTTGCCCATCCCTGTCCTCTCCATGTGTGGAGGGTGTGGGAATGATCCTTGCTGTAAAGACTTATTCCCTCTTTTGAGCTACTGCATCCATAGGTGTAGGTCAAGTTCAACAAATTGTTATCAGATTACTCTTTTTTTCCTTTTCTTTCTTCTTCTAGTTGAGCTCTGATCATCCAATCATTGAAGCCAGGTCAAGTGGGTATTATCTGCAAGTGTGGGTGTTCTTGTGCATATGCTGTCTCTTCTTATCAGCTGGATGCTTCACTCTCCACTCTAGTTCTCTGTGGCTATGTCACGGCCTCTGGGCCCAAGAGTACCCAGGTCTTGCCACACTGCTGGCCAACCAGGTCTTCACCCAGGTTCACAGGAGTCTATTGAGCGTTGTAGGGCTTAGTTAGCTCACAGCTTCATTGCTGTTTTTCCCTCACTTCTCCTTAGGGTGATGAACATGGTCACCAATCAGAGCATGTATTCCCATTGTGTCTTAGTCTTGGAAGTGGGCTTCCATCTTCTTTTGATGGTTCCTGTATCATTCAATATTTTGCCCATTTCTCTTACTGTTGTTAAGTGCTGCCAAGTTGGTTCTGACTCATAGTGACCCTATATAGGGTTTCCAAGGTGTAGCTGGTGTGTTTGAACTGCCAACCTTGTGGTTAACAATCAAATGTTGATCCTACAGCACCACACCAGGAGTCCATGTTGTTGTTGTTAAGTGCTGTTGAGTCAGTTCCAACCCACAGCAACACTGTATAGCATTTCCAAGGAGTGGCTGGTGAGCTTGAATCTCTGACCTTCTGGTTCATACTGACATTTTGGTCCAGTGCATTACCACACAATGCCACAGCAGGATTCCATAGAGCCCTTTAATGCTGCAAGACAAATTTCAGATTTTTTTCTTCAGTTCTCTCTGCTTGAAAAATGCTAAGTTAATTCTTTGCTTAGGGTTTCCAGGTCTTTGTGCATTTCATTATAAAACTGTACTTTGTCTTCTCAAGTTGTCCTTTTAATGCTTCATTTCTTCCAGTAGCTTTAGATTCTCTATGCTCAAGAGCAAGTTCAGAATCTCTTCTTTCATTTTGGTCTTTCCTTTTCTCTCTTTTTTTCAAATGACCATTTGCTTTCTTCATGCAAGATGATGTTTTACATTTCTTGTGTTCAGTCATTAGTGTCTAATGCATCCAATATATTCTTGAGATAGTCTCTAAGCTTACGAGGGAGCTATCACATTTTGACTCTCATGGACTTGTTACAGTTTTCTTTAGCTACAGCCTGAACTTGCTTATGAGCAATTAATGCTCTGCTCCACAGGCAATTCTTGGACTTATTTTGGCTGATAGTGAGATAATCCGTTTTATCATTACACAGATGTAGTCTATATGAGTCCTATATAATCCATGTAGTAAGGTCCGTGTGCATAATTGCCTTCTATGTTGTTTAAAAAACGTATTTGCAATGAATTGGTCATTAGTTTTGCAAAATTTTATCATGCAATCTCTGACATCATTTCTATTTTCACAGTCATATTTTTCAAAAGTTACTCTTCCCTTTTTTTCCCAACTTTGGCATTCCAATCATCTGTATTTATCATTGATTCTTGATTGCATGTTTCAGACTGTAGAAGTTGGCAAAATTCTTCAACATTGACTTTAGGGGTTGGTGTGTAAGTTTGAATAATAGTCATATTATATTCAATAATATATGGATATTATCCTAATATAAACAGCATTATACTTCAAGATAGATCTTGAAACGCTCTCTTTGATGATGAATGTGGTGTCATTTGTCTTCAGTTGGTCACTCCCAACATAATAAATCACATGTTTGACTCATACAAAATGGCCAATACCAATCAGTCCATTTCAGCTCACAAATGTCTATGATATTGACTTTGGTTATAGTTGTTGTTAAGTGCCATTGAGTTGGTTCTGACTCATAGCGACTCTGTGTAGGGTTTCTCAGGAGTGGCTAGTGAGTTTGAACTGCCAATTTTGTGCTTCTAATTGTCCTTGTAGTCCAGCACATGCATGCCATTTCGTTTTTGACAATTTCCAATTTTCATGGATTTGTAATTTGTTCATGTTCTGTTTTCAATGTATACTTGTAGTTATTTCTTCTCATTTTGAATTGTGCCACACTAGCAAATGAAAGTCCTAAAAGCATTGCTCCATTCATTTCATTTAGGTAAACTGTACATCGAGGAGGTAGCTCTTCTCTTGTTCATACATAACAGTATTTAACTCTATTACCATTAATTCCTGAACCCTTCCCAGCTTTTATCCCTTTGACTTTTTTTTTTTTAAATTAACCTCCCTTTTATTGTACATTGTCTGCCCTCCATCTATAAAAAGAAAACTGCATAGTATTCCTACAAGAAACCAAATGAGATGTACACCAATGGAATAATATACCATCTTATGAAAAGGAAAACTGAACATTATGAAACATCAATACTACCCATAGTGATATATTGCATCCCAGTTCAAATTCTATCACTCTTTAAAGAGATGGAAAAACTAGGTGCATTATTCTGCATCACCACACCAGAACTCCAATATATATTGTTATTGTTGCTAAGTGCCATCGAGTCAGTTCCGACTCATAGCAACCCTGTATAGGGTTTCTGAAGAGTGGCTGGTGAGCTTGACCCACCAACCTTGCATTTCAAACCAACCTCAAAGTCCAGCACTTTAACACGCAGCAGCACCTTTTAATACCAAAACAAAAATGTGGTCTGAATTACATGAATGCATTAAAACCTTCAACAATACTCATACATGTACTTATTCATATTTGTTAGTATATTTATATGAGAGGGCTTCAAAAATTGTTAATAAATGGAATTAAAAGGTAATGTAATTTTTTTCATAAGGTTTTTGAATCTTATTTGCACAAATATGACTTTCAAAACATCTTTGGCATCCACTTTATTCTATATTTTTATGATTTTTTTTCTGGAGGGTGGAAGTCCAAGGGGCATGGAAGGCATTGGCAAAGAACAGGCCTCTAATAAATGGTAGAATACACTGAAATAAAAACAAAACAAAACTGATGCAGCACTAGAGACACTCACCCATCTATGGCAAAGAATTTGGAAGCTAGCTATCTGGGAAGCGGATGGCAAAATATCTATATTTTTAATATCAAATACAGGTGACCCAACAGAATGTGGAAATCATGGGTAATATCATTAATATTGCATGCGAGTAAAGTATTGCTAAAGATAAATTTTAAAAGCCTACAACAGTACATTGACAATGAATTGCTAGAGGTGCAAGCTGAATTCAGATGAAGATGTGAAATGAGGGATGTCATTGCTGATGTCAGATGGATCTTGGCTGAAAGCAGAGAATACCAGAACGATGTTTACCTGTGCTCTATTGACTTTGTAAAGGCTTTAAATTGTGTAGATCACAATAAACTACAGATAACATTGAGGTGAGTGAATATTCAGGAAAACTTAATTGTGCTCATTAGGAACCTGTACATAGATCTAGAGGCAGTGGTTTGAACAGAACAAAGGAAAACTAAATGGTTTAAAATTAGAAAATGAGTGTGCCAAGGTTGTATTCTTTCATCATACTTATTCATTCTTTATGCTGAGCATATAATCTGAGCAGCTGGATTATATGAAGAATAATTTAGCATTAGGGTTGGAGAAAGACTCATTAAGAACCTGTCGTAGGTAAATGATACAACCTTGCTTGCTAAAAGCAAAGGGGACTTAAAATGCTTACTGATGAGAATCAAAGACCACAGCCTTCAGTATAGATTGCACCTCAATGTAAAGAAAACAAAAATCCTCACGAATGGACCAATAAACAACATCCATATAAATAGAGAAAATATGGATTTGTTAAAGATTTCATTTTGCTAAGATCAACCATCAACACTCATAGAAGCAGCAGTCAAGAAATCAAATCACATATTGCATGAGGCACAAGACCTCTTTACAGTGTTGAAGAGCAAAGATGTCAGTTTGAGAACTAAGGTGTGCCTGACCCAAGCTATGGCATTCTTAATAACTTTATATGCATGTGAAGTTAGACAATGAATAGAGAAGACCGTAGAAGAATTGATGCATTTGAACTATAGTGTTGAAGGAGAATGTTAAAAAGCACCATGAACTGCCAAAAGAATAAACAAATCTGTGTTTGAAGAATTACAGTCAGAAAGCTACTCAGAAGCCATACTTCAGACATATTATCAGGAACAGTCAGTCCCTGGAAAAGGACATCATGCTTGGTAAAGCAGAGAGTTAGCAAAAAAAAGAGAAAAACTTCCAAGTGTTGGTTTGGCACAATGGCATAGGCAATGGCCTCAAGCATAGCAATAACTGTGAAGTTGGGGCAGGACTGTGCAGTGTTTTGTTCTGTGGTGCATAAGGTCACTGTGAGTCACTACCAACTGGATGGAAGCTAACAAAAACAAATATTTTGAATGACAGATTCAGAGCTACCTTCAGCTAATAAAAGTTCCCTTTGATTCCATATAAGTAAGGGTTTCCTAGAGTATGATCTAATGATTCCTAATACTGATCTATTTATATAAAAGAAAATTCACTTTTTAAAACTGGTTATTATTGTTAAGGACCATTGACTCATATGCATGCAAAAGATGGTCAGTGAATAAGGAAGACCATAGAAGAATTGATGCTTTTAAGTTATGGTGTTGGAGGAGAATATTGAAAGTGTCATGGGCTGTCAAAAGAACCAATAGATTGGTTTTGGAATACGTGCAGCTAGAGTGCTCATTGGAGGCCAAGATGGCCAAACTTCGTGTCTCATACTTTGGACATATTGTCAGGAGGGACCAATCACTGGAGAAGGACATTACGTTTGGTAAGGTGGTGGGTCAGAGAAAAAGAGGAAGACCCCCAATAAGATGCATTGGCCAAATGGCAGCATCAGTGGACTCAAAAGTGGCAACAGTAGTGAGATTGGCCCAGGATCCAGCAGTGTTTTGTTCTGCTGTGCACAAGGTCATCATGAGTCGGTACCAACTCAATGGCACCTAACAACAACAACAACAATACTGTTTCAGAGGAATGACTGGAGAGTTTGAACAGTCAACCTTGCAGTTCAAACCAACCTTGAGGTCAAGTGCTTATACTCATTGCAAACATGCACACAAAATTTTTAGAGAGTTTTCAAAAGTCTCCATCCTTTTATACATGCTTATCATATTTCATAATTTAAATTCACTTTATAGGTCATTATCTCTTTCATTGGGCCATAATTCTATTACTGAATGAGAAATATTCAATGTGAGTGGAGGAAATTCTTTATTATCTTTTGGCTCTACTTACATTATTTTGCTTCACAGTTCATTTGCATTTAGTTAGTTTAATCTTCCTTCCCCATAGCCATGATTGATGGTCTTCATTTTGTAACAATTTAAAATATATTTATGTGACTAATCTTAGTAGAAAGTTGGGGGAATAGATAATTTTTTAACTGCCAACTTGTTGTTAAAGTAGGAGGACATTGAAGTCGTACTTCAAATACACCTATTTCTAGAATTTTGTATTGTACTAATTTGGTTAGCAAGTCTCTGTTTAATTTACTTCACTTTTTATATGGTCTACTGCCTTGTTCTCCTTTTAAATTGATCATATTCTTCAATCTTACATCTATATACTATTCTTAAATGACACATTCCCTCTTTAGATTCCTCCCCCTACCCGCCTCCACTCTTGAGTTACTGTATTACGTATTTGTGGTTTACTTTTAAATATTTATGTTTGTGTACATATTTTCTTACACATTGCAGATGCTTATGGACAACTACTTGATTGACATTTTGCAATAGTCTATTTTTGCCATTAGGACTGCCAAGAACAAAGTTGGCAGTTCAAAGCCAACAGCTGCTCATCAGAAACCCTAATTAAGGTGATATGAGTTGGAACTGACTTGATGGCACTGAAAAACAACAGCATATGAAAAATTTGCCTATAATATAGGACTTTTAATTATGAATCTTTATGATATATATAGAATATATAAAACAAATATAAGAAATGTATAAAATCACACAAACACTAAAGAATTTCTAACAAATAATGATTTAGTTTTACACTGCTATTTATTATCATAATGAATTATCTTTTTTTCCCCAGATACACTAATTTTCTACATAGTTTCATTTTCAAAATTTGGTATTTTCCTATTTGTTCTTCTATATTACACATTTTAAAAACATTCTGTATTTCCACATAAACTTGGTCAATCTCAGACAAATTTATTTCTTCATTTAAATTTTATAAGAATTCTTAATGTATACTTGGTCTAATGCTTGCTGAAAGTGAATAGGCCTTGAAACATTTACTTATGAAGATTAAAGAGCACAGCCTTCGATATGGATTACATCTCAATGTCAACAAAATGAAAATCCTCACCACTGGACCAATAAACAACGTTCTTATCAATGGAGAAAAGATTGAAGTTGTCAAGGATTTCATTCTTCTTGGATCAACTATCAACACTCACGGAAGCAGCAGTCAAGAGATCAGACGACGTATTGCATTAGGTAAATCTGCTGCACA
>NW_006408535.1:1115180-1115862 GCF_000296735.1 Chrysochloris asiatica
AAGGATATCATGTTTGGTAAGGTGGAGGGTCAGAGAAAAAGAGGAAGACCCCCAACGAGATGGATTGGTCAAGTGGCAGCATTGATGGACTCAAGTGTGACAATGATAGTGAGGTTGGCTCATGATCAGGCAGTTTCATTCTGTTGTGCATAAGGTCGCTATGGATCAGTACCGACTCGATGGCACCTAACAACAACATAATGGTATCGGAGTTCCGATTGACACTGTGGGCTAATACATCAGACTGCAAAGTCAGTTTGAACGGCAAGGTCTGTGGTTCAAGCTCACCAGCTGTTCCTTGGAAATCCTATACAGGGTCGCTATTGGTCAGAATAGACTTGATGGCACTTAACAATAATGACAACATAAGATCAGTGTCCTGGTGTAGCACTGCAGGATAATGCACTGGACCACAAGTTGGTTTGACCCACAAGGTAGGCAGTTCAAACTCATCAGCTATACTTCAGAAACCCTATACAGAGTTGCTATGAGTCAGAAATGACTCAATGACACAACAACAACAACATAATGGTATCATACTGTTTTAATTACTTGTTGTTGTTGTCAGGTGCCATCGAGTCGGAACCGACTCATAGCGACCCCATGCACAGCAGAACGAAAAAATGTCCGATCCTGGGCCAAACTCACTACCGCTGCCACACTTGAGTCCATCAATGATGCC
>NW_006408535.1:1124072-1133154 GCF_000296735.1 Chrysochloris asiatica
AGGTGCGCCCGACCCAAGCCATGGTATTTTCAATAACCTCATATGGATGCGAAAGCTGGACAGTGAATAAGGAAGATCGTTGAAGAATTGATGCCTTTGAATTGTGGTGTTGGAGGAGAATACTGAAAGTGCCATGGACTGCCAAAAGAACCTATACATCTGTTTTGGAAGAAGTGCAGCCAGAGTGCTCCTTGGAGGCCAGGATGGCTAAACTTCGTCTCTCATACTTCGAACATATTGTCCGGAGGAAACAGTCGCTGGAGAAGGATGTCATGCTGGGTAAGATGGAGGGTCAAAGAAAAAGAGGAAAACCCCTAACGAGATGGATTGGTCAGGTGGCAGCATTGATGGACTCAAGTGTGGCAGCGGTAGTGAGATTGGCCCAGGATCAGACATTGTTTCGTTCTGCTGTGCATGGGGTCACTATAAGTCAGTTCCGACTAGATGGCACCTGACAACAACAACAACAACTTGGTCTAACAGAAATTAAAATTCATTGAATTTAGAATTCACTTAACAATAATTGTATGCACTATGATTTCATAAGCATAACATTTAATATGGGATTATAAATAAATTCAATATTATGAAAATAGATTGCCACTTTAGAATTTATCATTGAAAATAATTCTCTTAAAATGATGCAAAAAAGATACCTACATAAACTGAAAATGTATTATCTTAGTACATATGACTGGAATTATCGTGCAAACAATAAGGATTGCTGTCTCTGAAGCAAATAGAGCACAACATGAGCGAGTTCAGAGTATGTGCCTAGAAAATGAATGATTATGTCAGAACTAATTACTGAAAAATGAAAATGGGAATGAAGAGAAAATGCAAATGGATTAACACTGAATTCTCTTTAAGGCAACATGTTACTCTTTAGTCAATTGTGTTGTAATAACAGGCCAGAAATGTCTAAGGCATTTTCAAGTCTGATGGATTCAAACTGTTGCATTTGCCATCCAGGTTTACTCTGTTGAATCGATAACCCTATACAAATTTTAATATTAAGATCACTTGCTTCAATGTAAAAAAAAAAAAAAATTCCTATTCTACCATACTTAGAACACATTATATTTATATTTGCTTCAATGTAAAAATGATGTCTATTTGATATTTGCTATGATAGGATAAATATGTTGTTGACAGTTATGTGTTGTGGAGGCGATTCTGACTCATAGCTTCCCTGTACAGAGTTCTGAGGCTGTAAATCTTTATGGGAGCAGAAAGACTCATCTTTCTCCCAAGGAACAGCTGGTAGTTTCGGCCTGTTGACCCAGATCTATAAGATAGGATAATAGCCAATATTTTTTCAATATGGCTAAATAGTACAAAAATACATCCATGAGCAAAACAAGAAAGCCCAAATCTCAAATGTGAGCATACAATAAGACTTATATTATTTGTGTTTATTGTTTTTTATTTTGATAATGATTAGAATTGTGAAGTGTATTCTAAAAGTGAAGTTTTAAAATAGTATTGCATAGACACATATTAAAGACAAAGTAACACCATAGGATTTGGGAAATTAACAAAGACAGAAACTATTACAGCTAAATAAAAGCTTTAGTAGAAATTTAAGAAATAAACCATTATTTAGGAAATCAACAGTGAATTATCACAAATGTAAGATATTCAGGATGATTTGATATTAAGAAAATCACCAGACAATGTTTAAGCAATTAATACTTTATGTTTCTATTGACAACATGTGTTCAAAGTTGGAAAACAGCTATTTAAGTTACAAGACTAATTGGTGAAATTTGAATTTTTCTATATGAGAAAAACATCATTTACTTTCTAAATACAACATTTCCAAACAACATTATTATTTTGCTGGAAGAGTCATCAGAATTAATCTTAACAAATGGAGAGTAATGACTTACATTTGTAAATGGTTTTGAATAGTCTCTTCTTACAAAGGTGGAAGGATATTCCAATTCTGTATCAGAGGTCCCTGGCAAGGAATGTTTAATATTAATATAATTTTTTCAGGATGATTTGTATATCAAAAGAAAATGAATAAGCATTGAAACAAAAATCATACTGGTCAAAAATACAACTACAATAAAATCTCATAGGAAAATTAGAACCAGGGTTCTATTATAAGAGGATAAATAGGTTAAAGGCTGAGGTATTTTTAGCTCTCAAATTTAGTTATGGACATCATCTCTAAGATTAAATATATACATATACAAAAGTTGTAGAAATTCTAGATCTCTCCTTAGCATATTAGAAAAGTAGCATCAAGAAAAATTATAAAAGGTTTTTATATACATTATCAACATACTCTTTGCAAATATTTAATTAATTTATTTAAAATGATTAAAATTGTTAGATCTCATATTTACAATCTGAACAGAGATGGAAATTGTACAAGGCAACTGCTTTTAACAAACTTAGCATTTCTCATCCATAATATTGGTATTGGAATACAAATAGCTTTACATTTTAAATGAGTTTTTAAAATATGCAATTAAGTTTATCAGTTTTAAATGTATTCTTTGGTGAGATTGACTAATGGATAGTCATGTAACCACCCCTATGGAGTACAGATGTGACAATGTAAGATAAGCATTGGACAACTAACCACAGGCTGGTGGTTCAAACCATCAGTTGCAGCTAGGAAACTTGTGACAGGGTTGTTAAGAGTTGGAACCAACTTCATGGCACTTAAGAACAACAAAAATTATACATATAGAGTGTATCTATCAACTTTCAAAATTCTTTCCCCAGCCCTGGCCTCTGGAAACCACTGATATGTTTTCTTTCCCTATAGTTTTGTATCTTACAGAATGTCATATAAATGATTAATATACTTTGCAGCCTTTTGCGTCTGAACATTTCATTTATCACAATTCTTTTGAAATTCATCAATGGTTTTGTTTACATCAAGAACTACCTACTTTAATTGTTGGGTACAATTATACTGCATGAATACATTAAAGTTTGCTTATACATTTACTGTTGTTGTTGTTAAGTGCCGTCGAGTCGGTTCCGACCCATAGCGACCCTGTACAGGGTTTCGAGGGTGTAAATCCTTACGGGAGTAGAAAGCCTCATCTTTCTCCCGCGGAGCGGCTGGTAGTTTCGAACCGCTGACCTTAAGGTTCGTAGCCCGATTCGTAACCACTACGCTACCAGAGCTGGAGGATGCAAAATTGGTTATTCCTATTTTGGGTTATTACTAATGAAGCTCTAGAACTGAAAATCTTATGAATAGCACAAGAACAGTTTCAGATAGTCCCAGACTATTGAATATTGAAACATAATGAAGAGCACCAGAATAGTGTCTTATATAGTACCAGAAAATGAGCCCCTTAGACTGGAAGGTACTCAAAATATGACGAGGGAGGAGCTGCCTCGGCTCAAAGTACAGTTGACCTTGATGACATGAATATAGTAATGCTTTCAAGCCCTTCATTTGCTGATGGTGCAAAACTCAAAATGAGGAGAAAGGGCTGCAAACATACATTAAAAATCGGAACACAGAATGTACAAAGCATGAATTTAGTAAAAACGGAAGTTGTCAAAAATGGAATGCATAAACATTAATAACATAGGCATTGTTGTTGTTGTTATGTGCCGTGGAGTCGGTTCCGACTCATAGCGACCCTGTACAGGGTTTCTGAGGCTGTAAAGTTTTACGGGAGCAGAAAGCCTCATCTTTCTCCCACGGAACAGCTGGTACTTTTGAACTGCTGACCTTGAGGTTTGCAGCCGATTCTTAACCACTACGCTACCAGAGCTCCTTAACCCAGCCATTAGTGAGCTGAAATAGAATGCTACTGCCCATTTTGAATCTTACAATCACATGGTTTACTATGCTGGACATGACAAATTTAAGAGGAATGGCACTGCATTCATCATCAAAAACATATCAACATTTGTCTGTAAGTACAATATTGCCTGCAATAGGATAATATCCATACACCTACAAAGGAAGGCCAGTTAATACAACTATTATTCAAATTTACATAAAAAACTTAAAGCCAGTGATGATGAATTAAATTCTTCTTCTGAATCCAGCTTGAACCTCTGAAAGCTCTCTGTCAATGTATTCTTGCAGCCGTTTCTATATTATCTTTAGTAAAACTTTACTTGCATGAGATATTAAAAATATTGTCCCATGATTTCCACATTCCGGTGGGACGTTATGCTGAGCGAAATTAGTCAGTCACAAAAGGAGAAATACTGCATAAGACCGTTATTGTAAAAGACTAAGGAAAAAAACCCACCCAAAAGGGGGAGGAGGAATCTAAAAATGTAAGTGCTGATCACCAGTATGTATGGGAAGAGAGGTGGGGAGGGAGGGGAAGAAGGAACACAGGGTAGGGAATAGACACAGGAGAGCCTGGGAGCTGGTGGGGGTAGGGTGGGGGAGGCTGGCAATACACAAGAAGGGGGAGGGGAAAAAGAAGAACAAGGCTGACAGGAGAACAGTTGGGCAGGTTCACATGGGCTAGGTGAGACAGAGCTAAATGATGAGGTATGCACAACCCTGGAATAACAGGGCTTCAGGATACAGGGATTGAGGCAGGGCTTGAAAGGGGGAAAAGAGAATAATGCTAGGATGCTTGGCCCTCTTTTTGAATCTTGGTCTCCCTTGCCTACCATTGTGAAATAGACACTTGAGGCAGGAGGGGGAAACAGCCAGAAGCATCACAACAGAAAACATTGGGCTTGTCTCCAGCCTATAACTACGTGGAATACGTTGGGGGGGACAGGAAACTGCCCAGACCCAAAATGGTGGGGGGACTATGATGGCATGGACAGATGGAGTGCTGGGGACATGGAACTCAGAGAGGGAGAGGAGCTGTTTGTTGACAGCCAGTGGGGGCAGGCCTGTGGAGTGTATCCTTTGGTTATTTGATGATGCGGAGGGAATTTTAATCACTGCAAAGAAATGAAATACAATAGGATGAATGTGAAACTGAAGTGGGTCAGAGGCAAATAATGATGTATGCAAAACCTTCGAACAACAGGACTCTGGGATACAGAGATTGAGACATGGTTTGAATGGGGAAAAGGGGGGAAATAATGCTGTACAGGAACTTTTTAAAGTGTTGAAGAACAAAGATGTCAACTTGAGGACTAAGGTGCACCTGACCCAAGCCATGGTATTTTCAATAGCCTCATATGGATGTGAAAGCTGGACAGTGAATAAGGAAGATCGTAGAAGAATTGATGCCTTTGAGTTGTGGTGTTGGAGGAGAATACTGAAAGTGCCATGGACTATCAAAAGAACCAATAGATCTGTTTTGGAAAAAGTGCATCCAGAGTACTCCTTGGAGGCCAGGATGGCTAAGCTTCGTCTCTCATACTTTGGCCGTATTGTCAGGAGGGAACAGTCACTGGAAAAGGATGTCATGCTGGGTAAGATGGAGGGTCAGAGAAAAAGAAGAAGACCCCCCAACGAGATGGATCAGCCAGGTGGCATCATTGATGGCATCGGGTGTGGCAGCGGTAGTGAGGTTGGCCCAGGATCGGGTTTCATTCTGCTATGCATGGGGTTGCTATGAGTCGGTTCTGACTCGATGGCACCTGACAACAACAACAACAATGTTAAGATGCTTGGCTGTCTGCTGAATCTTGGTTTTCCTGGCATACCACTATAAAATAGACACTGGAGGGGGAGAGAAAGGAATAGCCAGAAATACCACCATAGGAAGCTTATAAGTCCATCTTCTGCATATAACTGATTGGAATACCTGAAAGGGAGATACAATGCGCCCAATGAAGGAGGCTTCCTGCAGAGCCCCTGCATTGCACAAGACCACAAATGGAATCCTGAACAGCATCCAGAATCTTCTGAAGGGAAAGGTCCACTTGAAAGGACAAGCAGACCAGCCTGAAGTGACCAGAAGAATAGAAGATACTTCCTGAAACAAAGACTGACAAGAAAAACACAAAACAGTATAGGCAAGCTGACTGATTACTACAAGAACAAACAAGTGGCTCGCCCAGGAGACATCAAGCCAAGTGGTCGGATCCCCCTCAGGGAAAACCCCCTTCTAAGACTAAGGCTCAATTGGAATTCATGTTCTGATTGGGGACCACTTTTGTCCCCATTTAAGGGAAGTGAGGGAGAAACAGCAATGAAGCTACGAACTAAGCCCTACAACACTCAATAGACTCCTGTGAACCTGGATGGAGACCTGGTTGCCAGCAGTGTGGCAAGTCCAGAGGACTATTGGACCCAGAGTCAGTGACATAGCCTCAGAGGACTAGAGTGGAGAGTGAAGCTGATAAGAAGAGAGGACATATGCACAAGAAAACCCACACTTGCAGATAATACCCACTTGATCTGGCTTCAATGGCTGGATGATCAGAGCTCAACCAGAAGAAGAAAGAAGAGGGGAAAAAAGAATAATCTGACACAATTTGATGAACTTGACATACACCTATGGAAGTAATAGCTTAAAAGAGTGAACAAATCTTCACAGCAAGGATCATTTCCCACCTCGTCCACACACGGAGAGAACAGGTATGGGCAACTTGGACATTGGATGGAGGGGGCTACAGAGGCAACAAGTGACTGGCTTACAAACTTTCCAAAGGAAACCTAGATTCAGAGGGTGTGGAGCAAAGTAGAATCTCCACTGAGTAGTATCCAATCTGTCTAGGCAGGGCTGATGAAAGGAGATGCAGATAGGTCTCTTGTGATCCAATAGCGAATAATTGTTATCAGGACTGATTGTAAGGCCTAGAAATGTAAAGGTGGACATTTTGGGGCAAAAGGAGGGGAATGATTACCCTTGCAGTGTAGGAGCGGAGGTCTCTGGGGCCATCAAAGGAGAAGAGTAGAGAAGGGAACCCTACCCAGAGAAACAGTGATGCCAGGAATGGAGGCAGAGATGATGACATGGGGAGATAGAGCGGCTGGAGACTTTGGACCTAGAAAGAGAGGACTGGGTGGTAGTGGTGGTGGTGGTGGTGGTGGTATGCAGACGATAGGTGGGCAGACTTGCAGGGTATACCCTTTTGTTGATGGATGATGCATTGAAGGGATTGTAACCATGGCAAGGAAACAATATATGATGGGATCAATGTGAAGCTGATGTCCTTCCATGTAAACTATCACATAATTCACAATAAAGCATTATAAATGAATGAATGAATGAATGAATGAATGAATGGTTTTGTGCAGCAGTTTTGCCTATACATCATTTGATTTCTTGACTGCTACTTTCATGAGTGTTGATGTTTGATCAAAGAAAAATGAATTCTCTGACAACTTCAATCTTTTCTCCATTGATATGAATGTTGTTTATTGGTCAAGTAGTGAGGATTTTTGTTTTCTTTACAATGAGATGTAATCCATACTGAAGGCTGTGGTCTTTGATCTTCAACAGTAAGCATTTTAAGTCTTCTTCACTTTCTAGGAAGCAAGGTTGTATCATCTGCATATCGCAGGTTGTTAATGAGTCTTCCTCCAATCTTGATGCCACATGTTTCTTCATATAACCCATTTTGCTCAGCATATAGGTTGAATAAGTATGGTGGAAGAATATAACCCTGTTGCATTTCAAATTTAAACCACTCAGTGTTACCATGTTCTGTTCGAACAACAGCCTCGTGGTCTATGCACAGGTTCCTCATGTGTACAATTAAGTGTTCTGGAATACTCATACTTTGCAATGTTGTCCATATCTTGTCATGATCCACACAATTAAAGACCTTTGCATAGTCAATAAAGCACAGGTAAACATCTTTCTGATATTCTCTGCTTTCAGCCAATATCCATCTGACGTCAGCAGTGATAGCCCTCATTCCACGTCCTCTTCTGAATTCGGCTTGAAACTCTGGAAGTTCCCTGTCAATGAATAGTTGCAGCAGCTTTTGTATTACTTTAGTAAAACTTTACTCACATGGGGTATCAAAAAGATTGTCTGATGATTTCCTCATTTTGTTGGGTCACTTCTCTTCGGAATGGGCATAAATAGGAATGTCTTCATTGGCCAGATAGTTGTCTTCCAAATTTCTTGGCATAGAGGAGTGAGTACCTCCAGTGCCGCCTCACTTTCTTGAAAGATTTCAATTTGTATTCCATCAATTCCTGGTGCCTTGTTCTTTGGTAATTCCTTCAATGCACCTTGGACTTCTTCCTTCGGTGTCATTGGCTCTTGATCATATGCTACCTCTTAAAATGGTTGAACTTTGACTATTTCCTTTTAGTACAGTGACTCTGTGTATTCCTTCCATCTTCTTTTGATGCTTTGTGCATCATTCAATAATTTGCTCAAAGAATCCTTCAATAATGAAAGTCGAGGCTTGAATTTTTTCTTCAGTTTCCCAACTTGAGAAATGCTGAACTTTTGTTTTTTTCTAACTTCAGGTCTTTACACAATTCTTTATAATATTTGACTTTATCGTCTCAAGCTGACCTATGAAATTTTCTGTTCAGCTCTTGTAACTCCTCATTCCTTTCATTTGCTTTAGCATCTCTATGCTGGAGAGCAAGTTTCAGCGTTTCTTCTGACATCCTTTTGTTGGTTTCCTTCTTTCTTGTCTTCTTAATGACTTTTTGCTTTCTTCATGTATGACGTTCTTGATGCCATCCCACAATTCTTCTGGTCTTCAATGTCTAATGTATTAAATATGTTCTTCAGATGATCTCAAAATTCAGGTGGGATATAGTCAAGGTCAAATTTTGGCTCTTGTGGATTTGTTTTCATTTTTTCAGCTTCAGTCTGAAATTGCATATGAGCAATTGATGGTCTATCCCATAGTCTGCCCCTGGGCTTGTTTTGACTGACAATATGAATAAAGAACTAAAATTAACATATTAACACAACATCTACAACAATTAGAAGCAGATCAACAGAGGGAACCCACACCCACCAAAAGAAAAGAAATAATAAACATTACAACAGAAATAAATGAGATAGAAAACAGAAAAACTAGAGAAAAACTATAGAAACAATCAACAGGACAAGAAGCTGGTACTTTGAAAGAATTAACAAAATCGACAGACCATTGGCAAACCTAACAAAAGTAAAGAGGGAGAAGACACAAATAACATGCATTAGAAATCACATGGGTGATGTCACAATGGAACCAAAGGAAATCAAAA
>NW_006408535.1:1144985-1146222 GCF_000296735.1 Chrysochloris asiatica
GGAGAAGAGGAGAGGGAAGCGTAGAGGACAGGTTTCTAGGATATACCCTTTGGTCGGAAGATGATCCATGGAGGGGATTGAAACCATGGCAATGAAATGATATACGATGGAATGAATGTAAAACTAAAGTTCTCTCCTGTAAACTATCATACAATTCACAATAAAACATTGAAAAAAGGCTGGTACGTGTACAATGAAACATACATAGATCAATGGAACAGAATCGAGAATCCAGAAATTAACCCAACCACATACAGCCAAATGATTTTCGACAAAGTGGGAAGAGACAGTCTCTTTAACAAATGGTACTGGCAGAACTGGAACGCGATATGCAAAAGACTGAAACAAGACCTTTGCCTCATGCCCTATACAAAAATGAATTTAGCATGGATTAAAGATCTAAATGTGAATCCCCAAATTATGAAGGTCATCAATGAATAAATAGGGACCAGAGTGAGGGCACTAATTCAGGACATATGCTGATTACAAAACATTTTGAAAGGTACACAAACAAAAATAGACAAAATAGATGAGTGGGACATACTAATAATTAAAAATGTATGTGCATCAAAAGACTTCACCAAAAGAGTAAAAAGGGAACCCACAGGATGGGAAAAAAGTCTTTTGCAATGACACAACAGACAAGGAACTCGTTTCTAAAATATATAGGAAATGACAACACTGCTACAAGAAAAAGACAAATAACCCAATTAAAAACTAGGCACAGGACAGGAACAGCCTCTTCACCAAGGAGGAGATCCAGGAAGCCAACAAACATTCAAAACCTTTTCAAATGACTGGCGCCAAATAGCCAATCATCATAGAGGTAACTACAACTGCTCATAGAAAATCAGCATAGAATTAACTAGGCTGTATGCGCTGTGGATTAGTATGTCAGACTGCAAAGCTGTTTGAACTGCAAGGTCAGCAGTTCAAGCTTACCAGCTGCTCCTTGGAAACCCTATACAGGGTCCCTATGGGTTGGAATCGACTCGATAGCACTTAACAACAACGAGTATATCTTATCATGGCTCTAACCACATATGAAATTCCTAATTATTGGGAATCCTGGCCCAGTCAGGCAACAAAAATCCTTAATTATCACAGCTAAGAAAATGAAAACACTCCCTTCAGAAGAATATAAATGGAGACTATGTTATAAAGCAAAAGCGTCACATTTTGATATTTTTGTTAAATAAATGTTTCTATGATTTTTGTCAGAATACTTTTTGATCTA
>NW_006408535.1:1146332-1285813 GCF_000296735.1 Chrysochloris asiatica
CACATATGCATACATATATATGCATGTGTATGTATATATGGAGTACATATGTATGTGTATATATGCATACGTATAATATGATATGTATATGTGAAGTATATCAACAAGTATTACAACAAAAATATATGGAATCCTGGTGTGGTGCTGTGGGTTAATGTGCCAGACTGCACACTGTTTGAACTGCAGGTTGGAGGTTCAAGCTCACCAACTCCTCCTCAGAAATGCTGTGGCTTGGAACAAACTTGACGGCACTTAACAAACAAAGCCAAATATATATGTGTACATGCATATCTTGATTTGTTAGATGCTTACAAAAACATGGAACAATATCTGAATAAAAATATAAAGTGATGCTACAATGATTAAGCATTTGACTGTTAATCAAAATGGCAACATTTAAAACCCAACAACAACTATGTAGGAGAACAGACCTGGCAATCTGCTTCCATACAGATTAGAGCATAGAAAAACATATGGGGCAGTTCTATTCTGTTCTATAGGGTCTCCATGTATGAGAATAAATTCACTGTCTGGTTTCAATTTACAGCAGCCCTGCATAAGAAGAATGCATATGAAGAGAATCTGGTAGTTTTGAACTGGTAATATTGTGATTAATAGTCCAGTGCTTATTCTATAGTGTTACTAGCTGTCAAATAACACTATATATAATTAACATTTTTGGCAATGATGTGTGAAAAGAATCCATTGGGTTTTCAGGACTCTGACCTTTCAGAGAAAATTGCCACACATTCTTCCAAGACACATCTGGATGGATCTGAAATGTCAACCTTTTGGCTCGTAGTTTAGTACTTAACACTTTGTGCCACATAAGAATTCCATATATGTATATGCATGATATGAACACAGGTGTCCATATGAATTTCATATATTAGAATTTATATTTCATAGTAATTTTATCTATCTTTGTAATTCACACATGCCAGTACTTAGTTTCATTCTATACCTGTTTGCTAAAAGGTATGAAAACCCACATACTGTAAATGTATTTGAGCAAAGTAAATACTCATAATTAAAAGAAAGATAATATTATCTAGCCCATGATTATAAATATGCAGTATAGAGCATCAATTTTAGCTAGCATTCTAAATATCTGGTATTAAGTATGGAAATAAACCTAATCAATGTTCAGATATAATTAAAAAATGAATAAATTTAACATCAGCTGATTGCCCCAAAGTAGGTCATGCTGTAAAAGGTTAATCTGTAAGTTTAAATGAAAATCAACAAAATACAATTAACATATGAAAAAAAAATGAACTTAAAAAAACCAGTCTGCATTCACTTAAAAAGCAAAGAAACCAGATTGTATTTATAGAAACAAAGTAAGAAATCTGAAGATGTCTCATCCTATGAACTACCAAGTTTATTTTATAAAATTACCAAATAAAGGAGACTGATTTTAAGTGATAATATATACCTAAAATAATAAAGTATGTTTCCTAAATATAGAAATATATCACAGTTTAAATGCTGTTTAATTAAGACAGAGTAGTAAAATAGAAGTGAATAAACTTTTAATTTACTAATACGAATAGAGAAAATATTTTTGTATTAATGCCAAAAAAGTGACTTTATCATTTAAATTAATGGAAATTTTTATAATTGCTTCATTGTCTAATAATTTACTATAGTATGAATATTACATAATCAATTAGTAGTAAACTATTCAAAGATAAATTTGGACAATATTCCAATCTACTTTATTAACAAAAAGAAATAGAAAACATTCTGTGACATTGGACAAGTTAAATTTTCTCAAATAAGTTCACATATTCCTTCATCTGTGAGAAAATATGAGTCAAGAGGTCTGGTCACACACAGGGCTTCAGAATTTATTGTCTGACTCAGTTGAGCTGACAGATGGCAATTACATGCAAGAATACATACTAACTTAAATGAGAAAATCACACATTTGATAGGTTAATTTTATTTTTAGTTTAACATTATATTTATACTTGCAAAATGCACTTATATATTGAATTTTAAACATTGAAACAAAACAAAACTCTGTTTTTCCTTCTGCCATAACTTATGATAGAACATATATGATAGAATTTTAATAAATATTTCACTCAATTAACAAGAAATGCTATATAGTGCTGTAGGATAAGCACTGGATTGAAAACCACAGGGTCAGCAATTCATTCCCACCAGCTGCTTCTCAGAAATTCTATACCTGATCACTATGAGTTGGAATCGACCCAATGCCCTCAACAACAACATAAAATAAATGACTTTCCAGTAATAGTAGTCAGTGTCATAAGATATATTGCTAAAACTTCTTGAAAGTGTACTGGTGCTACCTTAGTTGTTGTTAAGTGCCGTGGAGTCGGTTCCGACTCATCGCGACCCTGTACAGGGTTTCCAAGGCTGTAAATCTTAAGAGATCTATTTTACCAAACATTGCATCATATATATAAAAGTAGAAAATGTACAACAGAATGCATTTTCAATGACTAAATATATACATTTATTAATACATCATAAAATAAAATATTAAAAATTGAGACTAATAACTGCCTTTAGAGTCACTAATGTTTTATTCTGAGGAGAAGAAATTAATTTGAAAGCGCTCTAGTTTTCTTCTTTCTATTGAAACTAAAATGAATCCTTCCTGAATAACAGAACTATGCAAGTTTTTTAAAATACAAAGGTAAGTCAAAAATTATTGCTAGTAGGGTTCCAGCTCATATATGTATTGGCTCCGAATTGGGCTGCGAACCCTAAGGTAAGCGGTTTGAAACTACCAGCTGCTCTGCGGGAGAAAGATGAGGCTTTCTATTCCCGTAAAGATTTACACCCTCGGAAACCCTGTACAGGGTCGGTATGGGTCGGAACCGACTGGATGGCACTTAACAACACAATTCTAAACAAAATTTGTTTAAGCCTATCTCTGTGATCAGTGAGTGGTTGCACACACGTTCTTTCAGTAATACACTTGGTAACAACAGTAACTTTTGAGGATATCTGCTGGGTTAATTAAATTCAAGACACAGAGGTCAGCTCAGATTACGGAAACTATTTTTTATGGATTTCAGCAAAGAAATCATGATGGATTTTCTTGGAGGACACAGGATGATCATAGGGCTTATTAGGAAGAAGTTTTAAGAAAATTGAATATTGCATTGGTGAGAAAAAAGCCAGGAAATTTGTGCTTAGGAATTTTTTTTTTCCCTTCAAGATAATGCACCTGCTTATTCCTCAAGGGTTGTCCTATGAGAATTTTGTTGGGAAAGCTTATCTCATCAGCTTTAAATTTCTTTTTATTTTATTTTTTCTATAACTCAAAGAAAATTTTAAATAAATATGATTTTTTTTCCTTTAAAATGATAAAACAGCTGTTTTGACAACGTGTACACCAGAATGCAGAAATCTTTGGGGAAGGGATTAGGGAGATGGAAACATTACCTTCAGAAGTGGATAGACCTAGATGAAGGATATATTAAGAAACAATAGCTTCACACTTTGTTAGGTTTCTTTTTTGTTGTTGTTGTTGTTAAAGAAAAATTTGTATTATTTTGTAAAATTATTATCTTTTTATAAAATGGCTTACCCTCATTCCTGTGAAATAACTCATAGAGCAATTACTACTGTCTTGAGACTATTCCTGCAGTTATCTTAGCTTGAGTTTAATACATCGGTTTTGTTCATAAGATATAAATGACAAACTAAGATTATTCAGATTTGGAACTTGGCAGATATTTTTTAGAAAATGAGTATCTGAAGGAAAACAATTGTCACTATTGTTGCTAAGTGTCACTGAGTCGAGTTGTCACTAGTAGGAACCAATAATGGAATTTGAACTTTCAAATGAAAATTAGAATTTTGAAAACCATATATGCCATGGTTTACTTGAGTTTACCAATTCTTTTTTACCTCGTGTAAGTCATGGTATTCTTATTTATTTAATTTATTTTTTATTTTATGTTTTTATTATGAATTGAGTGAAAGCTTACAGGGTAGATCATCAACAAATCATATACTTTGCTTTATTACAATGGTTATAATCCCCTCCATGTACCATCAGTTAATAATATTTATCTCTATTCATTTTAGCTCTTTATTTATTTTTTTAAAACATGCAGGCATATATAATGATTTACACCACCAAAGGACACATTCTGCAAGCCTGCCTCCTGGCTACCAGCTCTCAGTCCCTCTCTTTCCGTGAATCTAGAGTCCTCATGTGCTCCCTCTCTCTGAGTTTACCAATTCTTAAATTGATTTATGATGATATAATTAACAAAATTACCAAACTTTGTATTTAATATAAAATTGAATATGTAAACATAAATAATTAAATATGTCCATATATGTGAACAACTTCTCAACTCACTGAGCCAGTATTTTTGAAATGAATATCACATGATGCTATACAATAATGAATAGGTTAAAGACTCATTCATAGTTCGAAGTATATGGGTTATAATCGAACAGATCATTAAATTTAATCAACATGGTTTTAGACTATTCATTGCAACAAACTTTCATAACAAGCAGCTTGACAAATTTTATGTATTTTCTACCTACATAACTATGTGATGCCAGGTTTACTTCAGATACTTCCAATATATATCATATCGGATTCAAAACAAATATATATCATATTAGATTCAAAACAGTTTATCTGAGGATATAGATAATAAGAAATTTGTTTTAAAAAAAGCAAAATAGTATCATTTTTCCCATTATTAGTTTTTGTTTTAGGAAAATACAGCTATTTTCATATAATCATGTTATATATTTAAATAGGTAATAGATTCATTATTGCTATATGAAGTAATATTTTTAAAATCTTAATTTTATTTATAATATATTAAATCTTAAAACATAATCTGCATAAACCAAACTCTTTGTCATTTTCAGTAATATTTTTGCATGTAAAGGAGTCCTAAGATCAAAACTATTTGAGAATGGCTGAAATAGTAAAAACAATACCCAGACTATAAGAAAAAAGTAAGAAAACACACAAAAAGCACAAATAAATATAAATACAACTATATCTATTGATTTGTGGATATAATTTAGCACATTGGACCCCAGGTGAAAGGATCTAAACCAGGGGTAGGGAATGTTTGGCTCACAGACTATACTGTTGTTAAGTGCCGTTGAGTTGGTTCTGACCCATAGTGACCCTGTCCAGGGTTTCCATGTAGCAGCTGGTGAGTAGGCATTGAAATCTTTGTTCTGGCCCTGCCAAGGCAGCCACAGTTCTAGCCAACACATTAGGGATGAGTTAACTAAATGTTTTACCAAATACACCAGGCTTATTTTTAAGTTGATAATTTTATATTGCCCACAAATGATCTTATAAATTTTGGCAGAACAATGGTTTCCCACCCCTGAGGAACTGCAACGTTGCTTTGAACCACAAGGTCGGTGGTTCAAGCTAACCAGTTGCTCCTTGGAAACCCTATACAGGGTTGTTATGGGTTGGAACCAACTCAACGGCACTTAACAACAACAATTCCTGGTCTAAACAAAAGCATTGCCCTAAAGAAAACAGTGAGAATCATAACTGACATTTTCTGCCTCAACTATTCTTCGTATTGACCACATTAAAAACAAACAAACAAAACAAAAACAACCATGGATCATGGGTGAAAACCTTTTAACCATGGGCTTCAACTCTGTCTTCCAGAGGTTCACTATAATGAAAACTCTGCTGCCAACTTTGGGTAGTCTAGTCTCCATTTCCCACATTAGCAATCCTCTCACCATCTGTTTTGGGTGACAGAGTCATGCCCCTGGAACATTTTAATGGCAATCTTACACACCAGAATTCATTAAAACCTAGGAAGATATTGCCCACTCTTTGAGATCCAGGAGACTGTAGTCCTTCCCTTTAAAATTCATACAGAATGCTCCAATTGTTTGAGACCCAGTCAACTCTGCTTCCTGTACTCCTTCCAACAAATCTGCAGATTTCTAAGCTGTTCCAGGAATGGTTATTTCTTTTTGTTTAAAGGACAAAAGATATAGCTTCTATATCCTCTTTTCCAACTACAGCTAGAATTTCAAAAGACAGAATGCTCTGCTTTCATTCTTTCTCTAATCCCTTCCATCCAAGCTGATGGGTTTTCTGTGGTAGTAGTTAGTTAGATCCATCATTCACAAACATAATCCCTGTAACAAAAGATTGTATGGCTATGTTCCTGGTATACATTCTATGACATGTTTACTTAGTTTGCACAACTCAATTTGCCAAACCTTTTTTTGTTGTTGTCTTAATTTTGTAGAGTTCATTTTTAAGTCCATCTCTTTATTTTCACATTTTAATCAATAAAGGAAAAATCATACAACCCCTTTATGATCTTGCTTAGTCATCTCATCAGCCAGAAATTCAAGTGCATCACTAACAAGATCTACTTTCCCCTAAACATTTAAGTGCAATTCAGACAAGTTCTTTGCCAGAGCATTAAAATCATTGCTCATTTTCTATCTTCAAATCACACCTTCTTCATTACCTTTTAATGAAACACATTCTATGTCCACATTTTTAGCAACATTCTGTTACTGACACCATATGCATTCTTTCAGACAATAGAGGCTCATTAACTTTTTCAATGTTGTTGTTGTTGTTAAGTGCCGTGGAGTCGGTTCCAACTCATAGCGACCCTGCACAGGGTTTCCGAGGCTGTTAATCTTTACGGGAGCAGAAAGCCTCATCTTTCTCCCGCGGAGCAGCTGGTAGTTTCGAACTGCTGACCTTGAGGTTCGCAGCCCGATTCGTAACCACTACGCTACCAGAGCTTCTTCAATAACTATCCTTAATTCCTTCTGAGTCCTATCAAAATAGCTTTTGATGGCTATAATTCTGTCAACAGTTTCTTCAAGACGATCTAGGCTTTAACCATTGTTGTTGCTAAGTGCTGTCAAGTCCATTCTGACTCATAGTAACTCTGTATAGGGTTTCTGAGGAGTAGCTGGTAGGTTTGAACTGCCAGCATTTCAGGTAACAGTCCAGGTGCTTATTATACAGCACCACACTAGGACTCCCTTTTACTATTTTTTTGTTGTTGTGAGGTGTCATGCAATTGGTTCCGACTCATAGGTACCTTATGGACAACAGAATAAAACTTTGTCTGTTCCTGTGTCAACCTCACAATAGTTGTTACACTTCAGTCCATTGCTGCTGCCACTGTGCCAATCCATCTCGTTGGAAGTCTTACTCATTTTCGATCACCCTCCATTTTACCAAGCATGATGTCCTTCTCTAGACACTGGTCCATCCTGATAATACATCATTGGCAGTTTCCCTTTTTCACTGACCATCTACTTTACCAAGCATGACATCCTGTTCCAGGGACTGGTCCCTCTTGATAATATGTCTGAAGTATTTGAGACAAAGTCTGGTCATCCTGGCTTCTAAAGAGCTTTCTGGTTGTACATTTTCCAACACAGATTTGTTTGTTCTTCTGGCAGCCCAGGGTACCTTTAATATTCTCTCCCAACACCGTAACTCAAATGCATCCATTCTTCTACAGTCTTCCTTATTCACTGTCTAACTTTTGCATGCATATGAGGCTACTGAAAAGACCAAGGCTGTGTCAGGAGAACTTTCCTCCTCAAACTGGCATCTTTGCTCTTGAAAACTTTAAAGATGTCTTGTGCAGCCGATTTGCCTAATGCAATATGCCATTTGATTTCTTGACTGCTTTTTCCATGAGTATTGATGATTGAAACAAAATGGAGTCTCTGACAACGTCAATCTTTTCTTCATTTATATGGATGTAGTTTATTGGTTCAGTTGTGAAGATTTTTGTTTTCTTTACATTGAGATGCAATCCATACCAAAGGCTTCCGTTTTTTTATATTCATCAGTAAGCATTTCTGTCTTCTTCACTTTCAGCAAACAAAGTTGTTCATCTGCATATTGCAGGTTGTTAATGAATCTTATTCTAATCCTAATGTCATGTTCTTCTTTATATAATTCAGCTTCTCAGATTGTTTGCTCAGCATACAGATTGAATAAGTATGGTGAAAGAATATAACCCTGGTGCACATCTTTCCTGATTTTAAACAATTTAGTGTCTCCATGTTGTTTGAATGACTGCCTTTGGTCTATGTACATGTTCCTCTTGAGCACAATTAAATTTTCTGAAACATTGTTGCCCATAGCTTGTCATGATCCACACGATCAAAAACCTTTGTGTAGTCAACAAAGTACAGGTAACACCATTTTTCATGTTCTCTTCTTTCATTCAAGATCCATTTAATATCAGTAATGATATCACTCATTCTACATTCTCATCTGAATCCAGCTTGAAACTTTTACCATTGGCTGTTGGTGGTTATGTGCCATGGAGTCACTTCTGATTCACAGCTAACCTATATACAGTTGCCAAGGCTGTAAATCTTTACATTGAGCAGAAAGCCTCATGTTTCTCCTGCAGAACTGCTGGTAGTTTTGATCTGCTGAGCTTGAGATTAGCAGTTTGACTCATACCACTATGCTACCAGAGCTCATTACATTTACCATTGTTGTTGTTGTTATATGCCGTCGAGTTAGTTCTGGCCCACAGTGACCCTGCATAGGGTTTCCAAGAAGCAGCTGGTGAGCTTGAACCACAGACGTTGCAGTTCAAACAGCTTTGCAGTTCAAACAGCGCCACACCAGGACTCCATTAGAAATCCAGCCTTATATGGTCAACTGATATTTGGTAAAGGTCCAAAATGCATTATTAAATGGGGAAAATAAAATCTCTTTAACAACTAAGTATTGGTATAACTAGAAATCTGCCTGTAGTAGAATAAAAATACATGTATCTTACACAATATACAAAAGTGAGCTCAATGTGGATAAAGAATTATATGTAAAACCTAAAAGTAAATAACAACAAAAAATAGGGCCAAACTTAGGAGCACTGACATCTGGTATAAATGCACTAACAAATATAACTGAAAATTCAAAAGCTCAGAACACAAAATAGATGACTGGATGTCCTAAAACTTAAATGCCTATGTGCATAAAATGATTTAACCAAAAGAGTAAAAAGAGAACCCAGAGACTGGGGAAATAATTGGCACTGACGTATCAGGCAAACCACTATACTCTAAAGTTTAAACTTCAGCAACTCAACCAAAAACAAGGCAAATACTTCAATTACTAAACAGTCATTTAACAGGAACAGACACTTCACCAAAGAAAACATTCAAGCATCAACAGACATATTACTAAATCCTCACAACCATTAATTATTAGAGATGTGCAAACCAATCAACAATGAGATATCATTTTATCCCAACCTTAATAGCACAGCTCAGAAGAACAGAAAACAACAAATGCTGGCAAGGGTGTGGAGAGACTCCAAGGGTGTGGAGTCTCTCAATTCTAGTGGAAATGTAAAGTAGTACAAACACTGCGTTCCTCAAAAAGTTCAAGATAGATATCCCATATGACCCAGTAATCCCTCTGTTTTTATTAAATGCTGTCAAATTGGTTGTGACTCACAGTGACTTTGTTTAGTGTTTCTGAGGAGTGGGTAGGGATTTGAACTACCTATACTTCAGTTAGCAGTCCAGTACTTATCCCACAGCAGCAGCACATCAGGATTCCCTGTGTCTTTGTTGTTGTGTGCTGTTGAGTGGGTTCCAACATATTATCATTATTGTTAGGTGGCATTGAGTCTGTACCACCTCATAGCAACCCTATGCATAACAGAAAGAAACACTGCCCAATCCTGCGCCAACCACACAATCCTTACTACGCCTTCCAAACTGTGAAACTCAACTTCTGGCACTGTATCTGTTAATATTATGGTTCTGTTCATGTTTTAATCATTCTGCACTAAATGTGAGTGTTTGACACTCATAGGATTTCCAGTGTCCAACCATTCAGAAGTAGTCTCACTCTCCTTTCTAGTCTGTCTTAGTCTGAAAGCTGTCAACAATGGGTGACTCAACTACCATTCAAAATATCAATGGTATAATTTCCAGTATCAGTGCAACATGCAAGCCACTGCACTATGACAGACTGACAGATGAGTTGTGAAATTCTTCGATAGAAACATTCAAATCATCCTTATGCAATTAGAAATTTTTATCTGAATGATATTATAATGCATTTAATTTATCGGTTTCTGTTTTTCAAAATAGTCCTCTGTCCTTAAGGTACCTCAATTACTACAGATAATTAAAGGAATAAGAATTTAATAGTTGTGAGGAGAGACAGTGGATTAAAGTCTACCTATGTAATAACATTTGCTCAGCATACAAGTTGAATAAGTATGGTGAAACAATACAAACTTGTCGCACACCTTTTTAAATTTTAAAAACATTCCCATGTTTTTGTTTGAACAACTGCTTCTTGGTCCAGGTACAGATTCCTCATGAGCACAATGAAGTATTCCAGAATATTCATACTTCACAATGTTGTCCATAGCTTGTCATGACCCACACAATCAAAAGCCTTTGCATAGTCAATAAAGCACAGGTAAACATCTTTCTGATATTCTCTGCTCTTAGCCAAGATCCATAGGACATTAATTGTTCTTGGATCAACTATCAACATTAATTCGTCTTGGATCAACTATTAATAAAGCATAGGTAAACATCTTTCTGATATTCTCTGCTTTCAGCCAAGATCCACTGGACATTCATTCTTCTTGGATCAACTATCAACACTCACGGAAACAGCAGTAAAGAAATCAAACAACATATTGCATTAGGCAAATCTTCTGCACAAGACCTTTTTCAAGTGTTGAAGAGCAAAGATGGCAGCTTGAGGACTAATGTGCGCCTGGCCCAAGCCATGGTATTTTCAATAACCTCATATGCATGCAAAAACTGGACAGTGAAAAAGGAAGACCATAGAAGAATTGATGTCTTTGAGTTATGGTGTTGGAGGAGAATATGGAAAGTGCCATGGGCTGCCAAAAGAAGCAATAGATCTGTTTTAGAAGAAGTGCAGCCAGAGTGCTCCTTGGAGGCCAAGAAGGCCAAACTTCATCTCTCATACTTCAAACATATTGTCAGGAGGGACAAGTTGCTGGAGAAGGATATCATTTTTGGTAAGGTGGAGGGTCAGAGAAAAAGAGGAAGCGCCCCAGAGAGAAGGATAGACCAAGCGGCAGCATCGATGGACTCAAGTGTGGCAACAGTAGTGAGGTTGGTCCAGAATCAGGCAGTGTTTCATTCTGCTGTGCATAAGGTCGCTATAGATGGGTACCCACTTGATGGCACCTAACAACAACAACAACAACAACAACATGTAATAACATGTTGTTGATTTGCAGAAACATTTGTATCAATGTCTCCTCCATTTTTTATCCCAATGTAAGAATACTTCCTTGTGCTTCTTTTGGTATGCAGTTCTCAATAACTTGTCCATCTTTTGTGTATGCCAAGGAGATTGACATACTTAGACAGATCTTACTCTTCACTTCATTCACCCCATCTGTATTCCTGATCTCAGAAATTGTTAGTTGGATCTATAATGTACACACCATATATCTTTTGCTAATAGTTGTCCAGCTATACCTTTGGTGTGCTCTCCAGAGCATGCTTTCTGATCTTTTGCAATAAGAATAGACTGAGAATTTTTCTAGACATCAAGTTCAGGATCTTTTTTTTTTCAGGTTGGGAAGCTGGTTTATTTTACACAGGGGGCTGTGCATGCAGGCAGCTGGAGGGCCCGTGTCCTGCCTGCCTCAGTTCTTGGAGTAATGTCTCTGCAGCGATTCCCGGTAGAAGCGGAAGACACGTTGTGAGACAGTCTGGGCTGCCACCAGGCACTGCTGGAACTCAGCATTGGAGTAGAGACCCTTGGTGGTGGACATCAGCAGCTTTTGCTCCACACTGTCAAGTGCAAAGGTCAGGATTGCCCGGGCCTCCTTTTCTTGCTTGACTGTGGGATCGAGCACAAGATTCCCATCATCATCCAGGGCACAGGTGATCCCACAGAAGAGGGCTCGCATTGGCACGCCTGCATCCACCAGGGCCATGCAGGCAGCATTCAGGCAACAGGCCAAGAGGGAGCCAGCATCGCTGATCACCTGCCGCACCACGGTGATGGAGGTGCGGGGGGTGCAGAGCCCCCAGAACCACTGCCTCGCAGGTGTTCCTGATCAGCTGCTCCCGGCTCTTCTCGGCTACTCCTGGCAGCCCGATCTTCGGCCTCAGGAGTACCTCCAGTGTGGCTTTGTTGAAGATCTCCTTGCTAACCTTCACCTCGGCTGGCCTGTACACACCAGCCAGGACGGAGGTATCACCTTGCAAGAAAGAGGCTGAGCCATCCGGTCGGGAGAGCAGATTCTGTTCGCAGGCAAAGTGCCAGAGGCTGCAGCCGAGACCCCGAGAACCAGCAGCCTCAGCCGAGGCCCCAGTCTCAGTGTGGATTTGACTATCTATCTGAGTCGCCCACTCCATCGCTCCGGACCCACGTGCACTCTGCCTCAGGATCATTTTTGATTAAACAGTTTCTTGCTCACTTTATGTCTGTTCTCCCATAGTTACTAAAAGCAGCAAAAATAAATAAGATCACGCTTTCTACACTTTTCTTGGAAATATCATCTAAATATCCAAAGCCTACAATTTTTTTTCTTTCCATTCAACATTAAATACAAATTCAGCTTAGTTTTCTGCTACTATACAACAAAAGCCATCTTTCTTCCAATAACTAATAGCAAGCCTTCATCTCTTTCTGTGGCATCCATAAAATCATCTTTGATGTTCATATTTCCAACAGCATTGAGATAGTGATGACATAAAAGATTTTTAGAGCAAAAGAAGCTTTCTCTATCATTTCTCACTTATTTTGGAGTATTCAGAAAAATTATTTTTAAAATCCAAAATTCAACTAATAGTTTCTCAATGTCACCTAGACTTCTTCTGTCATGCACTTCAAAGCTCTTGTAGCATGTACCCATGATTTAATTCCAAATCCATTTTCACATTTTTAAGGATTTGTTACTACAGTGTCCCACTTTCTGATACAAAATTCTATACTACATTCACACATTTGCCTAATTAAATTACCTTTGACTGTATGGGTTATAAACAATACAAATTTCTGATGTAACTATTTAAGAGGTTATACATCTGAAACGATGATATTTTAAGACACATTTTCAAGCCAAGGAGTAACTGTCACTATTGAGTTTTGATCTTACTTTGGACCTATGAATACTTCTTTCCCTCAAATTTCTCTCTTACATTGATAATACCTTCCCTATAGGAATATGTAATGATGCAATTTGGCAGTTATGTAATGATGCAGTCATTTCCCATGATGTGATCAGTTGTAAGGGGATTAGGGTGGGTTGCAGCACTATTAATCTGGTCACAACCCTAATCAGATACAAGAGGAGTTCTCCTGAGGTATAACCTGCATAACTTTTAGTATTACAAGAGCTAAAAGGACAGAAAAGCAAGCAGAGATCAGAGACAACTCCTATTACTTAACCCACAGCCATTAAGTTGATTCTGACTCAAAGTAATAAGATGGAGCAGAACTGTCCCACTGAGTTTTTGAGCCTGTAAATATTTTTGGAATCTGACTGTCACGTCTTTCTTCAATAGAGAAGCTAGCAGATTTGAACAACCAACCTTTGATTAGCATCCCAATTTATAATCCATTGATCCACCACAGACCTATCATAAAAAGAAGAGCCAGGAGTGAAGCTTCTTCTTTAGACTGTGCTCCATGAATTGAGAAACTCTTAGACCCAGAGGAGGATTAGTGACAAGGACCTTTCCCAAGGGCCCACAGAAAGAAAGAAAACTTTCCACTGTAGCTGGTGACCTGAGTCTGAACTTCTAGCCTCCCAAACTGTGACAGAATTAATTTCATTTTGTTAAGACCATCTACTTGTGATAATTCTGTTCTATCAGCATTCTATAAATAAGGAGCTCTGGTAGTGTAGTGGTTATGAGTCAGACTACTAACCTCAAGTATAGCAGTTCAAAACTACCAGTGATTCAGCACGAGAAAAATTAAGCTTTCTACTCCCATAAAGATTTATAACCCTGGAAACCCATACAGGGTCATTATAAGTTAGAAGTAGCTCCACGGCACATAACCACCACCATTTAACTAAGACACTAGTTTTCACAGATACATAGATATAGAAGCATTTTCCTCAGGATGAACCATACATAAAGTCTTACCCAAACATCACATCCAGATTATTTAGAAGATAAGATACTGGACATAGAGTTAATGTTGGTATAAGAAAAGACTTGGGGGATGGTAAGAAGTGGTGGCTATGTTTTCCACATGGGAATGATATATATTTTGGGAAGACATGTTGGACTTTTACTTATGAATTGAATTTTGTCCTGAAAATCTGAGAAATTGTAACTCTATGTAACTTTTACCATAATTGTGTTTGGAAATAGGGTCAGTGAAGATGTAATTACTTAACAGATGGTCACACAGGAATAAAGAGAGCCTTCATCTAAACTGAGTAATATAAGACAGGAAAAGAAGTATCGAGAGACAGACAGTGAAGAATGATGATGTTTGAAGACACATTTTCAATCCAAGGGGTACCTGTCACTACCAAAATTGATAGACACAAAAAGGTATCTTTCCGTACAGCCTTTAGAGAGAACATATCCCTGATAAAACCCTGAATTACTCTAGGACTGAGCCAACATACTTCTGCTCTCATAAACCACTCAGTTTATGGTATTTTTTTATAGCAGCCCTAGAATATGAATCCACCTATATTTCTAAATAAGCTCACATTCCATATGCTAGAGGGTAGGGTTTAAATATTTCAGGAGCTTCAAAAATTTTGTGGAAGAATTCCATTATTCTTTAATACGATTTTTCCATGAACGTTTTGAACCCCCTCGTTATCTTTTTGTGAGACAGTTTTGTCCACAACATTCATGTAAGAGAGTACATTTATGGAAGCATGGATTAAGGATATATAGAAACTTTCTGTACTGTTTTGTAAAACTTTTATAAATCTAAAATATTATTGGAATAAGAGAGAAACTAAAAATACTAACTTCCCCCTATTACTATAAATACATAAAACATTCTCTAAGTAAAAAGAAAAAAAAATAGTGAAAAGTATCTTTAATGTAAATTACTTGGGTGTAAGATCTTTATTAGCTGCAGAAAATTGGAAATTAAAAAATTACCTTAAAGATCTTACTGTATACAATATGCATAATAATAAAAATAACTTTTAGTTTGGTCATTTCTTGAAATATTAGTAAATAAAGAAAACTGTCATAAAGATTACTATTAGTAACATCATCAAACTACAAGATGCTAAAATGTCTAGACAATGACCCTCAGTAAGGCTGCATTATCAAAAGTTAATGCAACAATCTATACCAAAGGCTGCAATCTTTCATATTTATCAGTATGTGTTCTATGTCCTCCTTTATTTTAAGAAATCAGATTTGTGTCATTATCAAATGCAGTTTTTAATGTGTCTTCCTCCAACCTTGATAATCCATTCTTCTTCATATAGTGCACTCAATGTTTGTTCAACATTAAGTATGAATAAGTATGGTGAAAGGATACAACGCTGGTGTTCACCTTTTCTGATTTTAAATCATGTTATACCCTTGTTCTGTTGAAATAACTGCTCTTAGTGTATGCACACATTCCACATGAGCACAATTAAGTGTTCTAGAACTCATTCTTTAAAATAATTTGTTGTGATCCACATAGTCAAATGCCTTTGCATAGTTAATAAAACACACTAGTATACATTAAACTTGAAGAAAAAGGTTTAATCATTAATATGTTGTTGTTAAGTGCCATTGAGTCATTTTGACTCATGGAGACCCTGTACAGGCTTAGTTATTGTAAAGTGCCCTTGAGATTGTTCCAATCCATAGTGACCCTGTAAAGTGTTTCTGAAGGGCAACTTCAAACCACGAAACTTGCAATTCAAAGCTACCTTGAATTTCAATGCTTATCCTACAGCTCCAAAATGAGGCCGTAAAGGATCAGAAAGCCTCGCCTTTCCTCATGGAGAAAGCTAGAACTGCCATGCTCCCTTAATCATTAATTGCTATTGTTGTTGTTAAGCGCAGTTGATTTGGTTCTGACCTATAATGAACCTGTATGGGGTTGCCAAGGAGCAGTTGGTGAGCTTTAACCACCAACCTTGCAGTTCAAACCAACTTCGCAGTTAAGCATATTAACCCACAGCCCCACACCAGGACTCCTAATCATTAATTGTTGTTGTTGTTGTTTTTATGTGCCAAGGAGTCGGTTCCGAATTATAGCAACCCTGTACAGGGTCTCTGAGGCTGCAAATATTTATGGGAGCAGAGAGCCTCATCTTTCTCCTGCGGAACACCTGGTAGTTTCGAACTGTTGACTGTGAGGTTAGCAACTTGATTCGTAACCACTATGCTACCAAAGATAATCTTAAATCTCCATCATCATAATCTTCATCATCATTGTCTTTAACTTTGCTGACATATATTAAGTTTTACATTTTTTCCAGGCCCACTGCTCAGTGTTTTCATTGAATGTATTTTTTTGTCTTTAAATCTGTTGCTTGAAATGGAAACTATTATTATGACTATTTTACTGATGTATAGAAGGTCAAGTCCTGTTGTGGTGCTACAGGATAATGTGCACTGGACCTTGAGGTTAGCAGTTCAAACCTTACCAGCCACTCCTCAGAAACCATATACAGAGTAGCTGAGTCAGAACAGACTCAACGGCACATAAGAATTACAACAAGAGAGTCAAGTTACTTATTTGTCACATTTCCTGACATATAGCAAGGTCATACTTCAAACTGAGTTGATTCCAAAGCCAGTATGCATTGCCTCTTCACTGTTTAGGCAATGGGAAGCTTGACTTATTTAAAAGAAATGAGCAGCTGAATTAATTAAGTAAGAAAAAAAGCTATTAATCTGAAAGTCTCATAAACCATATACAGGGTAGCTGATTCAGAACCAACTCAATGGCACATAACAACAAGAACAAGAGAGTCAAGTTACTTACTTGTCATGTTCCTTGAAATATAACAAGGTCATGCTTCAAACTGAGTTGTGCCTGATTCCAAAGCCGGTACTCATTACCTCTTCACTGCCTAGGCAATGGGAATCTTGACTGATTTAGAAGAAATGAACAGCTGAATTAATTAAGGGGAAAAATTAGCTATTAATCTGAAAGTCTCATTACATATTTTTTATCCTACTGCTTTTAATGAAAAACAAGCACACAAATGAATAGTAACAAAAAAGCAGAAACAATTTTTTCACCTCCTTTTGACTAACTTCAACGTACTGTTGTTGTTGCTAAGTATTGTCAAGTTGGCTCTGACTCATAGAGACCCTGTCGAGGTTTCTGATGAGCAGCCAGTGGATTAAACCACCCACCTTGTGTTTCTCAGACTAGTACTTACCTTATAGCACTGACTTGTCCTTGGTGGTAGTGCCAGTGGTTATGTGTTGTCACGTTGATTCTGACTCTGTATAAGATTTCTAACACTGTAAATGTTTACAGAAGCAGAAATCTTCATTTGTATTCCCAGAATGAATGGTAAATTTGAACTGCTGACCTGTCGGTTAGCATACCAGCTCATAATTCACTACATTTCCAAGGCTCGTAACTAGTCCCTAGTCTTTCATTTATAAGCACCTGTTAAACCTTGTTGCCTTCAAATCAATTTAACTGATGACAACCTCATGTTACAGGGTAGAACTGCTCCCTGAGGTTTGTTGTTGTTGTTGTTAAGTACTGTGGAGTCGGTTCTGACTCACAGTTACCCTGCACAAGGTTTCCAAGGTTTCCAAGGCTGCAAATCTTTACTGGAGCAGAACGCCTCATCTTTCTCCCATGGAAAAGTTGGTAGTTTCGAACTGCTGACCTTGAGGATAGCAGCCTGATTTGCAACTACTATGCTACCAGAGCTCCTTGAGTTTTACTTGGCTGTAATCTTCATGGAAGCAGATCACATATTTTTACGTTTTTATCCATATTTAGAAATTTTGAGTAAGGGCCTGTTTATTAAATGCAATTTATCCTGTTTAAATCAATTTTCAAGGTAAAATATACTGGTATTCTATCTCTCAACATTCTATTCAGCTTTTCACACCTACTGTCCTTTTTCAACTAGTTTTTTGACCCTATGAGCAGCATACTTGACATATATGGAAAATCAATATTCCCCTGTAAGCCAAGAGACTTACTGGAAGTAGCATTAAAACTTACAAGTGACTAAAGCACTTTGAAATTTTACACTAAGGTAACAGACTTTATTCACCCAATTAATAACAGATGATACTGCCAAACCAACCCTCTAGCAAGAAAAGTGACTAGATTGGATTACATTTTATTGGTAATGATACAGATACAAGAAATAAAAAGGCAAAATTAAAGGACATCATACTCCATCTTTCAAATTAGTACCTGAAAGGAAAAAAAAAAATCACATATTTTCTTCATAAAATCACTTCTTTTATTAATTTTAATAGTTTTAGGGAACTACTTAAATGTATCTGTTACTGCAACAAGAAAGGATATAGTGTAATTAAGTGACAGTGATATAAATTTATCACTAAAACAGAGAACTAAATTTATATTTATTTAGTCACTTATCCAAGTATTGCCAAATATATTTAGAGTAACATTGGTGTGCTAGTTGAGGTTTTCACCTTGAGGGCCAGGATTTTTGATGGTTTCTCAGTTGTGATATGATCATTCCCCATGAAGAAATCTGATATAATATAATCACCTTCAAGATGAGATCTGCTTTAAGCAGATTTAAAGATATTTCCTTGGGAGTATGGCATGATTCCTGTATATATAGATGCATGAATAATTTATTTTAGAAAGATCAGCACAAGGCTGGCCCTGTGAAGTAGAGGCTAAAGATATTCCAAATGTCTGACTTTTCTAACATGTTATACCACTTTGTAATCTTTGGGATTACCGCTCCCGGGCTCCCTCTTGTCCCAGGTTTCTACAATACACTGCAACATCTCACAGAACTCAAAGGTGTCAAAGGAAATGCAGCACACAATTATAGAAGCTGGCAAGTCCCAAATCCATAGTTCAGAGGTCAGTATGGAGGATTTTCCTCACTCATAAAATTTCAGGAGAGGAGGAACCCAAACTAGCAAGTCAGAGGACTGGCTGTTGATGAGTAAGGCTGTGTGAGCTAGTGAATCAGATCAGGTGATAGGCCCAATTCCCACAAACCAGAGGTCAGAGGGGATGAGCTAGATACCCAGAGCAAGAGAGCGAACTACTTTGCCATGTTGTTGTTATTAAGTGCCGTTGAATCAATTCCAACTTATAGCAACCCTGTATAGGATTTCTGAGAAGCAAATGGTAAATTTGAACTGCCAACTTTGTGGTTCAAACTGATTTTTGGTCAAGTGCTTATCCTACAGTGCCATACCATGACTCCACTTTGTCATTGTTGTTGTTATTGTGTGCCGTGGAGTAGACTCCGACTCACAGCGACTCTGTACAGGGTTTCCAAGGCTTTGAATCTTTATGGGAGCAGAAAGCCTCATCTTTCTCCTGCAGAACAGCTGGTAGTTTCGAACTGCTGACCTTGCGGTTCGCAGCCCGATTGGTAACCACTACGCTACTAGAGCTCCTTTGTCCTAGTATTCCTGTCTATTGGATTCAGGTCATGCTACCAAGGAAAACTAAGGGGGGCGATTTGAGTCAGATCCTCTAGTAAGAGGAGGACATCCTTAATTCCATCCTTAGTTCTACCTTTATTTTGCCTCATTAACATCTCACTTCAAAATGAGTCCATAATCACAGGCATGGAGGCAAGGGTTTACAATACATAACAGAATAGAACAATAGGTCTAGAGTGGCCATAATAAATAAATAATAGTCCTGCAGGCCCTCCCCTTATTCTTCTGGTAATTGGTCCCTCAATCACTGAAGGATTAGCTTTCCCCTCATAATCATTTTACCAGTTGACCAGTCATTAATAAATAGTCCTTCAGCATGGCAAAGAGTCCTAAGGTGGAGGTTACTCAGTTACAAGCCATTGAGATCTGGTCAAGTTCCTCAAAAGTTTGTTTCTTCTTCATCCTTATTAACCCTGATGAAACATTAACTGAGGAATTATTCTCTTATTTTAACTCTCACTTGACCTTTCAGCATAAAGTTAGCATTTCCCTGCTACACAGTCCAGTTATTCATTCCTTTACCTTCAGCTATTATTTCTCCTTTCCATCGGTCATTTATTTTTACCCAAACTTTTCCACCTTTGGAAGAGACATAAGGTTCATCTGCTTTGCCAGTTCAGATTACTGGTAACAAGACCAGTCAGAAAAGTGCCTCCCCCTTAGTCCACACCCACCCGTATTGAGTAGAGTTACTTGAGTGCAAGACTAGTGGGATGTCATGACCACCAGGTAATACAATGATGTTCACTGTCAACCCCAATTTTGCCAGTTGGTGAAAAAGCACAATCCTTGTTAACTCTGGCATACAAGTTCAGGTGTAGAGTAACAGTCTTTCGCTGAAGTATCACTCCTGCTTATTGCATTTAGAACTCCATCCCTGGTCCAGGTGATGTGAGAACGCATGGAACAGTTGCACCAGATTCCACCCCGAAAGCATTTTCAGCAGAACCCCCTAAGAAACTTAGTAATCTATCCAGTTGTGATTCTCCCTTTGCTTCCCTCATATTGAGTGTGAACATGCATACATGAAGACATGTGAGCCAGATTTTTACGCCTTAATCTCTCCCCATTTTTTATAATAAATGTTTCAAGTGCCCATTCCAATTCTCTACCAAACTGTTACTCTGATTGGTATACAACATGGTTTGTCCATTTAATGTCGCATAGTGGTCACAAATGAGGCTGTGAACCGCAAGGTCAGCAGTTTGAAACTATCAGCTGTTCCGTGGGAGAAAGATGAGGCTATCTGCTCCCGTAAAGATTTACAGCCTCAGAAACCCTGTTCAGGGACACTATGGGGCAGAACCGACTAGATGGGACTTAACAACAACAACAATTCTTGGCCCATTTGTTGCATCCTGTGAGCTTTGAGAGTGTTCCTTGGTCTGAGGAAATATAACCTGGTTACCCAAACAGGTACCATATCTTTTCTTCTATCTCTTAATGATACTTTTGGCACCTGAATCCATTACAGGATATGCAAAGCCTAGATCAGAATAAGTATCTATCTATTCGTGTAGGGACCTATTTGTAGGCTCCTAATGCCTCTGGTGTCACTAATCATATATAATCATATATAATATAAATTGTTTACTATGTAAAAGATCTTCCTCCAGAGGAATCTACACCATAGCCACCTGAAACTTCTGTCTTGCTTGCTGGCATATAGAGCAGTCCATACTGGTATTTTGTTCTCAAAGGCTGTTTTTAAGTTATTTAACACTTCTATAACAGAAATACAAAAGCTGGATACCTTTAACAAACAAAATTTTATTTTCTCATAGTTTAGACATTTAGAAGTCTGAAAGCAGAGTGACAACTGTGAGAAATGATCCTTGTATCCTTTCAGCATCTGTAGGCCCAACATTCTTTGAAGATCGCATGTGTCTTAGCATCAATCTTTCCCTGGATCCAGGAGTATCACAATACTAGGATCCCAGGCCAAAGGATGCACTCCACTCCTGACTCTACTTTCTTGTTGGTCGTAGGTCTGTCCCCCTTTCTCTTTTCACTTTCCCTCCATTTAGTCAATCAGAAGAAATTGGATAAAGATACAACCTATTCCAGAAGATGGTATCTAACCTCATTAAAATAATGTTTTTTTTTTTTTTGGACCCATTAAGTCAGTTCCAAATCATAGTGACCTACGTACTATTTGTGTTGTGCTTGAAAACATTTCTGGAATATCCATTCTTATACACGGTTTGTTACGATTGACACAGTAAAAATCCTGTGTATAGTCAATAAAGCACAAGTAGACATATTTCTGGTATTCTCTACTGTCAACCAAGATCCAAATGACACCCACAATGATAACCCTTGTTGCATATCCTCTTCTGAATCCTGCTTGATTTTTTGGAAGCTCCTTATTGTTATATTTTTGTAACCATTTTTGAATTATTTTCAGAAAAATTTTACTTGTGTGTTACATTAATATTTGTTGACCCCTTGTCAATCCTGCTCTTGATCAGCTAACTGAATGTCTGCTTCAACTGGTCCCGGGTAGAATTCTCATCAATAAACTCTTCCCAGCTAGGATGAACAGAACAGAATCGTTTTTGGTCCACCCAACTACCTGTAGTGTTGTATTAGAACCTTTCTATCAATCCCATTACTGTCTGCTATTTTCATTTTACGTACATTAATATTTGCTGTATCCATTTGTGATTGTGTGCTCTTGAATAGGTTCCAACTCACAGTGACCCTGTATAGGGTTTCTGAGGCTATAAATCGTACATTATCAGAAAGCCTCATCATTTTCTCATGGAGTTGCTGGTAGATTTGAACAGCTGACCTTGTGGTTAGCAACCCAACTCATAACCCTCTATTCTACCAGGGCTCCTATCCTTTTCTCAGTGCTGTTGTCTGCTGTTAAGTTGGTTCTGACTCAATGTTGAAACCCTATATAGCGTTTCAAAGGAGTAGCTCATAGGTTCAAGCTGCCGACCTTGTGATTAGCAGTCCAAAGCTTTATCCTTCCCATTTGATTGCAGCCATCCAGTTAAGCGGAGATAGGTGCTTGCAAGTACATCCAGGAACTATGAAGGAAGAAGCAGTCCAATGTAATGCACTTTTTCCTGTGGGTACGCTGTTGGCAGTACCACCAGCTCTCTACACTGCGCAGAGCCCCACATCCTACCCGACAAGATAAGGTGCGCAGACTGAGATACAAAGCCAAATAAGGTTATGTCATCTATCTTATTCACATGCTCAGAGGTGGCCACAAATGCACAATGCCTCAAGGTGCATTCTATGACAAACTTCTCCTCCATGGTGTTAACCAGCTGAAATTTGCTAGAAGCCTTCAGTCTGTAGCTGAGGAGTGAGCTGGAAGCCACTATGGCACCTAAGGGTCCTGAATTCTTACTGGGTTGGTGAAGATTCCACATATAAATTTTGTGAAGTTTTCCTTGTTAATCCATTCCATAAAGTTATCAGAAGAAATCCTGACACCCAATGGATCACCAGTCCATACGTACAGGGAGATGCATGGTTTGACATTTGCAGGCCACAGAAAGGCCTGGGAAAGGACCACGATGCTTGGAGAAAGCCCAACACTCTCCAGCTCCACCGTTACCCTTAATACAAGTAACATTTGTAAAATCCATGCCTAATAAACAGTTTAGGAGAGTCAAGTCTACTCAAAAGTGTTCTTTGTCAGTTAAAACAGTAATTGTCTGCAGATTGTGTCATGAATTATGAAAGTAAGAGTGCAATAATGTTTGAAGACAATAAGTGAAGAGTGTATCTTGTTTGTAATAAGGTAAATGCTTTTGTTTTGCTTTAAGAATCTTACTAGATTCTTAAATCAATGTTTAAAAATGACATACTCTGTGATATAATAGTTATAAAATAAATTATTTAAAAGGACAAAAAGTAAAACCCAAAAACCAAACTCCTCATTTCTCAACAACCCTCTAAAAAACTATCCTACTAGAGTAAATTCTGTCCCAATGCTTCTTCCCATTCTCCTATGAATTACCCTAACTTTTCTTGCATCTGTAAATCCCATGTGGAGAAACTGTGTAACAAATTCAACATGGCTTTTAAGTTTGTTACTTTGATTTGCAGTAGTAAGTTCACATAGGGTGCCGCATAGAAGTGGCTCCCTTGGATGAATATCATGGTCACCGTAAAGCCATTCCAATGTTGCTTCCAGAAATAGCACTTTAGCTGCTTCCTCTAGAGTGCTCCATTAAATATTTAGAGGAGAGGGGCTATGATGATTCCAGAGTGATTTGTGGGTTTGCATCAATCCAAACATACTCTTGGAATGCATAGTATTCAAAACTAAGAGCACTGCCCTAAATTAGTTACTCCCACAATCCATTTGAGTAATTGTTCCTCAGAAAGCTGACAACACTGATTTATGAACTGAAGCAATTCCTTTACAGTATAACCCCTCATTTCAATAAATTTTTGGTTTTTCCCATTCCCTTATTGCAATATCTTCTTAGTGGTCCTAGGGGTACTTCCTTCTGTTCTAATCCAATTTTTCCTTTTGGAGTCATGTCTGAAACAAATGGTCATAATTCTGATTAAACCTAGTCTGGGCTTGGTTCAGTGCTATGATCAGCACCTGCTTTCTATTTTCTTTCCTTTGCAGCTACTACGGAAAGCAAAAATCAAGGAATAGTACGTTTCAAACATTCCTTATCACTCTAAATTTCCATATGCACCCAGCTAGTTAATTCATTGGGGCTTAAATTTAAATTGGTATCTAACAGTTCTACATTCCGTGAATCTCTTGCCTTGAGCAAGTGATTGCATTATCTTGGCTGCTTTAATCCAAAGGTTGATTTTTATCCCACTCGTGAATGGAAGGTTTCTCACTCTTCCACTTATTTCACTTTCCCAAAAACCACATACTACAGATTGTCGGGGCCATTGCATCAAGTCCCACCATTCTCATACCCACGATGTGAATAATTTATTTTTAAAAAAATCCCTGTGAGGCTGGAAGTTAAAGATATACCAAATGTCTGAATTTTCCAGCCTGTTGTACCACTTGATTATCCTTGATGTCCATCACCATTCCTCCCCTCCCTTATGTCCCAAGGTCCAGCAACATACAACAAAGACTCACAGGACTGATGAGTGTCAAAGGAAAAGGCTCACCCCATTGTGGAGGCTGGCAAGTCCCAAATCCATAGTTAAGAGGTCATTCAGGAGGATTTACAAGCACACATAGTCTAAGGAGCTGAGAAACCCACATTGGCGTTTCAGACAGCCAACGTTGATGCAAGAGACTGTGGGAGCTGGTGAGTGAGGTCAGGTTATTCTCAAGTGTCACCAAGTGGAGATCAGACATGTTGAGCCAGTAGCAAGAACCAAAACTACAGATCGAATTTTGCCAAAGCATTCCTATATATTAGACTCAGACCAGACCATGCCCCAAGGAAATCTAAGCGTGGTGACTTGAATCATATCCTCTCAGAAGCCCTCTCATATATGTGCGTTGTTGTTGTTGTTAATTGCCATTGAGTCGGTTCCGGCCCATAGCGACCCTGGATAGGGTTTCCCAGGAGCAGCTGGTAAGCTTGAACCATCTACCATGCAGTTCAAATGGCATTACAGTCTTGCACATTAATCCATAGCGCCACACCCCACTTATAGCCTTACACTTTTTGTTGTTTGTTGTTAGATACTATAAAGTTGATTCTGACTCAAAGCAACTGTATGCAAAATAGAATGAAACATTGCGTTATCCTGCACCATCCTCATGTTAGTAACATTTGAGCCTCTGTGTTAATTTATTTCCTTGAGTGTCTTCCTCTTTTTCATGGACCCTCCACTTTACCAAACATGATGTCCTTTTCCAGGTACTGGTCACTCCTGAAACCACATTCTTAGAATAAAAGATGAAGTCTCCTCATCCAGGCTTCTAAGCAGAGCTCTGGCAGTACTTCTTCCAACACAGATTTGTTTGTTTTTTGGCAGCCCATGATACTTTTAATATTCTTCTCCAACACCAAATTTTAAATTCATAGATTCTTCTAAGGTCTTCCTTACTCATGCCCACCATGCATATGAGGACAGTGAAAATACCATGACTTGAATGAGGTGTACTTTAGTCCTCACACTGATGCCTTTACTCTGAATAATTTAAAGAGGTCATGTGCAGTTGATTTGTTTGATGCAATATGCCTTTTGATTTATTGACTGCTTTTTCCATAGTGTTGACTGTGGATCCTACAAACTGAAGTCTTTGACAACTTTAATTCTTTCTCTGTTTATCATGATGTTTTTTATTGATCCAGTTGTGAGGATTTTTTTTTTTTTCTAAATTAAGATGCAATCTATACTGAAGGCTGTAGTATTTGATCTTCATCAGTATTTTAATTCCTCCTCTCTTCCAGAAAGCAAGGTTGTGTCTTCTGCATATCACACGTGGTTTATGAGTCTTCAAAGCCACATTTTTCTTCATATAATACAACTTCTCCAGTTATTTGTTCAGCATACAGATTGAGTAAGTATAGTGAAATTAAACAACCCTGCTGCATACCTTTCCTGACTGTAAACATTCTATATGCCCTTTTTCTGTTCTAACAACTAGCTATGTAGGCTCCTCGTGAGTGTATTAGGGATTCTGGAATCCTCATTCTTTGAATTGTTACTCATAGTTTGTTGTGATCCACACCAATGAATCTATTTGAGTAGTTAATAAAAAATAAGTACACTTCTTTCTGGTATTAACTGGTGTTAGTATGCCGTAGAGTCGGTTCTGACTCATAGCGACCCTGTACAGGGTTTCCGAGGCTGTAAACCTTTTTTTTTTTTTGCTTCCATTCCCTCTCTCTCTCTCTGTCTCGTGACTGGTGCATTTAATCAATTTGCATTCAGTATAGTTATCAATATGTATGAGTTAACTGTTGTCTTTTTGCTGTGTGTGTTTTTTGTGGTGCTCCTGGTTTCTTTGTTCCACATAATTTTCGGAGTTCATTTTGTTTGTGGGTTTTCTTTTGCATTTTCAATTGTGTTATGTTAAATTTTTCTGATTTTCTGCTTTTACTTTACTTTTAATATTTTATTGCAAATTATGTGATAGTTTACATGGTAGAACATTTGTTTTACATTCATCCTATCATATATCATTTCATTGCCATGGTTACAATCCTCCCCCCCCCCCCCCCCCCCCCCCCCCGGCATCATTAACCAACCAAAGGGTATACAGTACAAGCCTGTACCCTGGTTGTCAGCACACAGCCCCTCTTCCTCTCTGTGTCTAAAGTCCTCAGATGCTCCATCTCTCCATGTCATCATCTCTGCCTACATCTCAGGCATCACTGCTTCTCTGGGTAGGGTCCTGCTCTCCGCTCTTCTCCCTTGATGGTCCCAGGGACCTCTACTCCTAGACAGCAAAGTTAATCACTCCCCTCCTTGCTACGAAATATCTACCTTTACATTTCCAACTCTCACAGTCAGTGCTGATGACAATTATTCACTATTGTATCACAAGAGACCTATCTGCATTTCATTTCATCAACCTCACCTAGACAGATTGGATACTATTCAGTGGAGATTCTACCTTCCTCCACACCCTCTGGATGTAGGTTCCCTCTTGAAAGCTTGTAAGTCAGTCACTTCTTGCCTTTGTAGCTCCCTGCCCCACCCCCCGCCAACTATTTTGGGTAGCCAATGTCCAAGTTGCCCATCCCTGCCCTCTCCATGTGTGGAGGGGATGGGAATGATCCTTGCTGTAAAAATTTGTTCCCTCTTTTGAGCTTCTGCATCCATAGGTGAAGGTCAAATTCATCAAATTGTATCAGATTACTCTTTTTTTCCTCTTCTTTCTTCTTCTAGTGGAGCTCTGATCACCCAATCATTGAAGCCAGGTCAAGTGGGTATTGTCTGCAAATGTGGGTGTTCTTGTGCATATGCCCTCTCTTCTTATCAGCTGGATGCTTCACTCTCCACTCTAGTTCTCTGTGGCTATGTCACTGACTCTGGGCCCAAGAGTCCCCAGGTCTTGCCACACTGCTGGCCAACCAGGCCTCCACCCAAGTTCACTTGGTGAGTCTACTGACCATTGTAGGGCTTAGCTTGCAGCTTCATTGCTGTTTTTCCCTCATTCCCCTTATCAGTGATGAATGTGGTTAGCAATCAGAGAGTGTATTCCCACTGAGTTTTAGTTTTGGAAGACGGTTTGCTCTGAGGGGACCCAACCACTTACTTTGATGTCTCCTGGGCAAGCAACTTGCTTGTTCTTGTAGTAACAGTTGGTCTGCTTATATTGTTTTGTATTTTTCCTGTAGGTCTTTCTTTCAAGAAGTATTTTCTGTTCTTCTAGCTGCTCCAGCCTGGTCTGCTCATCCTTTCAAGTGGAAATTTCCCACCTCTGAAGATTCTGAATGTGGTTCAGGATTCCACCTATATTCTTATGTAATGCAGCTCCTCCACAGGAAGCCTCCTTCACTCACTGGGCACATTGTAGCCCCATTTTAGGTATTCCATTCACTTACAGGCAGAAGACGGACTAATAAGCTTTCTATGGTGATATTTCTGGCTATTCCTTTCTCTTCCCCTTCAGTGTCTATTTTATAATATAATGCAAGGAAAACCAAGATTCAAAAGACAGAGGTTATAAATCTTTATGGGAGCAGAAAGCCTCATGTTTCTCCCATAGAATGGCTGATAGTTTTGAACTGCTGACTTTGAGGTTAGCAGCCAGACTCGTAACTACTACGCTACCACAGTTCCTTTCTGGTATTAACTACCACAGACATATAGATGGATATCTTCCAATTCATTGACTATGTACCTTGGACAAACGTCTTGATATTGAGTGAGTGTCTCAGCACTGCATCAGTTTGTTGAAGCATTTCAAATTTTATTCTCTCAATTCATGGATCCTTGTTTTCACCAATTCCTTCAGAACAGCTTGAACTTCTTTCAATACTATTGGTTATTGATCATATTCTATTTCTTGAAATCACTGAGCCTAGACCATATGTTAATAGTACAGTGAGTGTGTATTCCTTCCATCTTCTTTTCATGCCTCCCGAGTCATTAGAAATTATGTGCATACAATCCTTAAGTGTTGGAACCCTAGACTTGAAAATTATCTTTAGTTCTTTCAGCTTGAAAAATACTGCATGTATTCTTTCCTTCTGGTTTTCTAACTGCAGTCTTTTCACATTTCATTATAATACTTGACTTTGTGTTCTGGAGCTACCCTTTGAAATTCTCTATTCATCTCTGTTACGTCATCATTTCATCCAATTGTGCTAGCTTCTCTGCATGCAAGAGCAAGTTTAAAAGTCTCTTCTAGCTCCATTTTGTTCTTTTTTTTCTTTCCAGCCTGTTTTTATAATGTCCTTTTGCTTTTTTCATGTGTGATGGTCTTGATGTCATCCTGCAATTCCTCTGTTCCTTAGTCATTAGTGTTCCAGAGGTCAAATCTGTTATTGAGATACTCTCTACAATCAGTTGACATACTCCTGGTGTGGTGCTGGAGGATCAGCATTGAACTATGAATGACAAGATAGGCAGTTCAAGCCCATCAGCTGCTCCTTGGAAACTCTATACAATGTTGCTATGTGTCAGAACTGACTCAACGACACTTAAAAAGATTATATATATATATATATATATATATATATATATTCAATTATTTTTTAATTTCACGTCTCCACAGATTTTTAAAAGCCTCCTTGTGTATATTGTGTGAGTGCCATCAAATGAGTTCCTACTCATAGTGACCCTGCATAGCATTTTTGAGTCCTGGTAGATTTGAACCACCAATCTGACAGTTAGCAGTCCATTGCTTATCATATTGTGTCAGGACTCCTTTTTATGTGTATACATACTATATCCAAAATTTTAAGCCTTAGGTTTTCAAGTGTTCAAGAGCAAACATGTCACTTTGAAGACTGAGATTTGCCTGACCCAACCCATGATAGTTTTAATTGCCTCAAATGCATGTGAAAATTGGACAACGCATAAGGAAGACCAGAAAAGAATTGGTTAATTTGAATTGTGGAATTGACAAAGAATGTTGAATATTGAAAGTGCCATGGATTGCAAGAAGAACAAATAAATCTGTCTTTGAAGAAGTACAGCCTGAATGCTTAGAGAAAGGAAGGGGAGATTTCATCTCTTATAATTTGCACACTTGGCCAGGATGCTTAGTAATGTGAATGATCAATGAAAAAGAGGAGGCCCTACAATGAGATGGAATGAAACAGTGTCAGCAACAATGGGCAAAACAATAACAATAACCGTAATGGTGACATAGGATTGCAGATTGCTTTACCTTGTTGTATAAAGGGTCATTAGGAGTTAGAATTGACTCAATGGCACTTCACAGTGACAAAGTTCCTGGTAACTTTATTTACTTGCTTTTATTTTGGTAAGGAAAATGTTCACAATTCTGCAATTAAAACATTTTTTCTATGCTTTTTTTCAATATATTTTTTTCTTTTATTTCTTTTTCCTCTCTCTCCTCTTCCTCCTCATATTCCCTCTCATTATTTCTTAACTTTAAGAAGTTATTATCTATTTAAGTTTTACTTTATTTGGGGTTAATTCAATTGGAGGTTTTGAGAGGCATCCACATCTTTTTTTCTTCAAGATTAAGTCCACGGTTAGCATGTGTAACAGACCATCTATTGGTCTTATTCAAACTTAAGCTGCAGTTGAAGAAAATGAAAAGAAGTCCACAAATATAAAAAGATGACCTTGACTATCTCCCACTTGAATTTAGAGACCTTCTCAACAGATTTGATGCATTAGACTCTAATGACCAAAGACTGGAATATTTGTAGAATAACATCAAGAACATAAGACAGGAATAAATAAAAAGATCATTAAGAAAAGAAGAATGAAAAGACCAAAATGGATATCAGAAGAGACTCTGCAACTTGCTTTCCAGTATAGAGATGCTAAAGGAAAAGGAATAAATGATGAGGCAAAAGTGCTAGAGAGAAAACTTCAAAGGACATCATAATACTTAAATTAAAATACTTAATTTCACATATTTTAATGAAACATGCAAACCAAAGGGAAGAGCAAGCTCAGCGTTTTACCAGCTGATAGAACTAACTTGCAATGTTGCAGGATTCCTTGTGTGGTGTTGTGGGTTAATGCTCTGGACTTCAAAATTGGTTTGAACTGCAAGGTTGGCAGTTCAAGCTCACCAGTTGCACCTTGGAAACAGGGTCGCTATGGTTGGAACCAACTCAACAGCAATTAACAACATCATTGGGCAAAATGATGAATGATGTAGAAAACATCCAAAGAAGATGGAAGGAATACATAGTGTCAATATACCAAAAAGAAATGGTCAATATTCAACCATTTCAAGAGCTAGTATATGATCTAGAGCCAATGGTACTGAAGGAAGAAGTCCAAGGTACACTGAAGATGTCGGCAAAGAACAAGACTCTGGGAATTAGTGAAAAAAAAATTAAAATCTTTCAGCAAACTGATGCAAATCTGGAGGCACTCACTCAGCTATGCCAAGAAATTTGGAAGATAGCTACCTGGTCAACTAATTGGGCAGATTTGAGCCCATTTCAAAGAGAGGTGACTCAATGAAATCCAAAAATCATCAGGCAACATAATTAATACCACATGCAAATATAGTTTTGCTGAAGATAATTCAAAAATGGCTGCCATAGTACATCATCAATAAACTACTGGCAGTTTAATCTGAATTTAGACAAGGACATGGGATATGATTGATGACTTCATATGGATCTTGGGCTGAATAAAAAGTATACCAGAAAGATATTTACATGTGCTTTATTGACTATTCAAAGAATTTTGATTGTTATGTATCATAACATAAGCTATGAAACCATTACTAAGAATGGATATCACACAATACTTAATTTTGCTCATGAGGAACCTGTACATAGATTGAACAGAACAAGGGATTATTAGATGTTTAAATATCAGGAAAGGTGTACACCAGGTTTGTATTATTTCAAGAAGCAGGGCTACATGAAAAAGAATGTGGCATCAGGATTTGAGGATGACTTCTTAACAACCTGTGGTTATAGATGATACAATTTTGATTGCTAAAAGTGAAGAGAACTTGAAATACTTACTGGTGAAGATCAAAGACCACAGTCTTCAATATGGGTTGCAATTAAATGTAAAGAAAACAAAAACTCTCACAACTGGGTCAATAAATAACATTATATTAAATATCAAAAATGTTGAAGTTGTCAAAGATGCCATTTTCCTCAAATCAACCATCAACCATCATGGAAGCAGCAATTGAGAACTCAAACAACATTTGCATTTGGCATATTTGTTTCACAAGACTTCCTCAAAGTGTTGAGTAGCAAAGATATCAGTGTGCAGACTCAAACCATGGTCTATCTACTCAGTTGCCTAATATGCATGTGAGGAGTCCTGGTGTGGTACTGTGGGATAATGCATTGGACAGCAAGGTTGGTTTGAACTGCAAGGTTGGTAGTTCAAACTCACCAGCCGCACCTCAGAAACCCTATACAGGTTCGCTGTGGTTCAGAGCTGACTTGATGACACTGAAACAAAACTATGCACATGAAAGCTGGACATTTTATAAAGAAGACTATTAAAAACTGATTAATTGACTTATAGTATTGGAGAAGAATATTGAAAGTACCATGGACATCTAGACGAACCAATAAATCTGTATTGGAAGAAGTACAGGCATAAATCTCCTTAGAAGCCAGGATTGTGAGACTTTGGACAGATTATCAGGAAAGTCAGTGAAAAAGAAGAAGATCCAGATGAGATGGATTGGCACTGTGGCAGCAGCCATGAGCACAAACATAACAAGTGTAAGTATTGTACAAAACCAGGAAGTGTTTGTAATGTTGTGCATGGATTCACTATGGGTGGGAACTGACTAACAAAATAAAGTTTTCATTTTGTCTTCTAATTGGTGATTGTTTGCATCGGAGAAGATGCTGGATCCTTGAGTATCTTTAGTTTTTATCTAGTTAGCTTCCTGCAATCTCTTCCTCGTTTTTATAGTGTTTTATTGAATCTACCTGGGTTTCCAATTATTCAGAAAGTTATTAGAGAATAATAGTCATTATAACTTTAATTTTTATATGTCTGGTTGCATTGTCTTGTATGATGATATCAGCTATGTCCCCAAGAATATTGGTAAATAATGATAATAATTACTGACAAACATACATAAATTCCAAATTAAAGGCATTACTGCTCATGTGTCTGATTAAGTTTGGTGCTAATGTTTTTTGTCAAACTCAGTATGTTTCAAATTTTTAAATGTATCTTAATGTTATTATTTTATACATATTTTTATTTATGGATTCTAATGTTGGTTGAACTTGGTGTCTCTAGGTAGAGTAATTGAATATAAGGACCTAGAGTGCTGTGTGTTAGATTCTGTTGGTGTTATTTTCTATCTTAATATTTTGGAGCAACTTTATATCTCCGTGCCTCAAGTTTCTCATTTGAATAGCAATATCTGCCTTCTAAGGTCTTGTGAGAAATAGATGAATTAATTTGAACCACCAACCTTTTAGTTAACTGCCAAGAATTTAACCAATGTGCACTGGAGTACTCTGAAAATTCAGTAACCATATGCTCCTTCTCAATGAAAAACAACCTTCCCTTGCCAGAGTATAATGAGGCTTTCCCTGTCTTGCTTAAATAATCTATAACAACTACCAGAGTAATCATATCACCTCATACACACTTGTTGCACTAAATGATTTGTATCCATACTTTTATCAATATTGATAAAATAGCATTCCACAGGGAGGAAATTTTTTTTTTCCAAAAGCTTATATACTAAAAGCATTGAAAATATTTATTAGTTCATATTTAAAAACAATCCATGAAAGATATATCTGATATCTTTTGTTGTTGTTAAGTGCTGTCGAGTCAGTTCCGACCCATAGCGACCCTGAACAGGGTTTCCAAGGCTGTAAATGTTTACAGGAACAGAAAGCCTCATCTTTCTCCCGCGCAGCAGCTGGTACTTTCAAAATGCTGACCTTGAGGTTCACAGCCCGATTCGTAACTACAGCTAGGTGTGGATAATTTTTTACCAAGGAGAAAGAATTCTTGTTTTAGAAGAGTTTGTTATTATTTTTTTAAAAACACATTGATTAAGGACTGTGAATTTAGTAATCTAATTAGAAAAATGGTGGAAATATTTCATATTGTTTGTTGGTTGACTGAGCTTTGTTCTCACTGTTATCCCTCAATAAGTGTTGGTGAAATGCCAGGAATTCCCTGATTTCATGGAGTAGAGAAATGCAAAAAGTGAGGCTTATGAATGTTGAAATAGAATTATGAATGTTGAAATAGAATTAAGATGAATAATCTACTTTCACTCAGTTTCTAATTAATGGATCATTTACATCAATTCATTGAAACGGAATTTTTTATTACAATAATGTTGAAATTTAACATTATTAAGTTAAGAAACCATGACTTTTCTTTGGAAGTCAAGGATGTTATTAGCAGATTCTACTGCTTAGATGGACTTCCTGATTTTATTGGAGATGATGCAACATCAGGTTAACAGAAACCAATTATCTTCACTTAAATGCAGATAAAGTTGACAGATTAATGCATCCTGACCTTGAGAGTAAAACATATAGGCAACTCATTAAAGCCCATTTCAAATTATATAATGGTACAGAGTTTGGCAAAATGAAACAAAACCAAAATATCCTAGATCTGTCAAGCAGAGGTCTATTTTTAGTTAAAATAGTTAAAGGCATCCCATGCAATTCTCAGAAATAATGCTGTTTACAATGCCAGCTCCCATTAATGAAATTGAGTTAGGTGACAAAAAAAACAATCCTGAACTGACATCATATGCACATAGCATAAAAAACAAACCCACCATTGACTTAATTATGACTTATAGCACCCTATTGTTGTTGTTGTTGTTAAGTGCCATCGAGTCGGGTCCGACCCATAGCGACCCTGTACAGGGTTTCCGAGGGTGTAAATCTTTACGGGAGTAGAAAGCCTCATCTTTCTCCCGCGGAGCGGCTGGTAGTTTCGAACCGCTGACCTTAAGGTTCACAGCCCGATTCGTAACCACTACACTACCAGAGCACCCTATAGGAAGGAGTAAAGCTGCTCTTTACTATGGGGTTGCCAAGGCTGAAATCTTTACTGAAACAGACTGCCACATTTTTCTTCCATAGAGTAATCCTGTGCTCAAATTGCTGATCTTTTAGTTAGAAACCCAATGCTATTGTATCCTCAGTGACCCCTCAGCACAGATTCATAGTATATATCTTCATTTTGATCTTTCCCTAAGAGTTTTGTCATGTGTGCAGCCTGGTGACTCTTTACTGTGGCAAGGCAAACAAAATTATCTTTTAGGTTTATTGGTAACAGGTCTGTTGTTTTTGCTGTTAAGTGTTGTTGAGTGAATTCTGACTTACAACCATTCTTTGTAGGGTTTCTGAAGAGCAGCTGGTGGTTTTGAATTTCTAACATTTTGGTTTGCATTCCAGTGCTGATCCTAAAGTACCACACTATAAGGCCAGGAAAAGGTTTAAGTAATGTAAATTCCCAAGTTGGAGGGTGATCATAGTCTTGTGATACAGTTTTTATTCATGATTGCTACATAGTTGATCCAATACTACCTCAAATACATTCTTTGATTGTATTCCTGTATAATTTAAAGAGACTAAGGTTGTTGTTGTTAAGTTCTGTTGAGTCAGTTCTGACTTGTAGTGACCGTGCATAGGGTTTCCAAGTTGCCGCTTGTGGGTTTGAACTACCGACACTACTGTTAATAGTCCAGTGCTTATCCTTCAGCACTACGTCAGGTCTCTAAAGTAACATTGTTGTTGTTGATATGTGCCATGATGTCGGTTCCGACTCATAGCGACCCTGGACAGACAGGGTTTCCGAGGCTGTAAATCTTTACTGGAGCAGAAAGGCTCATCTTTCTCCCGCGGAGCAGCTGGTAGTTTCAAACTGCTGACCGTGTGGCTCGCAGCCCGATTCGTAACCACTATGCTACCAGAGCTCCTTTAAAGTAACATAGCACTTGGTGTATTTTCCATGATATCTTTCTGACTTATGGATGAAGAGACAGTTGGCTAGAAAGGTGCTTATTTAAGGTAGGTTAGTTTATTGTTAGAAGATCCTCACTTAGTAGAAGAACAGAATTAAGAACTGGGAATGACTATGCATTATAAGAAGTCTGGTGAGTTTGAACTGCCAATCTTGCAGTTCAAACTGACTTTTCAGTCTAGTGCATTAACCCACAGCACCATACCAGCATTCCAATTAGGTAGTGATCTCATTTTAAATTCTTGTTTTCCTTTCGTCTCTATTATCCTAAGTAAATCCAGCCCTGTCAGTTTATATATGGTTTTGAAAGTTGTTTTTATGTTTTCCTATTCATATATACATAAAGTACCATGAATAGAATCATATTATATGATACATGGCCTCTACAATGTAGGAGACACTTCTCTTTGAAAAAAAAAAAAAATTGTTTTAAATTGTCATCAAGTTGGTTCCAACTCATGGCAGCCCTGTATAGAGGGTTACTGAAGAGCAGTTGGAGGGTTTGAACTGCTGACCTTGTGGTCCACAGTTCATTGCTGATCCTATAGTGCCACACCAGGAGTCCTTTAAAAAAAAAATTAAATGCAAATATAGTAAAGCAAAGTTGATAAATGCCTTAATCAGGCTAGGAAGGAACCTGTTCAAATGAGATTTCTGAAACATATGGTTCATTAGCAATCTGTCTCTGGGTACATAATCATTATTTTGCTTTAGAGCTCCATGACTCTCTTGTTTTGTACCAAAATAATAGTCTGAAAATGTCTTGCTCTTCTAGTGATCCTATAGGGCATCATGGTGGTTCAGTAAATGGTACCTGCTGATATTTTTCAATCACGTCATACACATTGAAAATCTGGATAATGAATAAGGAAGAGCAAAGATGAATTGAAACATTTGAATTATGGTATTGGTGAAGAATGTTGACTATAGCATGGGTTTCCAGAAGACAAACAAACCTGTTTTTGAAGAAGTACAGTCAAACACTCCTTAGAAGTAAGCATGGCAAGATTTTGTCTCACATACTTTGGGAATGTTATAAGGAAGGACCAGTCCCTGGAGAAGTGAAGAAAGATATAATGCTTGGTAAATTACAGAGACAGCCAAGAAAGAAAAAGGACATTTCTGTGTCAGAGAAATGGATTGACACAGTAGCTGCAACAATGGGCTCAAACAAATATAGCATACGTGTGAGAACAACCAGCAGGGCTGCTCAGTGTTTCATTCGGTTGGACATAAAGTTGCTATGAGTTGGAATCAACTTAGCAGCACCTAACAACAATAAAATCATGCATGTTAAATATTAGTAAGAGGAACAACCATGGTACCATACCTTTTTTTTAATTCATCTACTTCCAAGTCAAATTAACAATGAACTTAGCGTAGTGCTTACGAATCGGGCTGCGAACCTTAAGGCCAGCAGTTCGAAACTACCAGCTGCTCTGTGGGAGCAAGATGAGGCGTTCTGCTCCCATAAAGATTTACAGCCTCGGAAACCCTGTAAAGGGTCGCTATGGGTCGGATCCGACTCGATGGCACTTAACAACAACAACAACAACTACCTTCTTGTAGTTACTAAATATGTGATAGAACTAAAATGTCCTTTTATGTTACTTGGCAGCATTAATTTTTCCAAAACAAATAAATATATAAGCAATGTTTATTAAATTGCAAATGGACAGAGTCAGTAACTTTTAAAACATTCTATAGAATCACTAATGGACCAATAAACAACATTCTTATCAACGGAGAAAAGATTGAAGTTGTCAAACACTTCATTCTTCTTGGATCAGCTATCAACACTCACGGAAGCAGCAATCAAGAAATCAAACAACATATTGCATTCAGTAAATCTGCTGCACAGGAAATTTTTAAAGTGTTGAAGAACAAAGATGTCAGCCTGAGGATTAAGGTGTGCCTAAACCAAGCCATGGTATTTTCAATAACCTGATATGCATGCAAAAGCTGTACAGTGAATAAGGAAGACCGTAGAAGAATTGATACTTTTGAGTTATGGTGTTGGAGAAGAATATTGAAAGTGCCATGGGCTGCCAAAAGAACCAATAGATCTGTTTTGGAAGAAGTACAGCCAGAGTGCTCCTTGGAGGCAAAGGTGGCCAAACTTCATCTCTCTTACTTTGGACATATTGTCAGGAGGGACCATTTTCTGGAAAAGGATGTCATATTTGATAAGGTGGAGGGTCAGAGAAAAAGAGGAAGACCCCCAGCAAGATGGATTGGCCAAGTGGCAGCATCAATGGACTCAAGCGTGACAACAGTAGTGAGGTTGGCCCAGGATCCAGCAGTGTTTTGTTCTGCTGTCCATAGGGTCACTATGAGTCAATACTGACTCAATGGCACCTAACAACAACAACAACAATAGAAACCTCGCGTGGCGTTATAAGATAACATTGGACTACTAATCACAAATTCAGTGGTCCAAACACAACAACTACTCCTCAGAAACAGTATACAAGGTAACTGTAAGTTGTAACCATCTCAACGGCACTTAATAACATACAGAAACCTGGGTTGGATTTATAATTTTGCATGTGTGTGTGTGTTTGTGTGTGTGTTTAATCAACCCCGATCTTAAATCAAGGAAAAGGAGTACTGTGGCACTGTAGGATATACACTGGACTTCTAAACACAAAGTTTGCAGTTCAAGCCTACCAACTGCTCCAAGAGAGAAAAATGAGGCTCTCTGCTCCCATAAGGATGTACAGTCCTGGAAACCCTGACAGGGTCAATATGAGCAGGAGCTAAAGTGATAATAACTGACATCAGAAGCCACAATAAAAACAACCACCACAGAGCGAGAAACCCAAACCCACTGCCATCAGTCAATTCTCACTCAAAGAGATGATAAAGACAAAGTGACACTACAAATCTGTAAATGACCAAACAGTTCATCTCTCCCCTACAGAGCATCCGGTATATTCATGTTAAACTGCTGACCTTTTGGTTAATAGCCCAACACTTAAACAACTTTGCCACCAGGGTTCCTTTGAAGTTTCTGATCTTGTTACTGTTGTTCTTAGGTGCCATCAAGACAGTACTAACTCACAGTGACAATATGCACAACAGAATGAAACAATGCCTGGTCCTGTGCCAACCTCATAATCATTGCTAGGATTGAGCCCATCACTGCTACCCTTGTGCCAATCCATCTCATTGGGGGTCTTCCTCTTTTTTCTCCAACCCTCCATTTTAAGAAACATGATATCCTTCTCCAGAGACTGGTTCCTCCTGATAATATGTCCAAAGTATGAAGACCAAGTCTGGCCATCCTGCCTTTCAAGAAGCATTCTAACTGTACTTCTTCCAACATAGATTGGTTTGTTCTTTTGGAAGTTCATGGTACTTTTAATATTCTCCTCCAATACCATAACTCAAATGCATCGATTTTCCTACAGGCTTCCTTGTTCACTGTCCAACTTTCACATGCACATGAGGTTATTAAAAAATACCATGGCTTGAGTCAGGTGCACCTTTGTCCTCAAAGTGACACCTTTGTTCCTCAACACTTTCTCCAATTCTGATGCCACATTTTTCTTTTTATATTCCAGCTTCTTGAATTATTTGCTCAGCATACAGATTGAATAAGTATGGTAAAAGAAAACCAACCAGGCACACACCTTTCCTAATTTTAAACCACTTGCTGTTTCTTTGGTCTACGTGTAGGTTATTCAAAGTACAATTAAGTGTCTGGAATACTAATTCACTGCAATGTGGCCCATAGCTTGCCATGATCCACACAATCAAAAGCCTTTGTGTAGTCAATAAAGCACAGGTAAAGATCTTTCTGATATTCTCTGCTTTCAGCCAAGATCCATCTGATGTATGCAATGGTATCTTTCATACCACGTCCTCTTCTGAATCAAGCTTTAATCTTTAGGTTTTCTATTTTTCAGATTTTTACACATTTCATTATAATATTTTACTTTGTCTTCTTGAGTTGGCCTTTAATTTTTTTTGTTCAGCTCTTTTACCTCTGCATTTCTTCCATTTGCTTTAGCATCTCTATGCTGGAGAGCAAGTTTCAGAGTCTCTTCTGATAACCATTTTGGTCTTTCCCTTCATCCTTGTCTTCTTAATGACCTTTGCTTTCTTCCTGCTGTTGTTCTTGATGCCATCCCACAACTCTTTTGGTCCTCAGTGTTTACTGTCTAATGCATCAAATCTGTTCTTAAGATGATCTCTTAATAAAATAAATATTTTGACTCTTGTGGACTTCTTTTAATTTTGTTCAGCTTCAGCTTGAACTTGCATATGAACAATTAGTAGATAGTCTGTTCCACAATCTACCCTGCCCTTGTTTTGGCTGATGATATGGAGCTTTGCCACATCTCTTTCCACAGATGTAGTCAATTTTATTTCTGTGTGCTCCATCTGAAAGAGGTCCATGTGTATAGTTATCTTCTAGGTTGTTTTAAAAAAGGTATTTGCAATAAAGAAGTCATTGGTCTTGCAAAATTCTATCATGCGGTCCCTAGCATCATTTCTATAACCAAGACCATATTTTCTAACGACTCTTTGTATCCAATCTTTGATTTCCAATTGCCAGAAATGATCAGTACATCTTGATTGCATGTTTGATCAATTTCAGACTGAAGAAGTTGGTAGAATTCTTCCATTTCATCATTATGGGGTTTAGTATTTGGTGTGTAAATTTGAATAAAAGTGGTATTAACTTGGTCTTCCTTGTAGGTGTATGAATATTGTCCTATGACAGACAACACTGTGCTTTAATACAGGTCTTGATATGTTATTTTTGGTGATGAGTACAACAACATTGTTCTTCAATCTGTCATTCCTGGCAAAGTAAACCATGTGATTGTCAAATTCAAAATGACCAATATCAGCCCATTAAAGCTCACCAATGCCTAGGGAATTGCTGTTTATACATTCCATTTCATTTGTAACAATTTCCATTTTTCCTAGAGTCATACTTCATACATTCCATTTTTATTTTACTGACTCAGAGTTAAATATCTCCTTTTTTTGGTTAGTTGGATGTTATAAATAATTAATCTCCTAGAATTTGTAGTAATTACTCTGGATCTATAGAGTCAATATGAAGTCCTCCAGCCTTCATGTTATCACTCACAATTGAGCTGGAATTCATGAAAGGATTGTGCCTTATGATTCTGCAATAGTTGTCAAGTTTCCCATTCTGTATCTGTCTATGAAGTTGAGAAAACAAGACTAGATATATAGATATAGTCATAAGTATGAAACATATTGTACCCAAAATTATCAACAGCATTGCTGCAGTTGATATTTCAAGAATTTAAGGGCAACATACACCACATGTGGGCCTTTTGTGCAAACTGTTTTTTTACAACCTGCAAGATTGCTAGGTTTCAGTGTGCCCCATATGATAGAAGGCTTTCAACTAAGAAGAGGCTATAGTGTTCAGTGTTCTTGTTTCTGCCACATGAACTTTTTGTCTGAACTGACCAAATGTTGATTAACATGTTTATGGAGTATCAAGATGCTGAAAGTGGTAGAAAAGACCTCAGGTTATTAGAGTAATGTCTTCTTTGCAAAGCAAGTACCCTCCTTTTAAGAAATATTTCTGTGCTTGCGATTGCATTAGAATTGCTACTGGTTATGAAGTTACCATGTGACTTGAGCTATCCAAACCACTAATATACATATTTTTTGTGCTTCTTCCTTTATTTTCCTTAGAATTATTTTGTGTGCTTCCCTAACATCTAATATTTAATTCTCAATTCATTTTTACGATTTTATTTATTACTATCAAACCAAACCCATTGCCACTGAGTTTCTACTCATAGTGACCATAAAGAGCAGACTAAAAATGTCCCCAGGTTTCCAAAGCTATAAAGTGTTATAGAAGCAGAACACTACCTCTTTCTCCTATGGATCAGCTTGGTGGATTTGAACCACTTACCTTTTTGTTAGACAATAAACTTTATATATAATAGTTAGTAACTTTTGAATGTTGATGATTAATCTATTTTTGCACTTATTTTAAAAATATGAGACGATCCTGTGATAAGAGTATGTAAGACCACACAGCTTTCTTTTGTCTCAGGCGCCATTGTCCTTCCCTAGCACCAGACCTGCAGAGCAATAATGGTTTGAGTTTGTTTTTTTAGTCCTCTTTCACAAGTGACAATCTCTCTTGCTTCTATAATTACACCTTGTGCTCGTTGATTTAATGATGTCTCTAGTTTTAATTCCTCATCTATACTAAATGTCTGGAATGCCTTTGCCTGCTGTTGAAATGAAAGCAAAGTAGATATGACTAACTCAGATCATTATGAGGTCTTTTAATTTTGTATGTTGTTGTTGTTAAGTGCCGTCGAGTCGGTTCCGACCCATAGCGACCCTGTACAGGGTTTCTGAGGGTGTAAAACTTTGCGGGAGTAGAAAGCCTCATCTTTCTCCCGCAGAACGGCTGGTAGTTTCGAACTGTTGACCTTAAGGTTCGCAGCCCGATTCGTAACCACTACACTACCAGAGCTCCTTATATATGTTAGTAACATATACAAGTCTCCTTGTATATGTTAGTTTAGTTTCATGGTGTTTGTCTTGTTTTGGAGACCATCTCTGTTATTTTGTTTCCTATTTGTGTGTGTGTTTACTTTATAAGTCATAGCTAAATGTTTGGAAGAAAGGATATGCATCAAAACTTACAACTGATAATGTTATCTTGACCATTAGTCCATATTTTTTTTTTAAATATGATGAAATTGAAGCTCAGTGAGATGACAGAATTTATAATGAAGATACCACTGATGATATGCTATCAGACCTTGTACTTTCAATATGTGTTTTTCTTTAAGGTTTCCATTTGAAGGGATGACAAAAAGAATTACTTAGAAATAATTAGCAGTTACTAAGGAATAATACTGGAAGGCATGTATCTACTGCAATTTTACATCTGACTATCCTATTATTAAAAACTGATACCTTTGTAAAGTTATTTTTACCCTTGTGGCTGTTGATCTAATTATATAAACCTAAAAAGGAAAATGTTATTTATTAGGTGTACATTTTCTTTATACTTTCTTCCTGCAGCGCTATTCCCTCAGTGCAGCCACATTGCCATAAAATATCTATTACAAGGAACTATTCATTTCTTTGGTTTGTTTTCAGTTTGTTATAAAAGATTGCAAATAGCTCTATCCATTTCAAATATTACTCTTAAACTGCAAGAGCTTAAAATGACAGTGATTATCTTAGGTAGGTCTTAAGTTAATATTTAACATGTCATTATATGTAAGATAGCCTTAAATATACATCATAATTATCTCTGAAAATCTTTTGGTGTAAGCATATGGAAAATCATTTTTTATTCCATAGGCTTTAAGTTTAGAGATAAAAAATGGTAACCTAAGAGAATATGAAAATTTCTAAGTAATATAATATATAATCTAGAAGCATTGCCATTTTTCCCATTTTGGTAAATGTGCCTATTATTCTGTGAGGAAAAAATAAAATAAGGAGATTTATGTTTATATAGGATAAATATGGCCATATTTTGAATAAGAAACTGACTCAAAGGTACTCAAAATGTAATAAAGTAAATTGTTGTTATTTTGTTGTTAAGTGCCATCAAGTTGGTTCTGACTCATAGAACACTGTATAGGGTTTTTCCGAAGAAACAAATGGGTTTGAACTGCTCACTTTTCTGATTAAACTGACCTTGTGGTCCAGTGTATTATCCTGTAGCACCATAGAAGGACTCAGTAGCATGTGATTCACACTATTTCCTTTCTCCACCATACTATATGATTAACTTGAAAATATTTCAGCATGGATTGTGATATGGTGCATTTCTTAAATTAAGCTCTAACTCAAGTACTGAGCTCTGGTAGCATAGTGGTTACGAGTCGGGCTGCCAACATCAAGGTCAGCAGTTCGAAACTACCAGCGGTTCCGCGGGAGAAATATGAGACGTTCTGCTCCCGTAAAGATTTACAGCCTCGAAAACCCTGTGAGTCAGAACCGACTCCACAGTACTTACCAACAACAACTCAAGTACAATCAGCATTTCAGCGAAGAACCCAGTTTCTTACAAAGTAGTCTATATGCCCCAACGTATGACTACAAGTATTTCTATTTTCTGTATCTTGGCCAGCATCAATCACTTCCTTAGTTAGTATGGTATATGGAGTTCCGTTTGAACTGCAAGGTCGGCCGTTCAAGCTCACCAGTCACTCCTCGAACACCCTATACAGGGTTGCTATGGGTCAGAACTGACTCTACAACACTTAACAACAACAACAACAACAACATATGGAGTTCTGGTGTAGCACTGTGGGCTAATGCTCTGGACTGAAAAGTCAGTTTCAACTCTAAGGTAAGTGGTTCAGGCTCACCAGCCTCTCCTTGGAAACCCTATACAGGGTCACTATGAGTCAGAACCAACTCAGTGGTACTTAACAGCAACAACAACATGAAAACATGCTTTTTTCCTTAGTTTTTTTGGTACAAGCTGTGCACAATTAATATGGTGCATACTAGAAATGAGATACCATTGAGTAAATCAATATACAAATGCACATTGGGCAAATGATTTTAGAGATGCAGATTGCACACCTCAGCAATACCTACAACTATTACATCTAGACATAATGCTTCATGCTAACTTCATAAATAGCACTCTGAGCCTTGAATCTGGGGATTCATGCATTGGACTGCAAAGCTGGATTGAACTGCAAGGTTGGTAGTTCAAGCTCACCAGGTGCTTCTAGGAAACTCTATACATGGTCACTATGGGTCAGAACCAACTCAATGGCATTTAACACCAATTCTTGATTTGAGGGCAGCAAATTTTGCCTTTTAAGTTTTGGTGTATTTGCCTTGAGTCAGTATTTGCATAAGCAATCATCTGCACATATGAATGGAGTCTTGATGGTCCAGTGGCTAAAGTGCTCAGATACAAACCCAAAAATGGATGATTTGAATCCACCAACTACTCCACAGGAAAAGATATGACAGTTAATGTTCATAAAAATGTATGGTATATATATAGTCTAAAACAGTTCTGTTCTTTCTTATAAGGTATCTGAGTTGGAATAGACTCTACACTAGTGGGTTTCAGTTTGGGAAATATCTAAAAGCACTGGGAAGTTGAGACTTGTTTGGGATTGGTGAACAGGCTTTTCGAATTATTTCATTACTTTACTGCTATAAAAGTTTAGTTAATTAGAGATAAGATGATGGTAGAATAGTGTGAAATTCACTTTCATTATAATTGGCATTTATTGTTAGAGAGAATTAGTGAATTCTGCGTCTTTCAGAATGTTTCTGTGCCCTGGGAGTGTATACGTTACACGTTAAGCTGCTAACACCAAGGTCAGCAGTGTGAATCTACCAGCCGCTCCATGGAGAAAGATGAGGTTTTCGGCTCCTGTAAAGATTTACTGCATCAGCAAAACTATACAGGGTCTCTGTGAGTCTGAATTCACAGTACACTACCACCACAAAATTAAGTGATTTAACCACCATGTGGTGCTGTAGGAGATTGTGTGATACTGTGATGCCATGTGTATTTCAAAGGTCAGAAGTCTATGCACGGTGGACAGACTAATGGAACTTTTGGATTAGGACAGACTAGTGAAGGAGAGGCAGATCCCTTTTGAATGATTGTTGTTGTTGTTGTTAAGTGCCATCGAGTCGGGTCCGACCCATAGCGACCCTGTACAGGGTTTCCGAGGGTGTAAATCTTTACGGGAGTAGAAAGCCTCATCTTTCTCCCGCGGAGCGGCTGGTAGTTTCGAACCGCTGACCTTAAGGTTCGCAGCCCGATTCGTAACCACTACGCTAAATTATAATTAGCTACTGAATATTGTCTGACATAATGCCAGAAGATGAGCCTCTCAGTTAGGAAAACACTACAACTACGATCCTAATAGAGCTGCCACTTCAAAGTAGAGCTCATCTTAATGAAATAAAGCAAAGCTTTATTTGCAAATAGGACAAAACTCTAAATGAGAATAAACAGCTTCATAGTCCATTAAGGTGGAATCTATGAACTATGAATCATGAAAAATTGTGTTGTTGTTGTTGGTAGGTGATAATTAAGTCAGGACCAACCTCACAATCGTTGCTATGCTTGAGCTCGTAGCTGCTACCACTGTGCCAGTCCATTTTGTTGTGGCTCTTCTTTTCTACTGACCCTTCACTTTACCAAATATGATGTCTTTCTCCAAGGACTGGTCCCTCCTGATAATACGGCTGAAGTACGAGAGACAAAAGGTTAGCCATCTTGACTTATATGGAGCAGTCTGGTTGTACTTCTTCCAGCAACAATTTGATTGATCTTTTGGTAGTCCATGGTACTTTCAATTTTCTCTTCTAATATCATATTCAAATGTATCAATTCTTCTATGGATTTCTTTATTCATTTTCCAACTTTCCCATACATATAAGGTTATTGAAAATACCATGACTTGGGTCAGGCGCTCCTTAGTGCTCAAACTGGTAGCTTTGCTCTTTAAAGAGGTTTTGTACAGCAGATATTCCTAATGCAATATGTCCTTGGATCTCTTGACTGCTGCTTCCTAGAGTGTTGGTAGTTGAACTGAGCAAAAACACAGTCTTTGATAACTTCAATAGTTCCTAAATTTATTTTGATGTTATTAATTTGTTCAGTGGTGAGGATTTTTGTTTCCTTTACATTGAGGTACAACCCATATCAAAAGTTGTGGTCTTTGATCTTCATCAGTATGTATTTTAAGTCCTCTTGGTCTTCAGCAAGCAAGGTTGTGTTATTTGCATATCACAGATTGTTAAAGAGTCTTCCTCCAACCCTGATGCTATATTTTCTTGATATAATTCAGCTTTTCAAATGATTTGCTCAGCATACAGATGGCATAAGTATGGTGAAAGAATACAACCCTGGTGAACACCTTTCTTGCTTTTGATCATTCAGTCTTCCCTTTTCTGTTTGAACAACTGCCTTTTGGTCTATGTGCAGATTTCTCATGAGCACAATTAATTGTTCTGGAATATTTCTTCTCCACAATGCTGTCCATGGTTTGTCATTATCCACACAATTGAAAGCCTTACGTAGTTCATAAGCACAGAAAAACCTCTTTCTGGTATTCTCTGCTGTCAACTAAGAAGTATCTGATGTTAGCCATTATATCCCTCCTTCCACATCCTTTTCTGAATCCATCTTAAACCTCTGGCAGTTCCCTGACAATGTATTGTTGCAGCCGTTTTGAACAATCTTTAGCAAAATTTCACTTACATGTATTAATAATGCTATTGTCTGATGATCTCCACATTCCATTAGGTTATCTCTCTTTGAAAGGGGCACAAACATGGATCTCTTCCAATCAGTTGACCAGACTTCCAAATTTCTTGGCATAGAAGAGGAAGTACTTCCATTGCTGCATCAGGATGTTGAAAGATTTGAATTTGTATTCCTTCAATTCCCAGATCCTTGTTCTGTTTCAATGCCTGCCGTGGACCTTGGACTTCTTACTTCATTGTCACTGGCTCTTGATCATATGCTACCTCTTAAAATGGTTGAACATCCACCATTTCTTCTTGGTGCAGTTACTCTATATATTACTTCCATCTTCTTCTGATGTTTTCTGCAGCATTAAATATTTTGTCTCATAGAATCATTCAATATGTCAAGTCAAGGCTTGAATTTTTACTTCAGTTCCTTCAGCTTGAGAAATGCTTGAGTGTGTTCTTCTCTTTTGGTTTCCTAACCCCAGGTGTTTGCACAATTCTTTATAATATTTGACTTTGTCTTCTTGAGCTGCCCTTTGAAATTTTCTATTCAGGTCTTTTACCTCTTCATTTCTTCCCTTTGCTTTAGCATTTCTATATTTGAGAGCAAGTTTCAGAGTTTCTTCTGACACTCATTTTGGCCCTTTCCTTTTTTAATTTTTTTGTCTTCTTAATGACCTTTTCTTTCCTTCCTGTGTGATGTTCTTGATCTCATCGCATAATTCTTTTCATCTTCAGTCATTAGTGATTAATTCATTAATGCTGTTCTTGAGATGACTGATGATGATCGATGCATTCAGGTAGAATATGTTCAAGGTTATATTTTGGCTCTCATGGACTTGTTTTGATTTTCTTCACTTTCGGCCTGAACTTGCATATGAGTAATTGATTGTCTGTTCCACAATCTGCCACAGAACTTGTGTTGACTGATGATATGGAGCTTGTCCACATCTGTTTTCACAGATGTAGTCAATTTTAGTTTTGTGTATCCTATCTGATGAGGTCCATGTGTATAGTCATATTTTATGTGTGGGTTTTTTTTTTTTTTTTTTTCTTTTGCAGTTTATAAGTCATTGGTCTTGCAAAAGTCTAACATGCAATCTGTGATATCAGTTCTATCACCAAGGCCATATTTTCCAATGACTGGCACTTCCTCTTTGTTTCCAACCTTTGCATTCCAATCACTAGTAATTAGCAATAAAGGTTAAATGCAAATTTAATCAATTTCAGACTCTGAGGATGGTAAAGGACTAGCCATGTTGGGTTTTCTTGTGCAAGGGGTCACTATGAGTTGAAATGAACTATTCCTAATGATACTAACAACAACAGAGCCAATTACAATAAATCAATAAGCTGATGCTTTAGTTGCTTCATGTGGCACAGACATAATTCTTAAAAGCATGCCCACAAAATTTATTTGAATTGAAACTAGTCATTTACAGTTTCTTCCTGAATGTAGTCTATACAATTATTTAAAGTGCCTTTGAGTCAGTTTTGATTCATAGTGACTCTATGCAAGACAAAACAAAACACTGTCTGGTCCTGTGACCTGCTCACAATTATAGCTGTGCTTGAGCCGATTGCTGCTGCCATTGTGCCAAACCATCTAGTTAGAAGTCTTCCTTATTTTTGATAACCCACCACTTTACCAAACATAATATTCTCCAGAAACTGGTCTTTCTTGATAGTATATCTAAAGTGTGAGAGACAGAGTCTAGCCAAACTTGTCTCCAAGAAATATTCTGAGTCTACCTCTTACTACACAGGCTTGTTTGTTTTTCTAGCAGTCCCTGGTACTTATAATACCATTCTCCAATACTATAACTCAACTTCATCAAGTCTTCTACAGTCTTTCAACTTTCACAAGCATTTGAAGCAATTGAAAATAGCATGGCTTGGGACAGGTTCACCATAGTCCTCAAACTCATATATTTGCTCTTGAACACTTTAAAGAAGTTTTATGCATTAAAGTTGCCTAGTGCAATATGTCATTCGATGTCCTGACTGCTGCTTCCATGAGTTCTGATAGTAGTTGGTCCAAGCAAAATGAAGTTTTTGACAACTTCAATCTTTTCTCCATTTTTCATGATGCTATTTATTAGTCCTGTGTAAGCACTTTGGTTTTCTTTACATAGAGGTGCAATCCATACTGAAGTCTGTGGTCTTTGATCTTCATCAGTAAGTATTTTAAATCTTCTTTGCTTCTAGCAAGCAAGGTTGTATCATCTACATGTCACAGATTATTTATTAATCTTCCTCCAATCCTGATGCTTCACTCTCCTTTAAATAATCCAGGTTCTGGGATTATATGCTTATCATAGAGATTGAATAAGTATAGTGAAAGAATAGATTCCTGGCACACAGCTTTCCTGATTCTACACCACCATTGAGCATCTGTTTGTTCTGTTTGAATGACTATCTGTTGGTCTCTATACAGGTTCCTCTTGAACACAATCCAGTGCTCAGGAATATCCACTCTTCACAAGGTTATCCATAACTTGTCATGATCCACAGAATCAATAGCATTTGCATAGGCATTAAATCACAAGTCAACATCTTTTTGGGATTCTCTGCTGTCAGCCAAGACCCATCGAACTCTGACAATGATGTCACTAGTTCTGTGTCCTCTCCTGAATTCAGCTTGAGTTACTGGTAGTTCATTGTTGATGTACTTTTACAGACACATAAAAAATATTTTCAGCAAAATTTACTTGCATGTAATATAAAAGATAATGTTTGATGATTTCTGCATTCTGTTGGGTCACTTCTCTTTGGAATGGGCATAAATATAGATCTGTTTCAATTGGCTGACCATGTATATATACTCCAAATTTCTTGGTATAGATAAGTAAGTGCATTCAGTGTTGCATCAGTTTGTTGAAAGATTTCAATTTTTATTCTGCCAATATCTGGAGACTTACTTTTCACCAATGTTTTCAGAGCGGATTGGATTTCTTCCTTTAGAATCATTGGTTCTTGGCCATATGCTACCTATTGAAATGGATGAACAGTGACCATTTATTTTTGCTATAGTGACTGTGCAAACCTTCTATCTTTTTTTGATTCTTTCTGTATCAGTCAATATTTTCCCATAGAATCCTTCAATATTGTATGTCAAGGCTTTCCTCAGTTCTTTGATTTCTAGAAATGCTGAGCCTATTCTTTTCATTTGATTTTCAACCCTCAGGTTTTGCATATTCATTATAATACTTGACTTTAACTTCCCAAATTACCCTTTGAAATTTCAGTTCCTTTCTAATACTTTCTAATTTCTTCCATTTGCTTTAGCATCTCTGTGCTGGAGAGAAGGTTTTCAAGTCTCTTCTGACAATCATTTTGTTTTTTTTTTTCTTTCTTTCCTGTCTTCTTAAAGACGTTTTACTTTCTTCTTGTATGAAGTTGTTGGTGTCATCCCAAAACTATTCTGTTCTTTTGTAATTAGTTTTCTAATACATCTATTCTTGAGATGATCTCTAAATTCAATTGGGATATGTTCAAGGTTATATTTTGTCTCTCACAATTTGTTTTTATTTTTTTCAGCTTCATCCTGAACTTGCATATGAGCCATTGATTGTCTATGCCACAGTCTGTCCCTGGTCTTGCTTTTGCTGATGATATGGAGCTTTTCCACCATTTCTTCTCAAAGATGCAGTCAATTTGATTCCTGTGTATGTCATCTTATGATGTCCATGTATATAATTGCCTTTATGTTATTTTAAAAAATATTTGCTCTGAATAAATCATCAGTATTGTAAAATTCTCTCATGCTATCTGTAGCATCATTTCTGTCACCAAGTTTATATTTTCCAACTACTGATATTAATTCTTTGTTCCCAAACTGTGCAGTTCAATCACCAATAATTATCACTACATCTTGATTTCATGTATGATAATTTCAGATCGAATGGAACACATAAAGATCAATGCCTAGGCACTAATGAATTGAAATGGACTGGTATTGGCCACTTTGAATGGGACAAACATATCGTTTATAATGCTAGGGATGACAAACTAAAGAGGAATGGTATCACATTCATTGTCAAAATAGCTGGAACCCATACATAACTAATACATCACTAATGTTTCATATTACAAAGATGAGATACCTGTCAAAATGGGAATAGAGAAGAGAACTCATGCATGAGAGGGAGTCTCTAACAGCACCAGGTAAATGAAATGACTTTTCTTGTGGAAATTTTATCCCTCCTCTTTTTCTTCTTGGAATTTGGAAGCAAATGAAGGAGGTAAAAGAAAGGTGATTGAAAAGAAAAAAAAAAAAAAAGAAAGAAAAAATTCCCTTCACTGCTGAACTATCGCCTGTCAAGGAAGAATAGAAAAACACGGATGTGAGATTAGAGATTGATTTAGATTTAGTAGAATATTTTCATACCCGATAATGTCTAGCATTGTCAGGGTAAAAGGGGCTGACTATGATAGGAAAAGAAAGTCTAACAAAGCATTTGAGGTGAGATGATGGTTAGAATATTTCCCAACTATACAATTCTGAGTCCAGCTTTTTTAGTAAGCTGATGCTATATATTGAGGTCCTCTTGCGGCGCTTTAGGATAAGCACTGAACTGCTCACCACAGGCTGGCAGTCCAAATTCACCAGCTTCTCCTGAGAAACTACATATAGGATCTCTATGAATTAAAAGTGTCTAGCCAGCACTTATCAACAATAAAAATAGCAATGCTACATATTATATTACAGTTATATGTATGTATTTTTACATTAAATGAAATAAAAACAAAATATCTCTTTTTGATATTTCCTTTGGTTGTTGTTTTTTTTTTTTTTTGGCTACATAATCTATGTTTATTCTGTTTTGTATGTGTATGTGAATATATTTTGCCATCTGTAAAGCATACAAATTCCTTTCAGTTCTTTGAAAGTTATTTTCACAACACTAAAATATAGGATTTAATTACCGTGTACACTGATACTTCCTCCTACCCTCTGTCCCACTTTATCTCAAAGGTTTTGTTCATTTTAGTATTGTATAATGACATGAAATTATATTTCATTTCTGTAGCTTATAGCATTGTTATTCTCATGTATACAATCATTCTCACAATGGTAGCATTTTTTCACATTTAAATGAGTTCCTTGCCCATCAGCCACTATTGCAGGATGTGATTTCTACACTTTATAATTGTTTACATTGCTGCAGTGTTTTATTTGTTGGCAATATTTCATCTTCAATGATTACCTTTCCAGAGACTCTTACAGGTGCTGAATTCCCTGGAGACTTATGTGGCTGGTAAAGAGGTTTCTTTAATGTGAATTGCAACTTGCTTGAGTTTAGCAGTTCTGATTCATCCTAAGCATCATCTAGAATTCAGCTTTCATTACAATAATGTGAATTGGAATTTGCAGTTGCTATGGAGTCCTCATGTGGCTTGGTAGGATAAGCATTGATTTGCTAACTGCAATATCAGCAGTTCAAACCTGCCAGTCACTCCTTGGAAATCCTATACAAGATTGCTATGAGTCAAAACCAAATCAACAGCACACAATAACAACAAGATTGTGACATCTGGAATCTCAGGTGCACTGTCGGTTAGACGTTGGGCTGATAACTGCAAGGTTGGCAATTCAAAGCCTTCTGCAGTTCAAACCTACCAACCATTCCTCAAGATTACTGTGACTTGGTATCAACTGATGGCAGTGTTTTAGGTCTTATTTTGTTTGATTTTATTTTTTGTATTTAGATATCTGAGTCTAATCTGATGTTTTTTTTGTTGTTGTTGTTTAGATTTTTACTCTTCTTTAATCAGTTTACACATTTTTCTGCCTTAAAGCAACTTAACAGACTCTTTATATTTAAAATTCAATACATCCACATTTGTCCAATTATGCAGGGTAGTTGACAGTCTCTGAGAGTGAGAGACCCCTCTGAAGGAAGCCTGGAAAGCAGCAGAGGACAGAGATGTCTCAACTCTGTGACTATTTTCCTGGTTCCTCATTGACTGTTGTCACTGTTGTCACCTGGCCTGCAATGGCACTGAACACAAGACCTTGCAGGCACCCATAGGTGAATGTGGTACCACTATTCACAGAAGGAGTAAAAATGATCCTTGAAATGGTGAATAAACTGGGGATAAGCATGATGCATCTAATGCTGCTCCTACTTGCAAGATAACATACTCCAATATTTAACACAACTCCAGAAACATTCAAATAATCAACCTCAGTGGTTTTGTAATCAAGTTTACAACTAGTCTTCTGGTGGTCTTCCTAACTACTCTTCTATCTCTGCTACATCTCTATAATTAAGAGACATAGGTCAGAAACCATGTCTTCTTTTACATCTCATCTTCTAAAACTCAATCCAAATGATATGTAGAAGTCCAGAGCTTGTTGACACAGAAACTCTGCTCAAGCAGAAACTGCACATAGACCAAAATGTAATTCTTCTAACAGAACAAGACGATATTGAGTAGATTAAAATCAGCAAAGGTGTGCATCAAGGTGGTAACCTTTCACCATACTTATTTAGTCTATATGCTAAGAAATAATTTCAGAAAGTGGAGTTTAATAAGAAAGCAACATCAGGATTGGAGGAAGACCCATTGAAACCTGTGATATTCATATAACTTTGCTTGCTGAAAGTGAAGAGAATTTGAAACACTTGCTGATGAAGATCAAACACTATAGCCTTTATTATGGATTACACTTAGAAGTAAAAATAGAAAAAAATCCTTACCACTAGACTAATAAACCACATCCTGATAAAGGGGGAAAACACTGACATTTCTAGGGTTTCATTTTATTTAAATCTACCATCAACACCCATGGAAGTCACATTCAAGAAATCAAGCAGCATCTTGCATTGGGCAACTATATTGCAAAAGATCTCTTTAAACTATGTACATGCCTCTATACCTGCCTGTAAAGCTATATGGCTATGCACCATCCATATGTGATCATAAAATCATTTTGGGTCTTTGTTGGAATTATTTCCCCCTTATACATCCATGTTCAATGATTTCATGCAGGCTTTCTTTTCTCATGAGTACTTCTCATGTACATCTTTTACTTTGGTCACTCTGTGCCCACTATACCATCTTTCAGTGGCACTACTCCCATCACCAAAAATAATAAGTATTGATAGTCTAAAGTATCATAGTGTAGGATAAGCACTGCACTGTTAACCTCAAGGTTGGCAGTTCAAATCCACCTGTTGCTCCTTCAAAAATCTATATAGGATCTTTATAAGGAATCAACTCGATGGCATGCTACAACATACAAATGCCTCCCTCCCCCTCTCTCTCTGAATATATATATATTCTTATAGAAGAGTGATCATGCAACATTTGTTCTTATATGTTCATTTCACTTAGCATTATGTCATCCAGAATCTGGGACATTTTAACAGCAGTCACCAGGCCATTCTTGGCAAAGCCTTCCTTATGCAACTGATTTAATATACTTAGATTGGATCAGATAAATTTAACACATTTACATTGAATCAGAACCCCCATAATAAAACATGAATGTTTCAATTAATTGAGTAATTGTTGTTGTTATTGTTGTTAAGTGCAGTCGAGTCGATTCTGACCCATAGCAACTGGTGAGCTTGAACCACCAACCTTGCATTTCAAGTGAATTTGTAGTCTGGCGCATTAACCCACAGAGCCACACCAGGACTCCAAATGAGTAATAATTTTCTTCAAATAACTATCAAGGAGAACTTTTATATAATAAATAACAAAAATCACTTTCTTATACCATTTTATGCCTACTGCCTAAGAAGGCATTTATACTACTGCCTAAGAAGCACAGGCGCTCTGTAGGATAAATACTGCACTGCAACCACAAGATTGGTAGTTGGAGCCCATCAGCCACACTGAGGAAGAAGGATGAAACTTTATGCTCCCATAGATTTACGGTCTCAGAAACCCATACTCAGAACCCTTTCAAAGGCACTTATCAACAACAACTACTCTCTCAGTTATCTAGTACTGCTATAACAGAAATAACACACGTGCTGACTTTAACAAATTGAAATTCATTCTCTTACAGTTTAAGAGGTCAGAAGTCCAAATTCAGAACACTGGCTCTGGAGAAAGGTCCTTGTCTTCAATCAGCATCTATAGTCCCAGAATTCCTTTGAGTTCTCTATGTGTCTTGGCATCAATCTTTACCTTTATCAAGGAGCTTCATAGTGAAGAGACTCCAGGTTCAAAGGATGCAATTCTTCTTTGGTGGCAGTGGATCCATTCTTCTCTGCTCACTTATCTCTCCTTTCACGTCTCAAAAGATATAAACTCAAAGTGCAACCTCATCCTGTAGCTTGTGTCTGACCTCATTAACTTCATGCAAGTGAGGATTTACAACAAACAGAATTATATCAGATCAGATCTTATTACATCAGATCTCATCAAGCAGGAAGTGAGCTGGTGAGCTTGAACCACGGAACTTGCAGTTCAAACAACTTTGCAGTCTGACACATTAGCCCACAGTGCCACAACAGGACTCATCCCTCAAGTAGGGACTTTAAATTCTTTTTACTCTCCTCTGATGAATGTGGCTTTGATAAACTGATCCATCGGCATTATAAACTTTTACAACACAAGCCACATTATTTGAATTATATTTGGAGGAATCAAACATACTCATTTTTCATTGTCACTAGCAAAGAATTAACTCTGTTTTGCTATCATCAAAACTGCCAATACACCATAGTCTGACAACTGCAGTAGCAGATGGCTCTTATGGTATTGTTCTTGTGGTATTATTCTTCCAGAGTTGACGACAAGGGTTATCATAAAAATTGACCAAAAGATCCCCATGAGACATATGCCATAGTTCAATTAGGGTTATAGCGGTCTCTTTATAAAAGTTCAAAAATGTGTATATGCTTTAAGAATATAATCATGATTCTAGCTGTGATTCTTCTAAATTTCATTGACAATAACAAGACAATTTTTGTTGTTGTTGTTAAATAGTTTAAGGTCAATTCTGTAGACAATATTGATTTGGGATAGTAAGTTTTTTCTCATAATTATTTCAATGCGTACTTCAAATCACTGATACTTCAAAACACAAGTTTTGTGGTGCCAGTGGTGATGTGCTATAAGTCAGTTTCAACTCACAGTGATCCTGCACAATGTTTCTGAAGCTGCAAATCTTTATAGGAGCAGAAAGCTTCATCTTCCTCCTGCGGGAATCTTTCTCTCTCTCTCTCCATATATATATATATGTGTGTGTGTGTGTAATGTTTTAACAAATTATTTCAGCAAAACCAATTTAATACATTAATGTCAGAATATTATTATAATAATTTAATTTTTGTTAATATAATTATCATGTCAAAATAGTTGTTGCTGTTATTACCTGTCTTGTGTTGCTTCCAACTCATCATTACTCTGTGCACAACAAAACACTGCCCTGTCATGAGCCATTCTCACAGTTACATTTAAGCTCACTGCTACTTCCACTGTGTCAATCCATCTCGAGGCTATTCCTATTTTTTGCTGACCTTTCACTTTATGAAACATGATGTCCTTTTCCAGGGACTTGTCTGACCTGATAACATGTCTGCAGTATGTGTGACAAAGTCTTGCCATCCTGACTTCCTAGGAGAACGTTGGCTGTACTTTTTCCAACACAGACTTGTTTGTTCTTCTGGCAGTCTTTGATACTTTTAGTATTCTTCTCCAGCAACATAACTCAAATGCATCAATTATTTTAAGGTCTTCCTTATGAGTCATCCAATTTACATGTGTATATGAGGCAACTGAAAATACCATGGCTTGGGTAAAGCACACACCTTAGTCCTCAAAACTGAATATTTGCTCTTCACCACATTAAAGCAGTCTTGTTCAGCAGATTTGCCTATTGTTGTACTATGGGATAACGCGCCAGAGTGCAAACCTGTTTGAACTGCAAGGTTGGCAGTTCAAACTCACCAGCTGCTCCTCAGAAACCCTATACAGGGTCGCTGTGGGTTGGAATCAACTTGATGAAACTTAACAACAACAGCATATGTCCTTTGGAGTCCTGGAAACCCTATACAGGGTCGCTATGTGTTGGAATCGACTCTATGGCACTTAACAACAACAACGTAGGTTCTTCAATCCTAGTGTGGTACTGTAGGATAATGCATTGTACTGAAAGGTCAGGTTGTTTGAGTCACAAGGTCAGCAGTTCAAACTCACCAGCCACTCTTCAGAAACTCTATATGAGGTCATTGTGAGTTGGAACTGACTCAATGTCACTTATCAACAATAAGAATGATTGATTTCTTGACTGCTGCTTCCAAGAGTGTCAATTGTTGTTCCAAGCAATACAGAGTATTTGACAACTTCAATGTCTCTCCACTAACCATTGTGCTATTTATTGGTCCCACTGCTCAGGATGTTTGTTTTCTTTGCATTGAGGTACAACTCACAATGAAACCTGGGGTCTTCGATTTATATCAGTAAGTATTTTACTTGCAGCAAGCAAGCAAGGCTGTATTATCTGAATACCACAGGTTTGTAATAAGTCTTCCTCTAACCCTGAGGCCATGTTCTTCTTCATATAATTCAATTTTTCAGATTATGTGCTCAGAACACAGAATGAATAGGTATGATGAATATATAACCCTGACATACACCTTTCCTAATTTTAAACCATTTGGTATTGCTTTATTCAAACAACTGCCTCTTAATCTATGCATAAGTTCCTCATGCACATAATTAACTGTTCTGGAGTACCAATTCTTTGAAATATTTTCCACAGTTTGGCCTGATCCACACAGTCAAAAACCTTTGCATTGTCAATAAAGGACAGGTAAACATCTTGCAACTATTCTCTGTCAAGATCCCTCTGATGTCAACAATGATATCCCTTTCTCCAAGGCCTTGTCTAAATGCAGTTTAAACTCTGGTACTTTCCTGTCAATGTATTGGTGCAGTTATTTTTAAACTATTTTCAGAACAATTTTACTTGTATGTGATATTAGTGATTATGTTAGATAATTTCCATATTCTGTTGGGCACAGATACAGATCTCTTACAATCAGTTTGCCAGGTTGCTCTCTTCCAAATTTCTTGGCATAGATTACATGAGTGCCTCTGGTGCTACATTAATTTGTTGAAGGATTTCAATTAGTTTTAAATAAAAACCTGGAGACTTCAGTGCACCTATGACTTCTTCCTTCAGTACCATTGGCTCTTAATCAGATGCTATCTCTTGAAATGGATGAACATCAATCATTTCGCTTTGATACAGTGAGTCTGTATATTACTTCCATTTTCATTTTGCACTTACTGCATCATTTAATACTTTGCCTTCACTGTTACTATATATATATATATATATATATTACTATATATATATTACTATATAACAATATATATATATTGTTATTAAGTGTTGTTGAATTGCTTCAGACTCATGGTCACTCTGTATAGGATTTCTGGGACTATTGTAGGAGAATATTGAAAGTACCATGGGCTTCCAAAAGAACCAACAGATACGTGTTGAAGAAGTGCAGCCAGAGTGCTCCTTGGAGGCCAGGACGGCCAAACTTCGTCTCTCATACTTTGTACAGATTGTCAGGAGGGACCAGTCACTGGAGAAGGATATCATGTTTGGTAAGGTGGAGGATCAGAAAAAAGAAGAAGACCCCCAAAAAGATGGATTGGCAAAGTGGCAGCATCAATGGGTTCAAGTGTGGCAACAAAAGTGGGGTTAGCTCAGAACCGGGCAGTGTTTCATTCTGTTGAGCATAGGGTCACTATGAGGCAGTGCTGACTCGGTGGCACCTCACAACAACAACAAGAGCAACATCTTTACAGGAGCAGAAACCTTTATCTGTCTGCTATAGAATGGCTGACAGTTTGATTTGCTGACCTTACACTTCACAGTCCTTTGCTTATTCTACAGAACCACAGCACTTATCTTTTGAGACAAAGTAAAAAAGTATTGCTACCAAATCATGGAAGCATTTAGTAAACAAAATATCAAAATGTGAAACTATTATTTTTTGACATACCCTTCATCTAGTTTTATCAATTTATGTAGATAGTATTTCCATCTCTCTAAATATTTGCTGAAGAATTCTGACCTCCTGGATTTGCACCACATCACAATTGTGTGCTGGCATTCTTGAAATACTTAAATCATGCTATCCTAAATAGCCTGACTTTTAAGAAGAAAAAGAAGTCTAAGGGGGTGAAATGAAGACTATATGGTAGATGGTGTTATGTTTCCTAATGAAATTATCATAGGAGAGTCCTTGCTTCCTTGAAGAATGAGCAGGTGCACTTTATATACACATATATATATACACACATATCAAGAACATCATACATGAAGAGAGCATATGTAATCCATATTGAAGGCTGTGCTCTTTAATCTTCATAAGTAAATGTTTCAAGTCCTCTTCACTTTCAGCAATCAAGGTTGTATCATCTGCATATCGCAGGTTGTTAATGAGTCTTCCTCCAATCCTGATGCCACATTTTTCTTCATAGAACCCAGCCTCTCAGATTATTTGCTCAGCATACAGGTTGAATAAGTATGGTGAAAGAATACAACCCTGTCTCACACCTTTCCCAATTTTAAAACATTCAGTGTTCCCATGTTCTGTTCGAACAACTGCTTCTTGGTCTAGGTACAGATTTCTTAGAAGTACAATTAAGTGTTCTGGAATACTCATACTTCTCAATGTTGTCTATAGCTTGTCAAGATCCACACAATCTAAAGCCTTTGCGTAGTCAATAAAGCACAGGTAAACATCCTTCTGATATTCTCTGCTTTCAGCCAAGATCCATCAGACATCAGCAATGATATCTCTCGTTCCACGGCCTCTTCTGAATCCAGCTTGAACTTCTGGAAGTTCTCTATCAATCTTTGATTGCAGCCGTTTCTGTATTACCTTTAGCAAAACTTTGCTTTGATAGGATTAGGAGAGAACACTACCATATAGGGTCTCTTTTATTAGAGTCAATTTAATGGCAGTGGCTATGGGTAAGAACATGTGTTACATAGTATAAGTTGACTCTTTCATAGTCCCACTAGAAGGATAAGAACAACAACAAAACAAAACAAAAAACTAGAAAATTATTGGAACTCACTGAAAGATTCAGCAAAGTGTGATACGGCACAAGATCAATATACAAATATCAGTAGTAGGTTTCCTTGATACTAATAAACAGAATTCTGAAAAGGAAATCAGGAAAATGATAACATTTTCAATAGCCATACAAAAGATGAAATGCTTTGGAATAAACCTAACTGGAGAAACAGACCTGTACAAAAAGAATTATGAAACCAAAAAAAAAAAAAAAAAAAAGACCTATGAAAATGGAAGAATATTCCATGTCCACATTCATAGATAGGAACATTTAGCATTGTGAAAATGTCAGCACTATTCAAAACAGTATATAAGAATAATGCATTCCAAATAAATATAATGCATTCCAAATCCGGGTTCCAATAACATTCTTTAAAGAGATGGAAAACTGATCACAAACTTCATATGGAAAGGAAAGAGACCCTGGATGATCAAAGCATTACTGAAAAATAGAAAAATAAGAGGCCTCTCACTCCCAGATCTCAAAATCTACTACACAGCTACTGTAATCAAAGTAGCCTGGTACTGGTACAATGAAAGACAAATAGATCAGTGGAAAATAATTGAGAGCCCAGAAGGATAAGCACTACACTGCAAGTTGGTTTGAACCACAAGGTTGGCAGTTCAAACTCACCAGCGGCACCTTGGAAACCTTATACAATGTTACTGTGAGTCAGAATTGACTCTATCACACTTACAGCAACCACATGCTCAGTTGATCTTTGGCAAAGGATTAAACATATTAAATGGGGAAGAGCTATTCTCTTCAACAAATGGTGCTGGCAAAACTGGAAATCCATACGCAGAAGAATTAAATAAGACCCATATCTCACACTATAATTCAAAAACAAACTAACATGGATCAAAGACCTAAATGTAAACCTTGATCTATGAAGATCATCCGTGAAAAAATAGGGACACACTTAGGGCTTCTATTTCAGTATCAAACATAACAAAAAACACACAAGCAGCAGAAGACAAAATGGATGACTGGGACCTTCTAATAGTTAGACACTTGTGTGTGTCTAAAGAGTCATTCTTGCTAAATTAAACATTCTATGAAGGTTACCTTGGAAAATCTATGCATTTCACAGCAACAAGGTTGGTTTCAGGGCAAGTAGGAGGTGGGGAGAGTTGTAAAGATTAAGTGAACACAGCTGAATGCTGTTATTTGCTGGTACATGGAGTGGGTTGCAATAATTGTAATGACACGAAGTGTGGTGATTGGTGGTTATGTGCCATGGAGCCGATTCTGACTCATAACGATGCTATACAGGGTTTCTGAGGCTGTAAATCTTTGCGGAGCAGAAAGCCTCATCTTTCTCCCACAGAACAGCTGGTAGTTTTGAACTGTTGACTTTGCAGTTCGTAACCACTACGCTACCAGAGCTCCTTGACACTAAATGTATTATTTGTTAAATGTGGGAATGATGATGATCTGTTTGTAAATCTTCATTCAATTCACAATAAAAGTTTTTTTTTTAAAAAAAAGAAAAAGATTTAATCAAAAAAATCGAAAGAGAACTCACAGACTGGAGGAAATAAATTGGCAGTGACATATTAGACAAGGGTCTAATGTCTAAAAGTTATAGAACACGTCCACACCTCAATAAGAAGACAAATAATCCAAAATGGGCAGACAACATGGACACTTCACCAAATAAGACAATCAGGCAGCCAACAAACATATGAAGAAATGGTCATCAGCACTAGTCACTATAGGTGTGCAAATCAAACCAACAGTGAGATAGCATCTTACCCCAGCATTAATAGCAGAAGAAAGTAACAATTACTGGAGAGGATGTGAAGAGAATGGAACCCTCCTACATATTGGTAGGACTGTAAAATGGTGCTACCAACTGTGAAGAAAACAGTATAGCATTTTCTCAGAAGGTTGGAAATAGAAATACTGCATGACCCAGCAATTTCTCTACTTGGTATATATCCTCAAGAAATAAGACCGGTAACACCAACAAATATATGCATGTTTATTGTAACATTATTCACAATAGCAAAAAGATGGTCTAGATGCTCAATGGTTGAACAAACTTCAGTACATACATACACACACAGTGGAGTATTATGCAACATTGAAGAATAACCATGAATCTGCAAAACACTGCATAACATGGAGGAACGTGGAGGCTACTATGCTGAATGAAATTAGTCTATCCCCAAAATACAGATATTGTATGAGAACACCACTGTGAAAAGTCAAGAAAATGTTCCCATTCTATAATGAACTTTCTATGATAGTTACCAAGAGGGGAGGGAAGGTAAAACTATTATCTGAGTGGAGTGTAGATATGTACTAACTTGGGTGATGGGAAGGCAGTTACAAAGAAAGGGATGGAAAAGAGAAGAAGGAAGGAGGGGGAATGGAAATGGCTTACTTCATATTTTTGTCTACCTTTTTCATGTACTATAAGTGAAGCAATATATACATATTTTGACATTTAAAAATTATACATTATTTAAAAATTTGTAAACAAAAACAAAAATAAAGGAAGTCAATGATTTTTAAGAGGTCATGTTGTTGTTAAAGTGCCATAGAGTCGATTCCAACCCACAGCGACCCTGTATAGGGTTTCAGAGGAATAACTGGTTGGTTTGAACTGCCAACCTTGTGGTTCAAACTAACCTTGCAGTCCAGAGCATTATCCCGCAGGGCCACACCAGAACTTCTTTAAAGAGTACATAACAAACTACTATGGGGATACATGTTTAGCATAAACATTACTATCTATTTTTTTAAATGGTGGGAGCAGAATTATAGAATCTTGTGTTTGCATATAGAATTGCAGAAACTGAAAGCTATGGGTTTAATTTATGGAAGTTCTCAGATGTGGTGCAGCTATGAAATATAAAAAGACTGTAGTAATTAATCTTTCTTTAAATCAGAGAGGAGACTCTGAAAGGTACAGAAATGAACAGCAGAAAAAATCACTAGTATTAAAGACTATGTCTAATCTGCATATAATAAAACATGAAAGTTAATGAAAACTTATCCTTATCTTATTCTATTCCATGGAAGCATCAGGCATGGAAATTAAACTACTACTTTATTTCATCTTATTTCTTGTAAAACAAAACAAAACAAAAAAACTAAACCTAGTTTTGAAAAGGTCACATTACACCCACAAATGTAACATTCTGAGAAATTAGTTTAAGGAAAAAAAAAATGGCTCACTGAAGTTTCCTTGAAAGCATTTTTACACAAAACTTAACAAAAATCAAAATAGGAATATTTGTAATAAAATAAAAGTAAAATTTGTGTTTAAGAATGTTGTTGTTGTTAAGTGCCATTGAGTCAATTCTGACCCATACTGACCCTGTATAGGGTTTCTGAGGAGCAGCTGGTGAGCTTGAACTGCTGACCTTGCAGTTCAAATGGCTTTGCAGTCTGATTGCAGTCAGTCTTAAAGTCAATTAGCTGATCATTGAACCATACACACAAATTTTAAAATATCCATAAAAGATAGATAAATCAGTCCTTTATAACACAAGTTTTTACCTCAAATTTTTCTTATAGCATTGTTGGAGTTCCAAACCTGCTAGGCATGGTGCATTTACTTTTTCTTACCCCCCTGCCCTGCCCCCTGTCTCTTAAAAGGGAAACAACATGTGAAAATGAACTTGTAATTTTGACCAAATCAACCTACAGAGCTTTCTAAAAATTTCAAGAGAACTGTAAACCTTTATCTCCATTAGTTTTGTGTGTGTTTTTTTTCTGGAAATGAATAAGCTAACGGTGAGTGGCAAGATAGACTTAACACGTTTAGAAAATATAGTCCACCTGTGTGATTTGTTATTATGGGAAAATAAAAGCATCTAATAGATTGGCTTCATATTTACTTCTGTTTGATTGTCTGACATGGTGATTCTTTAGAAAAGTCAATTCCTTATATTAGTTGAACATTATTTTTACCTGTAAAACAAATGTATTGTTTCTCATGTCTTTGTGACTATGTGTTGGCAATCCACTGTTTTCTAGGCAGTGTGTTAAATGTCATATATAAATGTCTCTATTTCAAACTCACATTAAACCCATGAGGTAGGTACTATGATGCTTTTTTTTTTTTTTTTTAGAAATGGGATAACTGAGCCACAGATTAGAAATAATTAGATCAGAGGTCACATAGCTAATAAATGGTAGAGATGTATTTGAATAAAAATCTTGCTGATTTTAAAGCCTTATTTTTAATAATAATAATAAAGACTGCTGTAAGGATGGTAAATAAGAAAATGAGAAATAATCTGTAAACTTTGAAGACAAATCTCTGCAATGTCTAGTGGTAATATTGCGCTTATAAAGGCTTCAGTTATTAAGCTAATTCCTCTAGAAATATGAAAGTCTTTATAATATGAAATAGTCAAACCCTTGTGAAGCACAAGGAAGGAATACAGGATACAGATATACATGAAGAATCTAGATAGTCCTTTAAATGATTGAATAGTGTTTACAAATAATTATAGAGTGTTCATTGTTAGTTGCAATACATGCTAGGATTATATTTGTGAATAAAATTTGTGATTTTTGTGGTCTACTTCCTAGTATAGTACTGTTAAGGTTAAAAAAATAATTCATTGAAAACTTAAAAAAAAATTTTTTTTTAAGGTTATATTATGGAAAAAAGTGATTGTTCCCTCTATGCTTTTTGTATCCTTTAAATTGAATTTGTATCTGTTTCTATCTCAATCTTTTTCATAGCTTTCTAAAGTGTTAACCTCTTATCATCTCACAAATTTAAAACTTCTATTTAAGTGGTCATTACCCTGGCATCATTCCCTAAGGTTTTACTGTAAAAACTGGTTTGTGTTTTCACACAAGGGAAGATCAAGCATCAATGAAATGTTAATTTTTAAATGAGCATTTTTCTTGGTAATGGTTTCTACATTTATCACATTACAGCTTGTTTTATGAATAGCTTATTATTTTTTTCAGAGGCTCAACCACAGTTCTCTTTATTTTGGAATAAAATTATTTTATTCTTTAAAGTGTTGAGATAATTAATGCTATTATATTTAATACACCCACTCCTATAAGAAGCAATTGGTATTTCATGATTATTCGTAATGTTTTGTTTTTAATTAAACCAATTTTCTATTATTTCATTGAATATTCAGAATCCTCTTTTCACATCAGGATGTTGTTGTTAAGTGCAGTCGAGACGGTTCCGACTCATAGTGACTCTACATAAGGTTTCTGATGAGCAACTGCTGAATTTGAACCCCAGACCTTGCAGTTCAAAACTACCATGCAGTTCAGCGCATTATCCTGCAGTGCAACACCAGGACTCAGATCAAATTTAAAACACAATTCTGCTGACTTTTCTAATGTGTACATTCATTCCTTCAATCATTTCCCTATGATAGAAAGTAGGTTTCCATCTTTTCCTATTACAAAAACTTCACAGAATATTCTTTCACACAGTTTCAAGCACTTTTGCTGATAATGATTTATCTACAGGAGTCCTGGCTTGACACTGTGGATTAATGCGCTGGACAGCAAAGTCAGTTTGAACTTCAAGGTCGGCAGTTCAAGCTCACCAGCAACTCCTCGGAAATGCTATATAGGGGTTGCTATGGGTCGAAACTGACTAGATGGCACTTAACAACGTAGGATGAATTATTGTACCTTTTAAGGAATTAATGTCATATAAATGGAATCATACAGCAGGCAGCCTTATTTCCATGTTCTTTCATTTGTCACATTTTTAATCTTCATCTACACTGTTACATATTTTTGTAGTTTATACATTTTAATAATTTAATAAACTCCCAGCCAATGTTTTAATTTTTTCACTAGTTGATGTGTATTTGACTAAATCCACTTTTGATATTATAAATAAAGATTCTTTAAGATTCTTATACAGTCTTGTATAGCCAAATATTTTCATTCTTTCTCGTAAATATTTAGTAGACGAATGACTGGCTCTTTAAGGAATGTAGGTTTAATTTTGTATGAAGTTGCTAAAACATTTTCCAAAGTGCCTATGCAATTTTTGCATGTCTACCATAAATGTGCGAAATTTTCCGTTGCTTCACATCTTCCTTGTACTTGATATAGTAAGTCATTTAATTTCTAAGAGTGTGTCGCAGTATTTCATTGTGACTTGAGTTTGCATTTTCCTAAAGAGTGATACTGTTAAGCATAATTTCATATCATTAGACATTCATATCTCTTTCAGGGAAAAGTTTCATCCAATTTTTTTTTTGATTGATTGGGTTTATTGACACATAATCCCATTAGCAAAATTCACAATATTTAAGTACACATTTTAATAAGTTTTTGTAGCCATATAGGATTATGTAAACAACAACACATTGAAGTTAAAGGACATCACTCATTCCTCTTTGCAATCAGTCCTCACTCCTACCTTTTAGGCCTTGGCAACAGTAGGTCTGATTTTTCTAATGTAACTGTGCTCTTACAGAATATCATACTAATGGGATTATGCATACATAGTCTTTTTACCAGCAATTTTTCACACATCAAGTTGTTATACTTAATAATAATTCACTCATTTTTGACATGAAGAACACTTCTTCCTAATTAATTTTTCCAGTATGAAGTTGACAGACATTTAATTTGTTTAAACTATTTTAGTTATTATTATTTTTAAAGTTGTTATTAACATTAGCGTACTTTTCTTTTTGAGAACCTATAATTTAAGTACTCCTGAGTTAACAACGAGATTTAGGATTTCTCAGTCATAGGGTAAATGTATTATTAAAAAAATGGCAATTTGTTTTACAAAATAATTAAACCATTTGCATTCTCACAAACAGAAAAATGAAGTTTCCAATGATTGGCATCTTTTTCAAGTTTTGATGCTGTCAGAGTTTGTTTGTTTTGTCCCATTGTAATAATCATTATCAATGACATTATTATATAAGCTGAAATTCTTTAATGAAAAATGCTGAACCTGTTTAAATGTTTTATTTGCCATCCTCTATTTCTTTTTTTGGAGAACAGTTTGTTCAAATTATGGATCTCCATTTTTGTAACTGTTGTCTACTTAGTGATTTACAAAATATCTTTGTATATTAAGGATATATGTTTGTAAGTAGATACTTGACTTGCAAATGTTTTTACTAACTCTAGGAATGTCTTTTCATTTTTATAACATGGTTTCCAAGAGTTTATAATTTTAAAGAAGTGTATTTTCTCAGTTTTCTTTATAGTTTATGGTGTCTAATTCCTAGCTAAATAAAATATATACATAATATGTCATTTAAAATTTATATATGATTTCTTCTATTAGTTTTATAGTTTTGCACTTAAATTTGCACCCAAATTTCATTTCATGTTGATTTGCATACATGGTTGGGGGTTAGTTCTGAAGGTTGGTTTTTTTGCGTATAGATGTCAAGCTTTTCTTTCAAGTTTTTAAGCAACACAGTCCTTACTCATTGAATTATCTTGGCATAATTGTCAAAAAGCATTCAACATATACATGCAAATTAGTTTCTGAATTATATTTGGTTTTAATAACCTGTGTTTCTTAATGTCAATACCATGCTCTTGATTACTATATCTTTACAGTAATCCTGGAAATCAGGTAGTTGAATCCCTACAACCAAAAAGAGCCACCACTCATGTGTCAGTCTGCCATACTATGTGACTTGTGTGTTCTGTGATGGTGGAAGATATGTCACCAGTATTTCAATTACCAGCAGCAGCATCCAAGAGGGATTGGCTTCAGGGGAGCTTCCAGACTAGAGTAAGGAGTCCTGATGACAAAGTGGGCTCAGCACTGAGCTGCTAACTGAAAGGTCAGCAGTACAAACCCACAAGGTGATCAATGTGAGAATGATGAGATTGCCTATTATAAAGGTCTAGAGTCTTGGAAACCCTAAGCAACAGTTCTACTCTATCCAATATAATTGTGATGATTCAGAATAAGCTTCATGGCAGTGGAGGGGGGCAGGGGAAGGGAGGGTCCAGCTAAGACAGATTAGGAAGAATGAAGAGGCAATGAAGAGGCTGTCTACTATTGAAAACTTGGCCTGTGTAAATGTTATGAATACCAGTGGAGTATTGTTTGTTGTAGTGCCCAAAGACGATCTCTCCGGGTTGTGAAATCCTAAAAAATGACTGGAGGAAATTTGCTCCCTCAATGTAGAGTTGACCTAAATGATTTGGGTGAGGCAAAGCTTTTGAGAATTTTATTTGCTGATGGGACACTATTCAAAATGTAAAGATATAGTTGTAAACATTAATTTGAGGTATGAATCCAAGAAAATTGAAAGTCATAAAACACTAAATGGAATGCATAAAGATGCATATTCTAGGTATTTGTGAGCTGAAATTGGTTACTTTTCATTAAAAAAAGCTCATTGTCTACTCTGCCAAGAATGACAGATTGAGGAAGAATTGAATTGCATTCATTAGCCAAAAGAATGCTTAAAGATCTTTCTTGAAATACAGTGCTGTCAGTGACAAGATAATACCCATATACCTACAAAGAAGACCAGTTAATATAACTACTATTCAAACTTCTACACAAACCATGGAAGCCAACTATGAAGGAATTGGAGATTTCTAACAATCTTTGCAATTTAAATAGATTAAACATACAATCAAGTTTGCATAAGGAATTACTGGTGACTGTGGTATCAAAGAGGATATATCAGGCAAACCCTGTCACTGTTTCTACCACTAAGGCCATATTTGGGAAAATGCTGAGGATTTTCTAATAGAATTTTATAATAACAGCAACATATTCATTTCAAATACCATTCTTCAACAACAAAAGTAGCAAGTATACACATAGACCTCACCAGATGGAATAATGCGGAATAAAATTAAATACATCGATTGAAAAACATGATGGAGAGTTCAATATGAACAATCAGAATAAAAATAGGAGCAGACTACGGAACAGATCATTAATTGCTCATGTGCAAAATCAGGCTGAGGCTAAAGAAAATTTAAACAAGTCCATGAAAGTCAATATTTGATCTGGAATATATAAAACCTGAATTTAGAGACCATTTCAGAAATGGGACTTATGCATTGAACACTAATGACTGAAGATGTGACAAGTTGTGGGATGAATCCAGATCATCATATATGAAGTAAACAAAAGGCCATTAAGAAGATAGGAGAGGAACGAAAGACAAAATGAATTAAGTAGAGGCTCTGAAACTTGCTCTTGAATGTAGAGAAGATAAAGGGAATTGAAGAAATTATGAAGTAAAAGAGTTGAGCAGAAAATTTAAATGATGGCTCTAAAAATAAAGTATTATTATATAATGTGCAAAGATCTGAATTTAGAAAACTAAAAATGAAGAACACACTTGGCATTTCTCATACTGAGAGAACCGAAGAAAAAATTTAAGCCTTGAATTGAAATGCTGAAGGATTCTTTGGGCACAATATTGTACCATGCCTGAAGCACCATAAGAAGATGGGAGAAATACACAGATTCACTGCACCAAAAACAAATTAATGGACGTTCAACCATTTCAGGAGGTAGCATATGATCAACAGCCATGTCATTAAAGGAAGAAGTTCCTATCTGAACTGAAGGCCTTAACGAAAACCAAGGCTCCAGATTTTGACAAAATGCGGATTAAAATGTTTCAGTAAACCCACATAGCACTGGAGGCATTCACTCCTCTATGCCAAGAAATTTGGGAAAGGGTTACCTGGCCATCTGACTGGATGAAATCCAAAGTCATTCTAAATTTACTGTTCTAAAGAAAGGTAACTTAACAGAATGTAGGCACAGCATCACAAGTAAGTAAAATTTTGCTGACGATAATTTAAAAATAGTTTTAGCACCACGTAGACAAGGAATTATCAGAATTTTAAACAGGATTCAGAAGAAGATATGGAACAAAATGTTTCATTGTTAATGTCAGTTGGATCTTGACTGAAAGCAGTGAATACCAGAAAGATGTTTACCTGCATTTTATTGATTATGCAAATGCATTTGACTGTGTAGATCACAACAAACTTTGGATAACAGTTTGAAGAATGGGGACTACATTTTGCTTATATGAATTTTGCTTATGTGAAACTTATACCTAGACCAAGAGGCTGTCCTTCTATAAGAGCAAGGGAATACTGAATGATTTAAAATCAGAAAAAGCGTTCCTCGTTATATCCTTTCATCCTACTTAATCAATACATTGAGCAAATAATTGAGGAAGCTCGTTGACATAAAGAAGATGCAGCATCAGAATTGGATGAAGGCTTATTAGCATCCTGTAATATTCAGTTGATACAAACTTGCTTGCTGAAAGTTAAAAGGACAAAAAGTATTTATTGTTCAAAGTCTTCAGTATTTATTACAACAAAATGCAAAGAAAACAAAAATCCTCACAATTGGACCAATAAATAACATAATGATAAATGGAGAATAGACTGAAATTGTCAAGGATTTCATTTTAATTAGATCCACAATCAACCAATGAAAGCAGTAATCAAGAAATCAAACAACATTAGACAAATCTGCTGCAAAAGACATATATAAAGTGCTGAAGAGCAAAGATGTCACTTTGAGGACTAAGGGGCATCAAAATACCAATCTATGGTATTTTCAATTGCCCCATAGTCATGTTAAAACCTTACAATGAATAAGGACGATAGAGGGAAAATGGATGTATTTAAATTATGATATTGTCGAAGACCATTAAATACACCATGTACTAGTTTGAGTCCTGGTGTGGCACTGTGTGTTAATGCGCCAGACTGCAAAGCTGTTTAAACTGCAAAGTCGGCAGTTCAAGCTCACCAGCTGCTTCTAAGAAACCCTATACAGTGTCGCTATGAGTCAGAACTGACTTGACAGCACTTCACAAAAAAAAAAAAAAAAAAGCTACAACTTGAAGAATAAACAATTCTGTTTTGGAGGAAATGCACCCAAAGTGTTCCCTAAAAGCAAGGGAATGTGTCAAAACTTTTCTCACGTACTTTGGATATGTTATAAGAAGGAACCAGTTCTTGAGAAGGAGATGGTGCTTGGTAAATCAGACGATCAGCAAAAAAAGAGGAATACTCTCATTAATATGGATTCATACATTGGCTGGATGTCAATTAACTACAACGTCCTTACACCTGTGATTTGTTTGTAATAAATAATGTGTAGATTTTGTTTCCCTTTAGCTACATGAATTTTACAGCTAATTAGCTTGGTTTTTGTTTGCTTTTTGTTGTTGTTAGATGTCTTAAAATTGATTCCAGCTCATACCTACTGTGTGCAATAGAAGAAAACACTGCCCAATACTTCATCATCTTCACAATTATTTCTGGATTTTGGTGGACACTGGGGCCACTTTTCAGTGGCCAGTATGCCTCTGAATTTCACATCATTCTGTTCAGTGATGGTGACTGAGATCTTTGGGAAGCCTGAGGAGCAGTTCTTCCTGAAATGCTTAGACTGCTTCAGTGGAGAAAAGAAAATAACAGACTCTCTGGTCCTCTTACTGGGCCAGGACATCCTTCTAAAGTTACTTGTTCAAACAGCTTCTTGAAACCAAGAGTCTGCAGATGGAGGTTCCTCATGAACATACCTGGCAATTACTGATTCAAATTCAGGAAACCAGTCACATTAGCCTGAGGAGATTGACAATCAGGCAAACCCCTAATTTGTGCCAACAAGCATCCCCTGTCAAGGACTGATTGAAGCCTGGAAGCTGACCATCCCATAGAAATGAATATCCTCTCAGGAAAGAGGCTGAGAAATTCACTCTGGCTAGCCCATCACCATCCCCATAAGGTCATCTACCTGCTGCAACAGAAGGAAAGCCTTTGGCTCACAACAGGATGAATAGGCAATACCACATTATTTTACTGGAAATTAGAATATTACCCTAAGAATCATGTGGTGACTAAAGCTGACACATTATCAGGAGGGACCAGTTGCTGGAGAAGGATATGATGTTTGGTAAGGTGGAGGTTCAGAGAAAAAGAGGAAGCCTCTCAATGAGATAGAGTGGCCAAATGGCAGCATTGATGGACTCAAGTGTGGCCCAGGATTGGGCAGTGTTTCATTCTGCTATGCATAAGATTGTTATGGGTCGGTACTGACTCGATGGCACCTAACAGCAACAACAAAACCTTCCTTCCTCCTCTCTGATGTGGCAACTAGAGGGCTGAACCATGATTGTATAGAAATCACTGACCAAGTGTTTTCCAGCCAACCTAATCTGTTTGACTTTATCTGGTGGACTAGATGTTTGTTGTTTGTGGACAGAAGTAGTTGCATGGAGAAAGGGACTTGGATAGCAGGGTGTGTAATCTTACAAAAACCAGTGGAGGTAATAGCCTTCCTGCCGGGGACTTCAGCTCAAAAAGTTGAACTGATTTCACTGATGAGGGCATTAGAAATGTTGGAAAGAAAGACTGCAAATATGTACCCAGAGGGCTTGAATTGGACTGAAGCAGGGTTTGAGAGAGTGGTTAGAGGATAAAAAGTGAATGATGAAGGAATTGTTCTAGTTCTGAGAGGTTAAAAGCAAATGGCAATAGAATGGTTCTGATCCTGTGAAAACTAGTCCCTGCCCTTCTTAAGTGAGTCCGTGAAATGACACACTATGAAAGAGGCCCTGGCTTGGTTCATTAGGCCCTGGCTCTAGGGCAAGAAATTAAAAAAAAAAAATCAACCAGAATGTTAGTTCTAACTGTTTTACCTGCCTTAAGACCAATCCCAAGGCAGGCTGTCCTGCACCAAAATCAAAGTAAACAACCCTTTGAAAACTGACGGGTTGATTTTATACAGATTCCCTCAAGCAGGGAAATTAAATATTTGCTGGTTTTGTTTTTGTATACATTTTCTGGTTGGATAGAGGTTTTCCCCACCCAAACCAAGAACTTTAGAAATAGTGCAAATCCTCTTAAAGGAGACTTTCCAAGTTTGGACTTCCAAAGTGTCCAAAGTGACAATGGAGCAGCAAACACCTAGAGATGAAATGGAGATTGCATTCAGCATGGAGGTTGGAGAAAATGAATCATATTCTAAAGAAACAAATGGCAAAATTGTCAGGAAAGTTATCTACATTGGGACCAGGTTTTGAAAATAGTTAGCCCTCAGAAGTGGGCTTAAATTGAACCTTTATAAAATTGTATATAGTAAAAAGGGAACTCACAGAATGGGAAAAAATCTTTTGCTACGACACATCAGAAAAGGCACTCATTTCTAAAATATATAGGAAACTTCAACACCTCTACAAGAAAAAGATAAATAACCCAATTAAAAAGTGAGCACAGGACACGCACAGACACGTCACCAAGGAAGAGATCCAGGCAGCCAACAAACATATGAAGAAATGTTCATGACCACTAGCCATTAGAGAGATGCAAATCAAAACAACAATGAGATATCATCTCACACCAACAATAACAGCAAAGATAAAAAAAGTAGAGGACAATAAATGCTGGTGGAGATGTGGAGAGACTGGGACGCTCCTGCATTGCTGGTGGGATTGCATAATGGTCCTATCTCTCTGGAAAGCAATATGGTACTTCCTTAGAAGGTTGAAAATAGAAATACCTTATGATCCAGCAATTCTTCTTAAACCCACCCAGATAGTTATCTCAGGAATTAAGCAGAGACCCTAAATGTAGAATATTTGAAAAGGATCATTGCCTGATTGTTCCTCTTTTCCCCAAAAGATGGAATGTTTGAGAAGGCATTGCCTGATTTTTCCTTCCTCTACAACCCCCCCCACCCCCCCATGCCACCAAATGCAACTTACCCCCCTATATAATGTGCCTGCTCTTCATAATGGACAGGACAATCTTGAAAAGTTATCCTCATTGTCCTCCAGACTTCTGGCTTTCTGTTAATAAAGATTGGATTGGGGTGGGGGGGGGGGGAAGTAAATTTAAGGAGGCAGCTCTTCCCCAGTCGTATCTTGAGTGCTTTCCAACTTAAGGGCCTCTTTTTTGGCACTACATCAGACAATGTTCATGTGCAGTTCAGAAGGTTTCCAGTGGCTAACCATTCACAAGTGGGATGCCTCTCCTTCTTTGTAGTCTGTCTTAGCCTGTATACTCCACTGAAATCTGTCCACCATGGGTGACCCTGCTGGTGTTTAAAATACCAGTGGCAGAGCTTCCAGAATCATAGCAACACACAGGCCACCACAAGCCATAAGCTGACCCATGAGAGGTGGAGACCAATATTCCTACTGTGTTTATTGCCTTAGAGTCGGTTAAGACTCATATCAACTCTGTATGGGGTTTCAGAGGTTCTAAAAATCTTTACAGGAGCAGAAATATCCGCCTTTCTCTCTCATAGATGCTGGTGGACTCGAATTTCTGATCTTGCGGTTAGTTATCCAATGTTTATCCTGTAGAACCATCTCATTGCGGTCAATACTAGTCAGCAACTAATATAATGCATCATTTTCCTTTAATACAATCTGAAGATCAAAGTTGGATAAAACATTAAATTAATCTAGAATTATTTTTCTTTCTTCTAATTAGAGAGAGATTTTATTTTTCTAATATAAATTAAATAGATGTTCTATCAACCTCTTGTTATTTATACCTCTAGGGAAATAGCCTTATCATGTCTTATCATGACTGAGTACTTGCTAAGCAGTAGAAAAGCATTTTCTACACGAGTCTGTTAAAAGCAAGAAACAAAATTGTAGGAAGTGCAGAATCTTTAATGCATGGGATAAAATATTCTGCAGACCAAACAGAAAGCTAAATATAAAAAATGGACATCAATATATGTTTTGGTGAATTTAGATCTTATTGATCACTGTATCAACCTAGTTCATATACTTATCAAGTTTATTTTTCACTCTGCAGTACAATTATTTTTATGCTTAACTTTTGTATGTTTATTTCTCCCTATTTTATGAATCTTCTAATCTCCAAACCTCAAACCTGAAATCTGTTTACTTTTTATATCAAAATTGTTTTTCAAAGATTGCACATTGTTGTTGTTGTTAAGTGCCATCAACTTGGTTCAGACTCATATCGACCCTGTATAGTGTTTCCAAGGTGAGGTTGATTAGTTTGAACCACTGACCTTATGGTTCAAATCAACCTTGCAGTTCAGTGCTTTATATCCCACAGTACTACACTTATATTTATTTCCAACCTTTTTTGGATGCAATTATAGTTTCCTTAATATATGTGATAAGTGTAAATATTCATGAAATTGACCTCCTTCCTAGAAGATCATAGAAGATAAAAAATGTTTTTATTTAAATTAGATATGAGTTTGTTAAAAATAATTGCTGCAGAATCCTAAAAGCAGTTAACAAACAAAAATATTTAAATGAGATGCTATTGTTTCCTGATATATCCTCCAGTAGTCTATACACTTCCAAAGGCAGTGTTTACATCTCTCTACTCCTTCCTTCATTACTCTTATGCTCTTCAATTATACCACACGAAAATAACAGTTTGAGCATCCTGAAAGGACTTGAATCATGTTCCCTTTAAATGTTGAGTTTGGAAAACAAAAAGAAGCTTAAAGGAACAAGATCAGGGCTGTAGGATAGATGGGGCAGGAGTTTCCCAATGAAATCCTTCTGGGATATCCCTTGCTATCCTTGAAGAATGAGTAAGCGTCTTTTCATAATAGAAAAACATTTCTCAGCAAAAAATTCCTTTTAATCATCAACACATTTTTCAATTTTCTCCAACCTTTTTAATCTGCTCCTATGATTTTCCTGTGTACTTTGAGAACATCTATTCAGATTACCCTTTGAAATTCCCCCACCAAAGTGTTACCATAATTTTATAAGTTGAATTTTTAACCTTGAATTTAATTGACCCAACAGATGCCCTCAGAAAGAACTATTTGGGACTTTTTTTTTTTTTTTAAATGCACCCTAGTGAGACCAATAAACGTTTGAAATAACTTGTCTGTAAATATCCACTGATAGTAGAGACAAGTTTGAACAGATTTTCTTTGGAATAAATCCATACATGTGTGAGATGGAACTGTAATAGCAATATATTTTCACTCATTATAGTGTAATCACTGAGTTATAAATATTTTGTCCTTTCTACTCCATTTCATTTTTAACTTTCTCCCTATTCTTGTGCCTCTATGTTACTTGTGTAATGCTGACAGTCCCTACTGTCTATTTTGTCATTCCTTCTTTTGCTTTCCAAATATCCCACAGCCATCTCCATGGATCAAATATAGAGGTGATTTGAACTTATTACACAGATGAATCTGGTCTGCATTGACAAAAATGCAAACCCCTGTTTAGTGCTGTTGTCTTTGAATTGTTTCCTATTCATAGCAACCCTATGTACGAAACACTGACCGGTCCTACAACTCCCTTACATTAGTTATGTCTGAGCTTACTGCTAAAACCACTGTGAAAATTCATCATGTCCCAGGGCTGAGTCTTCTGTTTTCACTGGTCTTCCATGTTACCAAGAATCATGGTCTTTTCTAGGGACTCATCCCTCCTAATTATATGTCCAACACATGTAAGATGAAGTCTCGACCACCTCCCTTCTAAGATGCATGTTGTATGTACTTTTTTCAAGACAGATTTGTTTGTTCTTCTGGCATTTCATGGTGATGTCAATATTATTCTTCAAGAGCATAATTTAAATGCATTCCTAGTCCTTGTTACTCACTGTCCATCTTTTATATGTATATGAGGTGATTGCAAATACATGGCTTGTGTCAGGCACACATTAATCTTCAGGTGACATATTTGCTCTTTAAGAATTTAAAGAAGTCTTGTGCAGCAGATTTGCCCCATGCAATGGGTTGTATTTGCCCCATGCAATGGGTTGTATTGACTGCTGCTTCTATGAGCACTTATTATTAATCCAAGTAAAATAAAATCCTTTACAACCCAAGTCTTTTCTCTGTTTATCATGATGCTTATTTATTGGTCTAGTTGTGAAGATTTTTGTTTTCTTTACCTTGAGTTGTAATCCAAACTGAAGGTTGTATGTTCTGTTCTTTATCTTCAAGTGCTTCAAATCCTCTTCACTTTCAGCAAGCAAGTGTCTTTTCATCTGTATATCAGAGATTGTTAATGAGCCTTCCTCCGATCCTGATGATACATATTTTTTTTTTCCCATGCAGTCCACTTTCTCAAATGATTTCTTAAGCACACAGATTGAATACATATGGTGAATGAATACAACAAGAAGGCACACTTTTCCTGATTTTAAAACATTAATTATCACTTGGCTCTGTTTGAACAACTGCCTCTTGATCTATATACAGGTTCCACATGAGCAAAATTGAATATCTCGGAAATTCCCATTCCTCACAATGTTACCCATCATTTGTTATGGTCCACATAGCAAATATCTTTCCACAGTTGATAAAACAAAAATATACATTGTTATGCAATTCTATTATTTTTGCCAAGATCCATTTGATGTCAACAATAGTAACTCTCAACACATGTCTTCTTCTGACTCAAATTTTGGTAGGTCCCTGCCAATGTAGTGCTTCAACTATTTTTTTCATTATCTTGAGCAAAATTTTACTTCCATGTAATATTAATGATATTCCTAAATAATTTCCACATCCTGTTGGGTCACCATTCTTTGTTATGGGCACAAATATTAATATCTTCCAGTTTGTTGGCATAGGTTAGTAAGTGCTTTCACTGCTTCGTTGATCTATGGAAACATTTCAATTAGTATTTGATTCTGTCAATTCCTTGAGCCTTGTTGTTCACCAATTCCTTTGCTGTAGCTTGGACTTCTACTTTAAATATCATCAGTTCTTGATCAAATGCTACCTCTTAAAATGGCTGAATGTCAGCCAATTCTTTTTGATATAGTGACTCTGTGTATTCCTTCAATATACTTTTGATACTTTCTGCAGTACTGGCAGTAAAGCGTTGATCCCAAATTATTTTCTGGAAGTACTGGGGTTACGGCACCAGTCTCAGGAAGCTAGATTTTTCTTATCAAAATAATAGATGTCCCTGAGGGGAAAGAATTAGATTTCCATGCTACGACTGGCAAGCAACATGACAAAGGGTATATTGCAAAACACTGAACAAAAGGGGGTAAGTTTCACAGAAAGATATTTGGAAAGAGAAGGAAGAAAATGAAACAAATACAAAAATCTTGGGAAAAAGATGAATAGCATTGAAGTAAGATCTCATCTGTTTTATTTTCATAATAGAATTGTTGCTGCATGTGCAAACTGTTTTCTTTTTTAGTATTAAGATAGATGCTATTATTACAAATAATTCTGCAATATTCTCCATTTTGGGGTAATAATCTGCATAAAAATAGGTGGGATCTTTTTAGTATTGCTCAGTTGTTGCTCAATTTTCATATTTCTATTGATCTTCACAAGCGTAAACAATTTAATAAATACTTCTGTCACATTTGTATTAACCAATATCAGTTAATACAAACATTTCAGGAATATTTTTATTATTATTTAATATTAGAAGAGAGCTTTCTCTTTTCTTTTTTAGTATTTTTGTTTTACATATTGTATTGTGACTGTATACGTTATTATAGATATATTATATTTGCAATAATTTATAAAGTCACAATACAATATGTAAATATGATTTATACAGTCACAATAAATATGTAAAACACAAATATTATAAAAGAAAAGAGAAAGCTCTATTCCAATTTACCCTGAAATTTCAATAGAAATATGATGGCAGCTTTGTTTAAAAGTTGTTATCTCTCCTAGAACCCAATCAGATAAAATAATAAACTGGAAAAAGTAATATTTAATTTTTAATGAAACTAAACCAAAAATATAAAGAAAACAAAATATTATCACAATTAGATCAGTAGATAACATCAAGATAAATGGAAAAAAGATTAAAGTTGGATCAATCATCAATACTCACAGAAACAACAATCAAGAAAACAAAGAATGCATTGCATTAGGAAAATCTTCTATACAAGACCTCTTTAAAGCATTCAAGAGCAAAGATGTCAGTTTGAGGAAGGAGTGAGATGTGGCTGACCCAAATCATGGTATTTTTGATATCCTTAAATGCATGTGAAAGTTGGACAATGAATAAGGAAGACTGTAAAACAATTGATACATTTTAGTTATTGTGTTGAAGATGAATATTCAAAGTATCTTGGACTGATAGAAGAACAAACAAATCAGTGTTGAAAGAAGTAATAGCCAGAATGCTCCTTAGCAACCAGGTTGGCCATACTTCATCTCTCATACTTAAGACATATTACCAGGAGGGACCAGGCCCTGGAGAAGGATATCATGCTTGGTAAAGTGGAGGATAAGTGAAAAAGAGAAAGACCGCCCAATAAGATAGATTGGGACAGAGGCAGCAGCAGAGGGGTAAAGTGTAATGATGATTGTGAGGTTGGTGCAGGACCAGGAAGTGGTTCATTCTCTTGTGCATAAGGTTGCTGTGAGTTTGTACTGACACAAGGGCATTAAAAATAAAACAAAACAAAAACTACTAAAAAATACAAAGATGCCTACAAACTATAAATAACTGTTTTCAAAATAAGAGTAGCTGAAACCAGCAAAGCTGTATATGTAGTCACTGCAGAATTTTTAGTGTGATAATAGTAAACATAAAAGCAGCTCTGGTAGCATAGTGGTTACGAATCGGGCTGCGAACCTTAAGGTCAGCGGTTCGAAACTACCAGCCACTCCGCAGGAGAAAGATAAGGCTTTCTACTCCCGTAAAGATTTACACCCTCGGAAACCCTGTACAGGGTCGCAATGGGTCGGAACTGACTCGACAGCACTTAACAACTTAACAATAGAGAATAATGATTAGAAACAGAATTACTTAGAGAGGTTGAGAAGTCATGTATGGCACTCAGCAATACCCAATTGAGGCATAACTAACACATATAAAACATACTTTCTGAAAGGGAAAGGATCACTTCAGAGGTCAATGATTGGCTGTCTGCTACCTTTATATTATATCTATATATTATATTACACCACTACTCTGTCAGTTTGTTGTATTGTGTTGGCTTACATGTTGCTGTGATTCTTGAAGCTATGCCACAGGTATTTTAAATAATAGCATGGTTACCCATGGTGGATAAGTTTTAGATGAGCTTCCAGTTGAAGGTAAACTAGGAAGAAGGAGAGATGGACTACTTCTTAATATACAGTCACAGAAAACTTTATGAATAGCAGTGGAACACTCTTACAACACAATATTGAATACTGAAACATGATGGAGAGCATCATAATATTGTCAGACATTGTGCCAGAAGATTAGCCTGTAAGGTTGGAAGGCGGTTGGGAAAGAGCTGTTTCCTGAAAGTAGAGTTGACCATGAGAATGCAAATGGAGTAAGGTCCTTGGGACCTTAATTTGCTGATGGGGCAAAATTTAGAATTAAGAGAAACAGCTGTAAACATCCAGTAATAATAAGAACATGGAATGTACAATGTATGAATCTAGGAGAATTGGAAATTGTCAAAAATGAAATGGAACACAAAAACATTGATATCCCAGGCATTAGTGAGATGAAATGGACTGGTATTGTCCATCTTGAATCTGACAATCACGTGGTTCACTATGCAAGAATAAAAAATTGAAGAAGAATGGCATCGTATTTATCATAAAAAAAAAAAAAACCATATCAAGATACGTCTTGAAGTACATTACTGTCTGTGATAGGATAATATCCATAAGCTTAGAAGGAAGATTAATTAATACTGCTGGTATTCAAATTTTCGCTCCAACTACTAAAGCCAGTAATGATGAAACTGAAGAAGTCTACCAGCTTCTTCATTCTGAAACTGATCAAACACGCAATCAAAATGTACTGATAATTACTGGTGATAGGAATATAAAGGTTGGAAACAAAGAGAAAGGATCAGTAGTTAGAATGTATGGCCTGGGTGATGGGAATGATGCTGGAAGTCTCATGATAGAATATTGCAAGATTAATGACTTCTTCACTGCAAATAACTTCTTTAAGCAACATAGAAGATGACGATACACAATGACCCCACCAGATGAAATACACAGATACCAAATTGGCTGCCTCGCCTCAATTTAGAGATCATCTGAAGAAGAAATTTGATGCATTAGAAACTAAAGATCAAACACCAGAACAGTTGTGAGATGACATCAAAAACATCATACAGGAAGAAAGCAAAAAGTCATTAAGAAGACAGGAAAAAGGAAAAGATCAAAAATGGATGTCAGAAGAGACAGAAACTTGCTCTGAAGCATCCTAAAGCAAATTGAAAAAGTGAGACGATCCCATGGCTTGGATCAGACAAACCTTAGTCCTCTAACTTATTTCTTTGCTCTTGAACACATAAAAGAAGTCTCATGCTTCAGATTTACCTAATGTAATATGTCATTTGATTTCTTGACTGATGCTTCCCTGAGTGTTGATTTAATTATTGTCTATTCCATCTGGCAATGGAAGTTTCCAGTAACTTGGCTTCATCTCTTTCATTAATGTTGACTTTGTAAACCTTCACTTAATTCACAATAAAAAGTTCAAAGAAAAAAAAAAGTCAACTTAACTTTAAGCAAGCAGAACTTCCCCAATCTTATTTTGAGTGACTTTTCAGCCTGTGGGGCTCAACTTCAGGCATTAAAATAATCAAACAATGCTCCACTGTTGTTCATAACAATTTCAGTGGCTGATTTTTCAGAGTAGGCTACTTCTTCTGATTTTCTAGTCTGTCTTAGTCTGGAAGCTTTGCTGAAACCTGTCCACCTTGGGTGACCCTGCTGATATTTGAAATATTGTTATCATATATTTAACCATTACATCAACAGACATGTCACTAAAGGACAACAAATTGACAGACAAGCGGTGGTATAAAAACAACTAGGAATTGAAAATAATTTAGACTGTCAATTCATTGTATGAACCCGAAGATGAAACAAACATGTAATTTTCTCCAAAATAACAATGGTTTCATTGACTTATAGCTGTGATGTATAAATATTTACCCTCCAAAAGGAGAAAGAAGACAGGGAAGAGAGATGCACATCAGTCTCACTCAGTGCAATTGACTAAAGTGTTCCAAACAAAGCATATGGCTACAGCCACCTACAAGGATGGCTGAGATACACAGGGGAGTGCAAAAAACATTAAACTTGAAATATCAGTGTCTTATAAGGTTTAATCAAATTATGAATAAGATTTATGTATTAGTTAAGTAAGAGTTGTGGGTGAGTGATAGTAAGCCAAACATTGTATGCCTGAGTTGGAATGATTGCTTTCTCATATGTCTCAGGGATCCATGCTTCTTCCAGCTTCCTTCATGTCTATTCTTAGCATGTGACTTAAGTCATCAAGGTCTTATACTGTAGCATGTCAGTTTCATGTCCCGATATGATAAAATAATAGAGAAAGAGGTATGAGTGGTAGCTACATGATTAGAAAATTAATGGAATTATTTATCCCAAACATCATAAACTTGTCACATGACCAAATTTAGTTTCAAAATTTAGCAGTCATATTCTCAGCTAAAATTTCTATTATTATGATAGTGGTAGAAATAGAAACAGAAGGACATCTGACAATCTGTTCTATCACTAACAACAAATAAGTTAGGCAATATGCAAGAAGGAGGAAGGCAGTATGCAAGAAGAGGGAGGGTGACAGAAGAATAATAAAGATAGGTGAAGACACAGGAAGGTATGTATGCATGGGCCAAAGTTGTTGTTGTTATGTGCCGTCAAGTTGGTTCCAACCCATAGCGACCCTGTACAGGGTTTCTGAGGCTGTAAATCTTTACAGAAGCAGAAAGCCTCATCTTTCTCCCGCCGCTGTTAGTGTCCAACCGCTGACCTTTAGGTTTGCAGCCCGATTCGTAACCACTACACTACCAGAGGTCCTTTGGGCCAAAGTGGATAGATGTAAATAATGATATATATATATACATACACACACAACTTTGGAACAATAGTGTTTTTTGCGTTGACACATGGACTGAGGCATAGGCTGAATGAGTAAAGGAGGAAGAGTAGGATATCTCTACATATCCTACAAATGTAGAAGAGTCTGAAAGAGGATATTCATACATGAGTATCTACCTTTCCTATAAACAAAACTATAAATATGGTGATGTATACAGAGGGAAAAATTATGAAAACTTCCCAGATATTACCCAACATCCTAAGACAACGGGCTTATGATCTTGGGGTCTCAGAATCATAGTTTCAGGGCACACCATGGTCAATTGGTATAGCATAGTCTAGGATTATATTCTACATTTTGCTTGACTAAGCTGCATTAGTGATCTTGAAAGTCCATGAGTGGAGTCTAAGGTGCAGCTACTTGTCTCAATGTGTGCAGGGGAGAAGAGTGATACAAATAGAAGAGGCCTGGAATCAATGAGTCCAATAGAAAAATGGAACATGTGAATGAAAACCGGTCTCCATGACCCTGAGAATAGATGAGAAAATATGGAGCAAAACTCAAAATTATTTAATTTCAAAAAGAAAAAGAGAAGAAGACTGAGTTTACTGGTCAGAAAGAGACTGGGAGAATCTGAGACTATGGCCCTTCACCACCCTTCAGGTCTGGAATGGAACTCAGCCTTGTGGCCGATGTTAAGCCAAGCAGTGAATAGCTGGGAGAGTAAGGGGTGACCATAACTGGTGAGGAATTCTCACCACAGAAATGTCAACCATTCAAAATCAAAAGGACAACTTTACCATAGGGACAAATTTGAGTAGGGACAGGAAGGTTGATGGGGTGCAAATAAGAACAAGAGGGAAGAAGCAGGATAATAATTGTTGTATAGAGGGGAATGTAATCATTGAGATGAAACAAATATATTATTTGTTGAATGTAAAGATGAGGATTTTGTCTGTAAACCTTCACTCAATTCACAATAAAAAAGTTTTGTGTTTTTTTTTAATTCAGAAACAAAACATGAGAGTGAGAAAAAGCAAGAAATAGAGTCTTAATTTCCAAAAATAAATTTAAAATATATTTCAGAAATATTCGTTAACAAAATGAAAATTTAAAAAAGATCTACTTTTATATATATTTTGTTAACAGCCAAAGGGATTTCTCCCTTTTATTTATTCTCCCATATGCTTCCAAATGTGTTGCTGTTGTTGTTCTATGAAATGAATATGTACTATAGATTACTAGACTTCTGTAACAATTTTCTTTTAATTTGGGAACTATCCAAGTTTATCTCTTGCTGCATGTTGTTCTTTTTCTGCATTTTATTTTAAGTACTTAGAGCTTTCAGTAGGCAACTACTTATATGATGGTCTTACATTTCATATTTTAAAGTATAAATCTGCTGTTTTAAAATCATAGTATTATTGTACAAAATCAGCACACTATCAAATTATTTTAAATAATGAATAGATATATTTCATTATGTGTTATTTCTAAATAGGTCACTTTTCTGCAAGAAAATAAATGATGCCACTTAGTGTTACTTTAGCTATTTTACCAACATTAGACAGGTTGATTATAGAAAATTGATAATGAAGAATTGCTATCCCTTTCATCTTAGTTGAAATTATGACAAATAATATTTTTTGCTTTATTTGATAATTCTCGATGATAATTCTTGGAAATTATGGAAATTGTCAAAGTTTTTGATTGACATATGAACAGATTTTGTTTTTATAATCTTACCAAGTAGCTGAAACAAGAGAAAGTCTTAAGAATATGAACAAAGGAAAAAATATTAATGATGATGATGATAATAATAGCAAATACATATTATCACTTATCATTTGCCAGAAATTGGTTTAGTACTTTAAGCATGGTCATCTACTTAATGTTCTCTTAATTATATGTTAATGAGGATTTCTGTTTTATTGTAATGAATTTAAACACAGATAATATAAGTGCAGTATCCAAAATCTTTAACTGAAAATAAATAAAAGGATAAATATATATGATGATCATATGAATATTTAAAATGTCATCATCTTCTAAATAATAAAACATCAAAAAGAATAGACATCAATTTGGAAAATGATTCCAAAATCAGATGAGAAACCAAGCATGTGTTTTTGTACCTATACATATATAGTAAAACATAAATTCGTAGCATCCATATATCTCATTGTTGTTGTTAGGTGCCATCAATTTGGTTGCAACTCAGAGCAAACCTGTGCACAAAAGAGCGAAAACACTTCTGGTCCTGCATGTTCCTCACAATTGTTGTTACTCTGAGCCATTGTTGCTGTCCCTGTGTCAATCTTGTTGGGGACGCTGAACCTCTACTTTGCCAAGGATGATGTCCTCCTCCAGGATCTGGTCCCTTGTAACAAAATTTCCAAAATACATTCAACAAAGTATTCCCATTCTTGTTTCTAAGTAGTATTTTGACTGTACTACTTTCAAGATCATTACGCTTGTTCCTCTGGCAGTACACTGTACTTTCAATAGTCTTCACAACAGCGTAATTCAAATGCATGGGTTCTTCTATGGTCTTCCTTATTTATTACCTAACTTTCACATGCATTTGTGATATTGAAAGTACTATGCACTGTAGTCTTCTGAGATCTTTGCTCTTTAACATTTTAAAGAGGTTGTTTTTGCAGCAGATTTGTCTGATGCACTATGTGCTTTTGATTTCTTATCTGCTGTTTCCATGAGCATTGATAATAATTTCTCCATACTCTTTGTATGTCCTCAGTTTGACTCCTGTATATGCCATATGGTGAAATCCATGCTTATTATCACGTTTTATGCTGTTAAAAAGGAGCTCTGATAGCGTACTGGTTACGAATCGGGCTGTGAACCTTAAGGTTAGCAGTTCAAAACTACCAGCGGCTCCGTGGGAGAAAGATGAGGCATTCTGTTCCCGTAAACCTGTACAGGTTTTATAGCCTCGGAAACCCTGCACAGGGTCGCTATGGTCGGAATCGACTCAACGGCACTTAACAACAACAACAACAATGCTGTTAAAACAAAAAGATATTTGTAAGGAAGAAGTCATTGTCTTGCAAATTACTTCAGCATCATGTGATCCTCAGTCATTTTAATTACTAAGACCATGTTTTCAACTACTGATCATGTTCCTTTGTTTCTAATAGTCACATTCTAATCACCAGTAATTGTCAATGAATCTTGATTGCATGTTTGATAGATTTTAGACTAAAGAAGTAGATAGGATTCTTCCATTTCTTCATCAATGGCTTTTGTTGTTGGTATTTAGTTGGTGTGTAGATATTGTCCTATAACAGACAGTATTGTATTTTAAGACAGATGTTTAAATGTTCTTTTAGAGCATATTAAACCATTCAAAATTGTCAATACTCTACATTTCAGCTCCTTAACGACATCAATCTTAATGTGTTCCATTTCATTTTGGATGATTTACAATTTTCCTAGAATCAAATTTCCTATAGTCTACATTCCAATTACAAAAGTTTGTAGCTGTATTTTGTCATTTTAAGTCATGCTTTACTCCATCCACACTATTAAGATCAACTGTACTTTGAGGAGACAGCTCTTCCTCAGTCATATTTTAAGTGCCTTCCAACCTAAGGGGCTCATCTTCTGGCACTATATCAGAGACTGTTTAGCTGCTATATATAATTTTATAGTTGCTAATCCCTCATAAAATGACCGTTTATTACTTCTTCCTAGATTGTTCTTAGTCAGGGAGCTTTGCAGAAATGTGTCTACCATGGAATCCATAGCTTCCAGTATAATAGCAACAAGCAAGTCACCAAAGTATAACAAACTGACAGACATGTGGTGTTATATATATGCAAATATATAAATATACATAAATATTTATGATATTAATATGTATCTATGTATGCAATTTATAATTATGTATTTATATCTCTTCATGCTATGCATTTTACTAATGTGTGTATAATTTTAGGTCTCAGTATTTTACACTGAAATTTGATGTTAGAGGAAGATGCTCTGTGTCTGCTCTTTCTTTCTAAACCCATAGTGTAGCTCTTTTCAAGAATTCTTTGCATTCTTTCAAAAAATTTATGCAAAATTGTGCATCCTGATATCGTCCTTATTTCAGTATGTCTTTTCCATTTAATTGTTGTTGTTGTTGTCAGGTGCCATCGAGTCGGAACCGACTCATAGCGACTCCATGCACAGCAGAACGAAACAATGTTCGATCCTGGGCCAACCTCACCACCGCTGCCACCCCCGAGTCCATCAATGATGCCACCTGGCCGATCCATCTCGTTGGAGGTCTTCCTCTTTTTCTCTGACCCTCCACCCTACCCAGCATGACATCCTTCTCCAACGATTGTTTCCTCCGGACTACATGTCCAAAGTAGGAGAGACGAAGCTTAGCCATCCTGGCCTCCAAGGAGCACTCTGGCTGCACTTCTTCCAAAACAGATCTATTGGTTCTTTTGGCAGTCCATGGCACCCTCAGTATTCTCCTCCAACACCACAACTCAAAGGCATCAATTCCATTTAATTAGTAAAATACAACTTGATTAATATAACCAAGTGATCATTTTAGTTGCTGTTGTTGTTAGGGGCCATCAAGTTGGTTCTGACCCAAAGCTACCCTGTGTACCACAGACAGAAAACTGCCCAGACCTGCACCATCCTCACAATTGCTGTTGCCCTTGAACTCATTGCCGCTGCCGCTGGGCCAATCCATCTCATTGGGGATCTCCCTCTCTTTTGCTGACCCTCCACTTTACTAAGCATGATGTTCCGCTCCAGGGACTGGTTCCTCCTGAAATCATGTCTGATGTTTGATCATCTTGGCTTCTAAGGAGCATTCTGGTTGTAAATAAACAGATTTTTTTGTTCTTTTGGCAGTCTATGATACCGTTAACATTCTTCTCCAATACCATAACTCAAATGAATCAATTCTTCTACAGTTTCCCTATTCATTATCCACCATTCACATGTATATTGTTGTTGTTGTTAAGTGCCATCGAGTCGGTTCCGACCCATAGCGACCCTGTACAGGGTTTCCAAGGGTGTAAATCCTTACGGGAGTAGAAAGCCTCATCTTTCTCCCGCAGAGCAGCTGGTAGTTTCGAACCACTGACCTTAAGGTTCGCAGCCCGATTCGTAACCACTACGCTACCAGAGATCTATGTATATTAGTCTATTTAAAAGACCATGCTTGGGTCAAGCACACCTTAATTCTCATACTGATATCTTTGCTCTTCAACACTTTAAATAGGTCTTATGCATCAGGTTTGTCTAAGGCAAAACGTCATTGGATTTCTTGGCTGCTGTTTCCATGAATGTTTATGGTTGATCCAAGCAAAATAAGTCATTGGCAATTTCAATCTGTTCTTCATTTATCATGATGTTATTTACTGGTACAGAGGTGAGGAATTTTTTTTTTTTTTTTAAATTGAGATGCAACCCATACCAAAGGCTGTGGTCATTGATCTTCATTAAAGCCATAAAATACTAGAAGTATTTTATGTCTTCTTTGCTTTCAGCAAGCTAGATAGTGTTATATGCATATTGCAGGTTGTTATGAAACTTCTTCCAATTGTGATGCCATGTTCTTCTTTAAATAATCCAGCTTCTAGGATTATTTGCTCAGAAAGTTCTTGTTAAGTGCCATCCAGTACATTCCAACTCATAGCAACCCTGAAGATTTCAGAGGAGCAGCTGTTGGGTTTGAACTGTTGACACTGTGATTCGCAGTGCAATACTGATCCTGCAATGTCATAGCAAATATGGTGAAAATATTCAACCATGGCACACACCTTTTCCAGAATTTAGAACATTTATCATCCTCTTGTTCTGTATGAATTATTGCCTCTTAGTTTATGCACAGGTTTCACGTGAGCACAATTCAGTGTTCTGAAATACTTATCGTCTACAATGTTGTCCATAGCTTGTCATAATGCACATAGTAGCAACTTTGCATATTCAATAAAACACAAGTAAACATCTTCCTGATATTCTCTCCTTTTAGCCAAGATTCATCTGATGTCAGGAATGATATCCCTCATTCAAATTCTTGTCTGAATCCTGCATAAACCTCTGGCAGTTCCCTGTCAATGTATTGTTACAGCCATCTTTGAATTATCTCCAGCAAAATTTTCCTTGTGTGTGACATTAATGATATTGTCTGATGATTTCCACATTCTCGTGTTATCTTTCTTTGGAATGGGCACAAATATGGTAAAAGGAAGGGTGATTGAAAAAGAGGAAGACCTCCAATGTGATGGACTGGCACAGTGGCAACAGCAACGGACTCAAGCATAGCAATGATTGTGAGGTTGGAGCAGTACCTGGCAGTGTTTCATTCTGTTGTGCATACTGTCACAATGAGTCAGTAGTGACTACACCGCACCTAACAACTACACCAACATTTATAAAGAAACTACTAGAACAAACATGATTTCATATATTAACTCAATATGTAGAAAGGTAACAGAATGAACCCATTTACAAACTTCATACATGGAACCAGAGTGAAAACATGATTTATATATATAAAATAAAAATTGACCAGGTCTTAGAGCTAGGATAAAATAATTAAACTCATTCTTATTACAAGTATAGATTGTTTATTATTAGTTTCAAATTGTTAACATAAAATATGAACTTAAACTTTGAAATTTTCAAAATTCTATTTTTTTGCTTATTATTAGGGACATATTTTCAGAGAATAATATCTTGGATAATATAAATCACTCTGACTGGAATAATTAAACTTTACACTTATAAGAAATATTGCTATGCCAAAAGATTATTTGAATCTCTATGTTGCTGTTAAGTGCTGTTTAGCTGTTTCTTACTAAGAGCAAACTTGTATAGGTTTTCAAAGGAGTGACTGGTAAGCTTGAAAGGCCAACCTTGAGGTTCAAACTAACCTTGCAGTCCAGTGCATTAAAACAGGCAGTAATAATTGAATGTAATAATTGAAGAGTTAAAAAATAATAATAATAATACTATCATATGGAGTCCTGGCGTGGCTCTGTTTTTGTTTCGCTGAACTGCAAAGTTGGTCTGAACTGCAAGATTGGCAGTTCAAGATCATCAGTCACTCCTCAGAAACCCTATGGAGGGTTGCTATGGGTTGGAATGAACTTGAAGACGCTTAAAAATAACACCAATCATCAAGTGAACTCCTATTCATAGAGATAGTTTCTGAGGCTGTACATCTTTATATGAGCAGATTGTCTCCTATTTTTCCCATCCAGCTGCTGGTGAATTTGTACTGCTTACTCTGAAGTAGCAGCTCTATGTATGAGGCACTACATCCAGGGCTCCTAGCTGAAGGGTACATGATTGTTTTTACAAAAAATGATTACATCATACACTAAATAAATGGAGCCTATACTATGCCACTTATTTTTCAATAAAAATGTCTGAAAAAAAAAAAGTTTAAAAAAATGAACAAAAGCAACAAAAAGTTTTTGGAATCCTTTGGCATATGGAGATATCCTTTTCTCTTAAAATTATTTCCGGTCTTGAGATCTTAAGCCATTGTCAGGATTGTGGGGGTGGGTGTGAAAGAGAAAATAATGACATCATGAGGTCAGACCAATCATTCCAATATGAATCCTGAATCCTGATTCTATTGTTTTGCTTTTTTTATCTGATTGTTGTAAGATATATATACCAATCTGTCATTTCCTTCTTGTTTTTTTTAAATTTTTTTTTAAGTGCCACATTTCACATCGAGTAGTCCTCTAACAATGTTCTTGTGCCCAAGTAACTGCTTCAAGTAGATCTGCTTTTATAACTTTTTAATTCAGAGAAAGAGTCCTTTGTTCGTGGCCCTATCTCAAGCTGTGTAATGTTTTCCAAGAAAATGAAAATCAAAGCATTAAGTACACTTTAAGGAAAATACTTACTCTCCAAAGAATGTAAGCCTTTGAATCAAGCCTTTAAAAATGAGACAAATGTTTAGATATAATAAACTGCCTACCAAAACTGAACTGAATATAGGTTTATATTGTCCTCTGCAAGACAACACTACCACTCATATGTCAGTTTTTTGTACTGTGGTGACTTGCTTGTTGCTGTAATGCTGGAGGTCTTGCTACAGGTATTTTAAATACCAACAGGGTACCCATAGTGGACAAGTTTCAGGGGAGTTTTCAGCATAAAAAAAAACAGATGAGGAAGAGAAAGAGGCAGACTGCTTCTGAATGTTTATCCACTGAAAATTATTGTTGTTAAGTTACATGCAGTTAGTTCAGACGTATAGTGACCCTTTATAGGAATGTCTACAGTTTAAAACTTTGTGGGAGATGAAAGCCTCATCTTTCTTCTGAGGAGCAACTGCCAGACTCTAACCCAGGACCTTGTGGTTTGCACTCTACTGCTCACAGTATGGAGCCACAGCATTCCCAGTCCAATAAAAATATAGTTATGGTTAAGTGCTGTTGAGGCAGTTCTGACTCATAGTGACCCTGTATAGGGTTTCTGAAGAGCAACCAGTGGATTTGAATGGTTAACCTTGTGGTTCAAACTGATCTCAAGATCCAGAGCATTACTCTGCAGTGCCATACCAGCACTGGTATATTGTCAGTTATTGGTCTGAAAGATGAGCCTTTCATATTGGAAGGTACTTAAAATAAAATTACCATTTTGTCAAAGATCTTCCTCCTCAAAGTAGAGCTATGATGACACAAATGCAATAAGGCTCTTTATTTCTTGATGGGCACAACTAAAAATGAGGACACAAAGACAGAACATGGAATGTGTGAAGTATGAATCTAGGTAACTGGAAGTTGTCAGAAGTGAAATAGAAGGCATAAAGATCGCTATCTGAGGCATTATTGAGCTGAAATGGCCATTTTGAACCTGACAATTAAATGGTTTAATAAGCCAGGAACTACCACTCATCAGTCAGTTTGGCATACTATGGTGGCTTGTGAGTTGCTGTGATTCTGGAAGCTATGCCACAGGTATTTAAAATGCCAGCAGGGTCACCCACGGTGGACAGGTTTCAGATGAGCTTCCAGATGAAGACAGACTAGAAAGAAAGAGAGAGGAACTACTTCTGAATATTTAGTCACTGAAAACCTTATGAATAACAGAAAAAAGCTGTCAGATATAGTGCTGGAAAATGAGCCCCTCAGGTTGGAAGGCACTCAAAATGTGACAAAGTAGAGTTGACATTTGACCATGATGATGGGAATGGAGTAAAGCCCTCAGGACATTCATTTGCTGATGGGCCACACTCAAAATGAAGAGAAACATATGTAAACATCTATTAATAATCAGAACTTGGAATGTACTAAGTATGATTGGAAAATGTCAAAAATGAAACAGAACACATAAACACTGATATCTTAAGCATTGTTGGAGGTGGTGTGAAGTGCCATGGAGTCGGTTCTGACCCAGAGCAACCCTGTATAGGTTTTCTGAGGAGCAGTTGGTAAACTTGAACTACCAACCTTGCAGTTCATACGGCTTTGCAGTCTAGCGCATCAACCCACAGCGCCACAACAGGACTCTATCTTAGGCATTAGTGAGCTCAAATCAACTGCTATTGGCCATTTTGAATCTGACAATTACATGGTTTACTATGCCAGAAATGAAAAATTCAAGAGAAATGGCATCCCATTAATCATCAAAAAGAGCATATCAAGCAAGATCTGCTATGAGGTACAACACTATCTGTGATAGGATAGTATCCATATGCCTACATGGAAGACCAGTTAATACACTATTATTCAAATTTATGTATAAATCACTAAAGCCAGTGAGGATGAAATAAAAGAATTCTACCTACTTCTTCAATCTGAAACTGATCAAACATGCAATCAAGATATACTGATAATTACTGGCATTGGAATGTAAAGGTTGGAAACAAAGACTAAGTATCAGTAGTTGGAAAATATGGTCTTGGTGATAGAAATGATGCTGGAGATCGCATGACAGAATGTTGCACAACCAATGATTTGTTCATTTCAAATACCTTTTTTAAATAGCATTAAGAGACAATTATACACATGGACCTCATCAGATGGAATACACAGAAATCAGATTGACTACATCTATGGAAAGAGATGGTGGAAAAGCTCTCTATCATCAGCCAAAACAAGACCAGGGGCAGATTGTGGAACAGACCATCAATTGCTCACCTGCGAATTCAGACTGAAGCTGAAGAAAATGAAAACAAGTCCATGAAAGCCAAAATATGACCTTGAATATATCCCACCTGAATTAGACACTTAAGACTGAAGACCAAAAGAGTTATGAGGTGACATCAAGAACATACAGGAAGTAGGAAAAAGCCATTAAGAAGACAAGAAAGAAGAAAAACATCAAAATAGATGTCAGAAGAGATTCTGAAAGTTGCTCTGCAATGTAGAGATGCTAAAGCAAATGGAAGAAATGAGGAGGTACAAGAGCTGAACAGAAAATTTCAAAGGTCAGCTTGAGAAGACAAAATCAAATATTACAACAAAACGTGCAAATATCTGGAGTTAGAAAACCAAAACAGAAGACCACACTCAGCATTTCTCAAGCTGAGTGAACTTAAGAAAAAATTCAAGCATCGGCTTTTATTATTGAAGGATTCTATGGGCAAAGTATTGAATGATGAAGAAAGCATCAAAAGAAGATGGAAGGAATACAGAGTTACTGAACCAAAAGGAAATGGTTGATATTCAAACATTTCAAGAGATAGTATATGATCAAGAGGCAAAAATATTGACATAAGAAGTCCAAGGTGCACTGAAAGAATTGGCAAAGAACAAGGCACCAGGAATTGATGGAGTACAAATTGAAATCCTTCAAGAAAGTAAAGTGGCACAGGAGGCACTCACTCATCTCTGACAAAAAAATTTGGAAGACAACTATCTGGCCAACTGGTTGGAAGAGATCCATATTTGTGCCCATTCCAAAGTGAGATGACCCAAAGGAATGCAGAAATCATTGGACAATATCTTTGATATCCCATGCAAGTAAAGTTTTACTAAAGGTAATACAGAAATGGTTGTAACGATGCATAGACAGAGAACATCCAGAAGTTCAAGTCGGATTCAGAAGAGGATGTGGAATGAGGGATATCATTGCTGACATCAGATGGATCTTGACTGAAAGTAGAGGATATCAGAAAGATGTTTACCTGTGCTTTATTGACTATGTAAAGGCTTTTGATTGTGTGGACCATGACAAGCTATGGACAACATTGCGAAATATGATTATTCTGGAACACTTAATTGTCCTCATGAGGAACCTGTACATGAATCAAGAGGGAGTTGTTTGAACAGAACATGGGAACACTGAATGGTTTAAAATTAGGAAAGGTGTGTGACAGGGTTGTATTCTTGCACCATAGTTATTCAAACTGTGTGTTGAGCAAAAAATCTGAGAAGCTGGGTTATATTAAGGAAAACTTGGCATCAGAATTGGAGGAGACTCATTAACAACCTGCAATATTCAAATGATACAACCTTACTTGCTGGAAGTGAAGAAGACTTAAAATACTTATTGATGAAGATCAAAGAGCACAGCCTTTGGTATGGGTGGCATCTCAATGTAAAGAAAACAAAAATCCTCACCACTGGACCAATAAACATTTTGATCAATGGAGAAAAGGATGAAGTTGTCAAGGACATCATTTTTCTTGGACCAACCATCAACACTAATGAAAGCAACAGTCAAGAAATCAAATGACATGTTGCATTAGGCAAATCTGCTGCACAAGTGTTGAAGAGCAAAGATGTCAGCTTGAGGACTGAGATGCACCTGAGCCAAGCCACGGTATTTTCAATAACCTCATATGCATGCAAAAGTTGGACAATAAATAAGGAAGACTGTAGAAAAATTGATGCATTTGAGTTATGGTTTTGGAAAAGAATATTGAAAGTGTCACGGGCTGCCAAAAGAACAAACAGATCTGTGTTGATAGAAGTGTAACCAGAGTGCTCCTTTGAGACCAGGATGGCTAAACTTTGTCTCTCATACTTAGGACATATTGTCAGGAGGGATTAGTCACTGGAGAAGGATATCATGTTTGGTAAGGTGGAGAGTCAGAGAAAAAGAGGAAGACCCCCAACGAGATGAATTGGCAAAGTGGCAGCATCAATGAGCTGAAGTGTGGCAACTATTGTGATGTCCCAGGACCAGGCAGTGTTTTGTTCTGTTGCACATAGCATTGCTATGAATCAGTTCTGACTCAGTGGCATCAAACAACATCAACACATGCTAGGAAGGACAAATGCAAGAGAAATGACAAAACATTACTTCCCCAAAATAATATTTCAAGACCTATCTTTTAGTAAAATACTGTCTGTGATTGCATAATATCTATATGTCTTTATGGAAGACCAGTTAATACCACAATTATTCAAAATTACACAGCAACCACAAATGTCAGTGATGTTGAAATTAAAAACTCCTACCAGGTTTTTCAGTCTGAAACGATCAAACATGCAATCAAGATATATTGATAATTATGGTGAATGGAATGTGAACATTGGAAACAAAGAGGAAGGATCAGTAGTTGGAAAATATTGCCTTGGTGACAGAAATGATGATTGAGATAACATAATAGACTTTTGCATGATCAATGAGTTATTCATAGTAAATATTTACTTTAAACAACACAAAAGGCAAGTATACACATGGACATGACAAAATAGAATTCACAGGAATTAAATTATAACTATGGTAAGAGGAAGACCCCCAACGAGATGGATAGGCCAGGTGGCAGCATCGATGGATTCAAGTGTGGCAACAGTAGTGAGGTTGGCCCAGGATCAGACAATGTTTCGTTCTGCTGTGCATAAGGTCACTATGAGTCGGTGATGACTCAATGGCACCTAACAACAATAGCAACAACAAATGGTAAGAGATGGTGGAAAAGCTTCATATCAGCAGCCAAAACAAGGTCAGTGGCTGACTGCAGAGCAGACCATCGATGACTCATTGGCAAGTTCATGATGAAACTGAAGAATATTAAAACAAGTCCATGAAAACCAAAATATGACCTTGAACATAACCCACCTGAATTTAGAAGCCATCTTAAAAACAGAGTTGATGCTTTGGACACTAACGATCCAAGATCAGAAGAGTTGTGTGATGATATCATGAACATCAAACAACAAAAAGTAATAGGTAATTAAAAAGACATGCCAAAGAGAGGGGACCCAACAGAATGAAGAAATCATCAAACAATAAAATTAATACCACATGCCAGTAAAATTTAGCTGAAGATAATCTAAATATAGCTGCAAGAATATTTCAACAGGAAACTATCAGGAATTCACTCTGGATTCAGAAGATAGCATGGAATGAGGGATATCATTGTTGACACCAGATGGATCTTATCTTAAACAGAGAATACCAGAAAAATCTTTACTTGTGTTTTATTGACTATTCAAAGACTTTTATCTGTTTGAATTATGACAAAATATGGATAACTTTTGAAGAATGGGTATTTCTGAACACTTCATTATGTTCATGATGAACCTGTATTAGATCAAGGGGAAATTGAACATTTTAAAATTAGGAAGGGTTGTATTTTTTCACCATGCTTAGTCAATCTGTGTGCTAAGCAAACAATCCAACAAACTATATGAAGAAAGAACATGGCAGCAGCCATGGACTCAAAGTAATAACAGTTGTGAGTATGGTGGAAAATTAGGCCGTGTTTGTTCTGTGCAAATCTTTGCTATGCGTTTGATTGACTCAAGGATACCTAACAACAAAAACAACAATAACACAGGATTGAGGGTAGAATACTTTCAGACACTGTATTTCATCCAAAATAGAGAAAGAGAAGAAATGGAGAAGTTTTCCAAGCTGGAAAATATAGTAACAGCTTGTATTGCTCACAGACACACTCACTGACAAAATCTCCATTACCACTGTCTTCATGTTTACATTTCAGTGAAAACAGTTGTTTCTTGAAGAGCCTGTTTTGCTCCCATTGAACAGATTTGTATCAATGATATAAGGTGACGATAATTGTATCATAGCATAAGACTGATGCTTTTTTCTCTAATTTACTGCTCCAAATAATGATTAATGTAAAATCTCACATATTTCAAAAACAAAAATAAAAAACATAATACAGTTATTCTCCATTTTGTTATCTGATGTGGTCTGATTCCATTTTTTTTTTTTTTTTTTTTTTTTTTTTTAGTGGTATGGAGTCCTGGAGTGTGGCACTGTGGGTTAATGCGCTGAGCTACAAAGTCATTTTGAACCACAAGATCGGTGGTTCAACTCACCAGAAGCTCCTTGGAAACACTATAAAGGGTTGTTATGGGTCGGAACCAACTCAATGGCATTTAACAACAACAACAATAAATGTTTATGTTACAACCTGGTCTTTGGACCCTAGCCATATTGACAAGTGAGTATAGTAGTTTGACATCCATGGTATTTCACTTGGAGTCCTGGTATGGTGCTATGGTTTAATGCATTGGACTGCAAATTCATTTGAACATCAAGGTTGGTGGTTCAAGCTCATCAGCCACTCCTAGGAAACCTTATACAGGTTTGCTATGGTCAGAAAGAGCTCGATGACGCTTAACATTAACAGTATTTCATTTAAGCTTTGCACCATGGTTAAACAGTTCCATGTAAGAGTCTACTTCCATAAAGATTTGTAGCCTTGGAAAATCTATGGGACAGTTCTACACTTCATTAAAGAGTCTCTATGAACCAAAATGAACTCAACACAATACTTTTTGTTGTTTTTTTTTTACCCTAGTGAACACTAGTAGCTTTGATTTCTAGTACTCGTCTCCTTTAATCAAACTTCTTCTAAAACATGTAAAGTTTATTCCTAGTTTGCATTTGTACTCTCTGTACCTGTACTGTTATTCTATCAGATTTTCAAATGGATGACTCTTCATCATGTTTCAGGTCTCATACCAAATACCTTCTCTGACTTTCTAGAGGATGAGAAACGTCCTCTATTCTAGTCCTCGTTTACATTTTCTTAAAATCTATACCAACCGATTCATCTTGCTCATTGAAGTACAAATGTATCTACTGGCCATCTCCTCACCCAAAAATATATGTTCAGTGTTGGCAGGAAAGTAGTTCAACACAGTGTCACCAGAAGATGCCATACACATTAAACAGTAAAACATTTTTGTTGGCGATGTCTTAGAATAAAATCATCCTCCACAGCTGGATTCAAGTGTAAATAAAGACAAATGAATTGTATTTTGGGGTCTTCTCACGTCTTTCCGGAACATTTTCTAGATTCCACACTATGTTGTTGTTTTTGTTGAGGACTATTGAGTAAGTTCTGACTCAAAATGGCCCTATGTAGGGTTTCCAAGGAGTGGTTGGTGAGTTTGAACTGCCAACCTTGCAGTTAGCCCTCCAGTACTTAACTGACATCAGGATTTCTTATCTTACAATACAGATGAACTTTTTAAAAGTTAGATTACCCAAAGTAATATGTTCTCTCTAATGTTCCCTTTCAGATTTTACATAGATCTGTGCATTAGGCAAATCTGCTGCACAGGAACTTTTTAAAGTGTTGAAGAGCAAAGATGTCAGCTTGAGGACTAAGGTGCACTTCACCCAAGCCATGGCATTTTCAGTAACCTCATATGTATGCGAAAGCTGGACAGTGAATAAGGAAGACCGTAAAAGAATTGATGCTTTTGAGTTATGGTGTTGGAGGAGAATATTGAAAGTGCCATGGGCTGCCAAAAGAACCAATAGATCTGTTTTGGAAGAAGTGCAGTCAGAGTGCTCATGGGAGGCCAAGATGACCAAACTTTGTCTCTCATACTTTGGACATATTGTCAGGAGGGACCAGTCATTGGAGAAGGAATCATGTTTGGTAAGGTAGAGGGTCAGAGAAAAAGAGGAAGACCCCCAATGAGATGGATTGGCCAAGTGGCAGCATCGATGGACTCAAGCGTGGCAACAGTAGTGAGGTTGGCCCAGGATTGGGCAGTGTTTCATTCTGCTGTGCATAAGGTCCCTATGGGTCAGTACCGACTTGATGACACCTAACAACAACAGCAGTGGTTACTCGAATTGTAATCTTTTGTCCCATATGGTAATGACAGAATCCCTGGGGGAAATGGTATACTCCGTTCCCTCTATCAAGTGTTCACACATGGAACACATCTTTAGGTCCACCTTTATGTGTGGCAGGAGACTGGGCAAAACTAAGTTAAAATCACCACCAAGTTTTCTTTACATGTTTCCATCATCTTTTTCTTAATTCACTGATTGCTTGCTTGAAATTATATGCAAAAATATCCCTACATTTCACAACTCTGAAAAACTTAATTCTAATAAGTTTTGATGATTTTTTTCAGTGCTTCAGTAGAGGAATGGACACTTGGAGCTCTTGATGTGGTCATTTTAGTTGACATCACCCAAATGGTATATTCCTTTGGTAAAAATTAGCTCAAAAGTGAGTATTATAAACATAACACGCAATAAAATGTGAGTAGCTCTAGTTATATATATCTTTTAGCACAGTAATAATTTGAAAATATTGAGGTAAGTTTTCTTATGATCAAGAAAATTTTTTAAATATACAGTTCAGCAGTTCAAAACTACCAGTCGTTCTTCAGGAGAAGATGAGGCATTTTGCTCCGTTAAAGATTACAGCCTCGGAAACTCTATGTAGGGTTGCTCTGATTCAGAATGGACTCCAGGGAACACAGCCACCACCACTATAGAAAAACTTCAAGGAAAGGAGTTAAATGCGGAAATTTTAGATCTTCCTTTTCTTAGAATGGTGTTGTTAAGTGTTCTTGAGTCGGTTCTGACTCATAGTGACCCTGTATAAAGTTTCTGAGGAGTTACTAGTGAGTTCAAACTGCTGGCCTTGCAGTTCAAACCAATCTTGTGGTCTACTGCTTATCCTACAGCGCCACACAAATACTCCTTTCTTAAAACCTTGCTGTTGTTGGTAAGTGCTGTCAAGTCGCTTCTGACCCACAGAGACCCTGTATAGCATTTCCTAGGAGCAAGTGGTGAGCTTGAACCACCAAACTTGCAATTCAAACCAACTTTGCAGTCCAGCCTTCTTAGAATGTTGTTGTTGTTGTTAAGTGCTATTGAGTCTGTTCCATCCCATAGCGACCCTGTACAGGGTTTCCGAGGGTGTCCCGCGGAACGACTGGTAGTTTCGAACTGCTGACCTTGCGGCTTGCAGCCCGATTTGTAACCACTATGCTAACTTCTTAGAATAGTGGTTTATTAATGATTTCAGGAGGATCTACACTTTTCATCATATTGTTCTATTCACGGAAATAGGCTTCAGATAAAGAAAAGGTAATGGCAAAGCTATTTTCTCCAATCAGAGTGAAAGATAAGCAAGATGATTAACTGTATTAATTATTCCTCCTGAAACTGGCTTTCATTAGATTCATATGTCCTTTAAAAAGTTACATCAGAAAGGATGTAGCACTGTTGTTATTAAGTATTGCTGAATCGGTTCCTACTCATAACAACTGGTACAGAGTTTCTGAAGAGTGGCTAGTGAGTTTGAAACACCAACTTTGAGGTTAGCAGTCCAGTGTTTATCCTACAGCATCACACCAGAATCCAGAGATATAGAGCAAGACAAGAGGTATTCTACTGCTTGGGTATAAGTGCCAAGGATATTTAACTGTGTTTATAATTCTACTATTAATATAATGAGTTTTATTAGGATTCTGATTTTAAAGTTCCTAAGAAAAGTTTCTTCCAACTATTTATTTCAAAACTCCTGTTAATTTTAGCACGTTAATTTACAGAATGGGAGTTTTAGTAAAGTTTTATAACAGAATGTTTACACATATATACCTATGAAATTTCATATTCATATACATATGTACAGGTACATATAACATCAACAGAAATAACTCCTCAATACACGGAAAAAAGTTGAACTAGTTTGCAAATTTTCTTTAAATTTTTAAAAATAAATACACTGATAATATCATGAAGGTTTTATAAACTCAAAGTCTGGTCCCATCATTTCTATTTTTCTGTCATTTTTCCATATTCTCTGTAAAGATATATTTTCAATGATTATTTTAAATTCCTGATTTATCCCTTGTAGATTTTTCTGAGCAACTGTTCCAAATTAATTACTAGGTGTGGCAGTGTGGGTTAATGAGCTAGACTGCAAAGTCAGTTTGAACGCAAGTTGGTGGTTCAAGCTTACCAGTAGCTCCTTGGAAACCCTCTGCAGGGTCACTATGGGTCAGAAGCAACTCGACAACAGAAGCACTTAACAACAACAACATTCCAAACATAAATTCATCCCAATATTCTTATTTTCAGCAGGTAACTCCAATTTCTATTTTAAGAAAAATATAATCTACTGACATTAAATTTCTGTGTTCTCTATTTTTGAAATATCCTTTTAACTACACACATGCCAACTTTTCAGTTTCAGAAATGAAATAATTATCAGTTTCCAATTATTAAGCATTCAAAATGTCCTTTTTATTATGCAATGCCGGTTATTTTTGTTTAGTTTGTCTGTTCATCCAGTCATTCTCTATTACCACTTTATTTTCTTAGACTACTAAGTAATTAACAGATATTCAATAGCCTCATATTTTAAATATGAATAATATAGACTTTTATTTCTTCCTAAAAGTATTTTATCCTTTTACTTTTGTATTACTTAATGTCACATTTCTCCTGCCACAATTCTGAGTATGCCACAGCAAATAAACATAAAATAGTAAGTAGGGGTATTTTTGAAGTGCCCTTGGTGATGTTGTTGTTAAGTGCTGTTCCTTGCCTCCTTTAAAGTCTATTACCTAATTAGGGTGGTGGTCCTGTGCTGTGGAGTCAGTTCCAACTCATAGTGACACTGAATAGCGTTTCCGAGGTTGTAAATCTTTACGGAAGCAGAAAGCCTCATCTTTCTCTCGTGAAACTGCTAGTAGTTTCGAACTACTGAACTTGAGGTTCGCAGCCCGATTCTTAACCACTACGCTACCAGAGCTCCTTTCACAAAGTATAGCAATAACTGATTAACTGTTTGTCACTCACTGCCCGTCTCTGATTCTTCCTAATACTCTACATAACTGGTCTCTTAATTTCTGATTCTCATTGCCTTTCTTTAATTTTTTCTACTGTCTAATTGCAGTCTGATGATTATATCATAAATTGGTTCTGACTTAAGTTAAATACCTCTTATCTTTTAGTCTACATTGTTATTGCTTTTTATTATCAGTATCTTTATAAATCCACATCAGTTGCAATTTGAATACCTCCTAAATTGGTGACTAAGTGTAATTATATTAAACAAAGCTGTATTTATGTCACTTCTATGTTGTATAATTTCCAGGATTTTCTATTTCACACTAATTAAAACTATGAGCTTACCCAATAAAGTCCCAAATTTCCCCAGAACGTATTATTAGCAACATTTACAATCTCTCTTAAATATTTTCAATTTAGGTTACATAATATGACAGAAATCAGATTAGCAATTTCCAGAGATTGATGTATGAGGGTGGGGTTAGTGTGAAAGGAGAGATTAACTAAAGGGGCACAAGGAACTATTTAGGATGCTAAAATGTAACTGAATTGTGGTGATTCAAAAATTAAAGAAGGGCAATGAGAATCAGAGATTAAGAGACCAGTTATGTAGAGTATTAGGAAGAATCAGAAAAGGGCAGTGAGTGGCAAACAGTTAATTAGTTATTGCTATACTTTGTGAAAGGAGCTCTGGTAGCATAGTGGTTAAGAATCGGGCTGCGAACCTCAAGTTCAGCAGTTCGAAACTACTCGCAGTTCCGTGGGAGCAAAATGAGGCTTTCTGCTTCCGTAAAGATTTACAACCTCGGAAACGCTATTCAGTGTCACTATGAGTTGGAACTGACTTCACAGCACATGACCACCACCTTAATTAGGTAATAGACTTTAAAGGAGGCAAGGAACAGCACTTAACAACAACATGCTGTGTATGTTAGGTGAAATTCATAGAATGACAAAGTATGAACTGTGCTGCACGTAAATGTTTCATTCTGTTGTGCATAGGGTCCCTATGAGTGATACCTACTCGATGTCACCTAACAACAACAACAAATTATTCTTGAACAGAACTGAGTTCCATATGCATTTGACAACAACAAAAAAAAAATCAGCAAATGTTTCTACTATGTTAGTAGAAATAATGTTGTTTTTCTTTTGCTTTGTTTTACCGCAAATAAAGGAAGTTTGAGACCTGGAAGTTATCTGAACTCATGTGGATTGAAGGTCAGGTATATTAAATAAACTCTATGTGAATTACCAGGAGTTTTTATTTTAAAATAAAAATAATTAAAGGGGATAATTTTTTTTTTAATATCAATTTTGAAGGTATATCTACATAGTTACCATTTAAATTATGTTATCCATACAGCCATATTTCTTATTACTTAACTCTGGCTCAGCCAATTTTTGTCTCTCTCAAATATTCCTTTCTATCATTTTCAAAGAGCAAAATCTATATTTTTTTTACGATTTGGGTGTTATTAATAATTTTTCCTCAAAAAAAATAATCTAACCTGTTTATTGAAATCCTAAATGTTCATCAAAGGTGTATTAAAATTCTACTTCTATGAAAATTCTTATTTGTGAAAATGAAGTTGACAATATTGTAGGCTATTGGTAATATTTAAAAATATGAAAATATGGGAATGTTGATTTATTTTAGATTTAAAATTTTAAAAATACAATGGGTCAAAACCCAAACACACATTACAGATATTACGTACAGGTGTTTGAGGTACTTCAGTTAAGATATTGTATGATAAAAACTTAGGAGTCCTGGTTTGGTGCTGTGGGTTAACGCACTGGACTGCAAAGTCGGTTTGAATTGCAAATTTGGTTGTTCAAGCTCACCAGCTGCTTCTTGGAAACCCTATAGAGGGTTGCTATGACTCTATAGCACTTAACAACAACAATAATAAAAGCTTAAAAATTTAAAATTGTGTTAATTACTTTGGAGATATTGATCAATAATGGAAATGCAATAAGTTTTACCTAGATAGTGAGTTAAAGATTAATATTTTGTAGGAACTAGGACTTTTCTGGCCCACTTAGCTAAATGCAAATTAAACAATGCTGGACATGTTTATCTACTTGTCTCAGTTTGATACAAATAAGCACGTAAATTTAGAACAAACTTTGTTTTGATTTTTGTGCTCAGCAAGCAATCTTTGTTTTATAACTTATTTTTTCAAATATGAAGTTAAGTCAAAAAGTATTGGTATGAAATCATAGAACCTTGATTAAACAGAAATATGTAAATGTGAAGTTATTTTTTCTCAGCATCTCTTCCATATAATTTATGCATTTCTAAAGTCAATGATTGCATCTCGCTAACCTTCCTTGCAGAACTCTACACCTTTTAATGTATGTCACATCAAAATGGCAGTTTTGCCATCCTTTAGAGACTCAGATTGTTTTCCTTTTAAGAGTTCTTTGAGTTTGGAGAGCTAAAATAGGTCTGACGGGATAAAGTCTGGTATTAGGGTGGATGGGGTAAAGTTTGTTAGTAATAATAACATAGACTGACCCCTAGGTGCATTGTTGTGATGGAAACCCCTACCACTCAAAAAATCCCCTGGAAACCACTGCTTTGATTAGATTTTTTTTTTTTTTTTTAACACAAGAACAAGAATAGCATAATACTGAGAGAACTTGTCTGCAGCCATCCAGTGATTGGACTAAACCAATGCACACATGAAGTGGAACCCTAGTAGAAATACTTTTTTATTGTATGATATCTTGAAAATGCATTTAGAATTAATATTTAATTTCTGTTCTCTTGAAGATGATATTTGATCATTACATTAATAATTTTATTTAGGATTTTTAAATCATAAAAATTTATGATTTTTGAGAATTGTGCCATATGATTCTGATCTTGGAAGATGGCATTGCCAGCCATATCTGACAAATTAGACTTTTGTGTCTATAAAATCAGGAATCATTGCCTTTTGAGATGTGGAGATACTAATATATGGCCTTTCCAAAGTAATTGCTTAGAGATTTCATACCCTAGGTCATAAGACACCATAATTGATTTTAAAATATGTAATCATATAAAGGAAATTTTTGTACAACTAAATAATTTAGCTAGAAATCAATCATTGAAAGCTAGAAAGTGTCTAAGCACTTGAAATTTAACAACAGACTTGTCCATAATACCTGGGTCAAAAAGAAGTCTCAAGAGAAGTTTTTTTTAAAGTGTTTGAACTAACTGGATTTTACAAACTATCTAAATTTATGGGATGCAAAGAGAGCAGCTTAGAAGGAAAGTTAGTGAAAAAATACTAGCCCTATCTACAAATGGTACTAGAGCAACCGGAAGTATGTTTGCTAAAAACACTGATCTTCGAATAAAATTCTCTCTCTCTCTCTCAATACACACACACACACACAACACACACACACATCTTGTTGTTGTTGAATATCTTCCAGCCGATTCTGACTCACAGTGGCCCTGTATAGGATTTTTGAGGCTTTTTTATGTCTTTGAGGAGACAGAAAGCCTCATCTTTCTTCTGCTGACGTTGTGGTTCACAGTCCAGTATTTACCTACTTAGCTTAGGAAGCCACCACACTCCAAATATGCATGCATATTTGTTGCTATTGTTAAGTGCTGTTGAGTCTGTTCTGATTCATAGCAAACCTATATAGGCTTTCTGAGCCGTTGGTGGGTTTGATCTGTCGACCTTGTGGTTCAAACTGAACCTCGCAGGGCCAAATATAAACAAAATCTAAATCTAAATACGTATGGGGGGAGAGAGAGAGCGAAAGAGATAGAATGCGCGTGTGCAAGCTCTGGTAGCATAGTGATTACTGGTTATCAGTTGTGCTGCTAACTTCAAGGTCAGCAGTTTGAAACTATCAACTGTTCCGCAGGAAAAAGATAAGGCTTTTTGCTCCCTGAAAGATTTATAAAGTTTCAGATGCCCCATACAGGGTTTCTATGAGTCAAAACGGATTCAGTGGCACTTACCAACAAGAACAACAACATGTAAAACACAAATCATGTAAAACAATATGTAAAATACGTGGTTATGAATGGGCTGCTAACCTCAAGGTCAGCAGTTCGAAACTACCAGCTGTTCCGCGGGAGAAAGATGAAGCTCTCTGCTCCCGTAAAGATTTACAGCCTTGGAAACCCTGTACAGGGTTGCTTTGAGTCGTAACCGACTCCACGGCACATAACAACAACAACATAGAAACTTTCCTGCTTCTGTTGTTGCTGTTAAGTGGCCTCAAGTCGGTTCCGACTCACAGAGAACCTGTATAGGGTTTCCAAGAAGTTGCTGGTGAGCTTGAACTGCCAATCTTGAAATTCAACCCGACCTTGCAGTCCAGCATATAGGTAACCTCATTCGCCCCTAGGAACGCATGAAGAGCTATTACTATTCTGGTAATTAACTGAAGTTAAAATAAAACTTACAACTTTAAACCCTCACTTACACTTTGAAAATCTCTCATAAATAGTATCATTAATATAAAATGACTTCTCTTGATGTCAGTTAAACAAAATAATTTACTTTTTAATTTGAAATATATTTAGCAAAGTATATTATCTTGAAAAAACATTCTTTTTTTTCATTTAGGTAAAATTAGTATCTTTATATGAATACTTCACCAATGATAATTTATTTCAGTGATAAAAAAAATCTGGGAAGAAATGACATTAAAACCCACAAGTGTTCCAAGATCTTTAAGCTAAAATCTTAAAAGGATTTTGTGTATTATTAATTCATTCATTTGTTAGACTTGCAAAAACTGAAGTTACTGCAAATGGAAGTATGTTAATATTTCTTAAAGCTATAGAGTTCTGACAGGTCTCAGATAAGACATTTCTGTAGTTTCTGCTTATTTTAAAATAAGAAATTAAAGCTGAATATCTTAAATATGTTGTTGTTGTTGTTAAGTGCCGTCGAGTCGGTTCCGACCCATAGCGACCCTGTACAGGGTTTCCGGGGGTGTAAATCCTTACGGGAGTAGAAAGCCTCATCTTTCTCCCGCGGAGCAGCTGGTAGTTTCGAACCGCTGACCTTAAGGTTCGCAGCCCGACTCGTAACCACTACGCTACCAGAACAGCACCGTTGAAAGTTTATTGAAGTAATGACATTATCTACTAGTCATATTTATGCAAGAATTTTTTGTATATTATGATTTTTTATTATATTCCAAAATGTTATATACTAAAATTAAAATAGTGACTTTTATGTTTTCTACAAATAAAAATTTACAGAGTGATGTTTTAATAGGAATTTGGACAGAAGGTTAGCAAACAGACAAAAATATAAAGCAAACCTTAAAAAAGTATAATTATGAAAAGGAGAGGACACCAGTTAGAAAACTACAACTGATATCTAAACACTGTTGTTATGTTAATAAGTAGCCTTGGGTCAATTCCAAGTGTTTCTGAGGAGTGGCTATTGGATTTAAATGACCAACCTTGTGATTAGCAGTACAGTGCTTATCCTCCGGCGCCACACCATGGCTCCTTATTTCTAAACAAAAGTCTAATCCTGGTGTGGCATTGTGGGTTAATGCGCTAGACTGCACAGTCGGTTTGAACTGGAACGTTGGTGGTTCAAGCTCACCAGTCGCTCCTTGGCAACCCTCTAGAGGGTTGCTATGGTTTGGAACCAACTTGACAGCACTTAACAACAACAACAATCTTACTCTGCTATTGTTATAGTTAAGTGCAATTTAGTCTGTTCTGATTCATCACAACTGTGTATAGGGCTTCCAAGGAGTAACAGGTGGGTTTGAGCCACCAACTTTATTGTTAGTAATCCAGTGCTATCCTGCAGAGCCACACCACACCTCTCTAGTTAATATTAGCTAGGTCATTGTATAAAAGACTATGTTAATTTGAATTTAGAGACAAATGGTTATAGCAAAGGGATTCTATCCTAGTGACCTTAAGCATCACAGACTTAGGAAAAGTTAACAATTTCTGCAAAAAGAAAAAAGAGGAAATTGGATTTTCAAAATAAAAAAACTAAAGATTAAAGGTTATAAGTAACTTTCTTAGAGTAAGAGATTTTTATGTTAATTTACTAAAATATTTATTTATACAAATTAAAGGTTTAAAGTGAAATAAATATTGAATACTGGTGATTACACCCAAACACAAAATATTTATGTATATATAAGTGTAATGTATAATACAAATATTTTAAATATATTTTACTAAATACATTAAAATATTTTTAAAATCGGAGTATTGATAAATGATTACAGTTTTAATTTACCTCTCCACACCTGCTCAGTTTGCATTTCTATTTATTTTTAGATTGCTTTTACTGCTATTACAGAATTGTGTATGTGACAGTGTTAATTTGTTTCTTTTAACTCTTGTGGTCTTCTCAGTAACTTCCTTTTGCAAGCTCATTTTGTTTTGATCTCCTGCTTATTGTATAATGCCTTCCCCTTCACCAAAGTGAATATGTAGCAGAATGATAATTGATTAATTTAGGTTTAGGAGTCCTGGTGTGACACTGTAGGATAACCACTGTACTGCTAACTGTAAGGTTAAGCAGTTCAAATCCACGAGCCTCTTGGAAATCCATACAACATCACTATGAGTCAGAACCAACTGGACAGAACTTAACCACTATAACATACAATTTTATTACAGTACTCCTACATTTTATGCAAGTATAAAATATATTTTTTCAAAATACTTAAAAAAAAAAGGATTTTGAAACAATGGGAAGAGTTAGGACTATGGGCGAAACTCTGGCTTCAAAGAGTTCATGGGAAAGTAGGATTAAAATTGAACAGAATTTTTCTATTAACTTTTTAGAGACCTTCGTATAAGTTTGCCTTGGAAACAATTATGAGATCTGAATTACTAATATTAAATTATTATCAGGTAAGCATAAATTATACATTTTAATTATAAGGTATAAAGTATATTTCTTAGCAAAATAGGAAGTTACTATGTTGTTTGGTGTGACAAATGGTGATCCTGTGCACAACTGAACAATATACTGCATGGTCCTGTGCCATCCTTACAATTGTTTTGTTTAAGGCCATTATTGCTGCTACTATGTCAATTCATCTCTTTGAAGGTCTTCCTTTTATTGGCTGATCTACATTTTTCCAAATATGATGTCCTTCTCAAGGAACTTCCTGACAACATGCTTGCTGATAACATGACCAAAGTACTGGAGACAAATTCTCTCTCTCCTTGCTCTAAACAGCATTCTGGTGGCAATTATTTCAAGATAAATTTACTTGTTCTTCATTCTTCTGGCAGTTCATGTTACTTTCAATATTCTTCACTAACACCTTAATTCAAGCGCATTGATTCTCCTATGGTCTTCCTTACTCATTGTCTCACTTTTCCATACATAGAAGACAATTGAAAATATCATACATATTTTGGGTCAGATGCACATTAGTCCTCAAAGTGACATCTTTGCTCTTGCTGCTTTAAGGTGTTTTGAAGCAAATTTACCATGTGCAATATATCATTTGATTTCTTTACTGTTGCTTTCATGGGAAAAACCAGAGAAGTTCAGACAATTTTCTTTCATACCACAAACGCTCTGAACCATGTAAAAGGTAGCTTAAAAGTGTGATTCGAAATTGTAGCACTCCACATTTAAAAGACATTTTTATGAGTCAGTAAAATCAGGAAAGACATAATTAACAAAAAGACTTCTAATTTTAAAGAAAAGTTTTATTTAAAATAAATTCCAGAAAGAATCTTGGATTATATAAATGTTTCTATACTCTTGAGGTATATTTGCTTCATAAGAATGTACATCTCATGTCACATTAAATATCAAAAGGAATATGTATGTGTATGTATTGTTGTTGAGAACCTTCCAGTTGGTTCTGATTCATAGGTTCCTCACATAGGATTTCTGAGTTTTTTATTGTTTTTTTTTTTTAAGCACTAGCAGAAAACCTCATCTTTTTCTGGCAGAATGGCTGGCAGCTCAAACCGCAGCTGTGGTTCGAAGTCCAGTGCTTATCTCACGGAGATACCATTCTCCCATTTGTATGTATGTTATTGCTGTTAAATGTTGTTGAGTTGGTTCTGACCCAGTATAGGGTTCCGAAGGAGCAGCTGGTAAGCTTGAACTACCTACTTTGTGGTTCAAACTGACTTTGCATTCCAGTGCATTAACCCACAATGCCACACAAGACTTAATGTGTATGTGTGAAAAAATTCCTTTTGGCCAAATCTACTATAGCATCTATTTGTTGAGAAATTACATGTTAGAGATAATTCTATCTGTGCCATTATTTAATTTAAATGACTTCCTTATTACTTTAAATATTTGTTAATTATTTCAATTCCATTGATTATTTATTTCTTGATTATAAATAATCAAGGTTTCATGGTCTTTTATTAGAAGTTATGAGAAGTTCTGATTTAAAACTAATAAAGAAATGAAAAATGACCACTATTCTTGCTATTTCTATTTTGAACATATTTTCCCACAAAACATTTTATCTGCTGTCATGTTACACATAAAGTGAGCTAACAGTTTCATAATCACTAAGGTGTCAAACACATTTTTTCCAAGTACCAGAAACCATACAATTTCCATATACATATTTGCATCCTGTGGTGGGTCTAACAAAACAATTGTTAAATGTACTATAATAATACCAAAAGGGCAAATTTCAAATGGTATGGCATGAGAGAAAATATCCTTCAAAGATATTGCAGAATTTCTGAACAAAGGGATGCAGAACAGCATAAGCTGAATATGACTGACAGACATAGTTCAACTTGTAGAACACTAACTCATGAACCCTAAAAGTTGCTTCAGACCCCATTTCTGGTAGCTGTTTCATGCCATCACATTAGTTATGACTCACTTATTAGTGATTCTGTAGAAGATTTCCGAGGATATAAATCTTTGCTGGAGCACAAAACCTTGTTTTTCTATGACAGTGTGGATGGTGGTCTTAAACTACTGGTCTTGTGGTTTTCAGGGCAGTGCTTATCCTCTAGATCCACTATGCTCCTGTCAAACCCTATAAAATCTACTAATTACATCTGCAAAGTTCCTTTTTCCTATGCAATAGAACTTATTCATACGTTTCAGAGAATGGTATAGGGACAACTATTGCTGTTGTTAAGCGCCGTAGAGTTGGGTGTCACTCATAGCTACCCTGTATAGGATTTCCAAGGAGCGGCTAGTGAACTTGAACAGTCGACCTTGTGGTTCAAACCAACCTTGCTGACTAGCACATTAACCCCAAGTGCCATACCAGAACTCCATATATATACATAGATATATGGATTTAGCTAGAGATAGAGTCCTGGTGTGACGCTGCACTGGACTGCAAGGTCAATTTGAGCTGCAAGGTTGGCAGTCCAAGCTAACTAGCGGCTTCTTAGGAAACCCTATATATATGAAATGTAAATACAGGAAAGGTAAATACCCATGCACAAATATCCTTATCAACTATATATATATGTATATATACTCTTTTTTCTTTTTTTTTTGCACACTGTATGCTGTATCACATTTATAGTTGTGTTTACAGGAAAGGTGGAAAATGATGAAAACTATTTTGATATTATCCAACATCTTAAGGTAATGAGTTGCTAGGCCGGGGTTCAGGACCGTAGTCTCAAGGGATACCATAGTAAATTGGTGTAACATAGATCACAGAGAAAATGTTCTACATCCTAATTTGATGAGTAGCATCTAGAATCTTAAAGACTCATGAACAGCCATCTCCATGTGCAGAAGAAAAAGGAGCAATGAGCACTGAAGAGGCTTGGGATCAATTTGTAAAATAGACTACGGAACATGTGACCATCAGTCTCCTTGACTCTGAGACTAGAACAAGATGGTGCCCTGTTACCACTACCAACTGCTCTGAAAGTGTTCACATTAGAGAGTATAGGATAGAGTGGCAGAAAATGAATGAAACTCAGACTTAGTAGGGAAAAAAAAAAAAAAAAAAACAGAAAGAAAGATTGTGCTTGCTGGTCAGAAAGATACTGGAGGAACCTGAGACTATGACCCTCAACCACTCTACAGTTTTGGAAAGGAACTCACCCTCATGGCCCAATTTTCAGCCAAGTACTAGATAGATATATAGGGGGGACAACAACACTAGTAATGCATGTTTACCATGGAATAGTCAATTATTCCTAATCAAAATGGCAACGTTTACCTACAGACAAAGTTGAGAAGGGATGTGAAAGTGTGTGGAATGGAAATAGGAAACACAGGAAAGACATGGGATAACTGTTGTTCCATGAAGGGGATTGCAATTATTGAGATGAAACAAAGTGTATGATTTATTGAATATAAAACTGATTGTCTTGTCTGCAAACCTTCATTCAATTCACAATAAAAAGTTTAAATATATATGTGTATATATACAAAATGGAGATATAGATAGATAGATAGATAGATAGATAGATAGATAGATAGATAGAGATAGAGAGAGAAGAGAGAGAGAGAGAGAGAGCGCTCTGGCAGCATAGTATGAATCAGACTGCGAACCTCAAAGTCAGCAGTTTGAAACCACCAGCTGCTCCGCAGGAGAAAGATGAGGCTTTCTGCTCCCGTAAAGATTTACAGCCTCGGAAACCCTATACAGGGTCGCTATGAGTCGGAACCGACTCCACGGCATATAAAATGTATATATATATATATATAAAATAGAGCCCTGGTGTGAAGCTGTAGGGTAAGCACTTGACCACAAGGTTGATTTGAACTGCAAGGTTGGCAATTCAAACTCACCAGAAGCTCCTTGGAAACCCTATTCAAGGTTGCTATGAATCTGAACTAACTCAACAGCATTTAACACAACAACTATATCTATATCTATCTATCTATCTATCTATCTAATATGTGTGTGTATATAATATATAGGAGCTCTGGTAGCGTAGTGGTTACGAATTGGGCTGTGAACCGCAAGGTCAACAGTTCGAAACTACCAGCTGTTTTGCAGGAGAAAGATGAGGCTTTCTGCTCCCGTAAAGATTTACAGCCTCAGAAACCCTGTACAGGGTATCTATGAGTTGGAACCAACTCCACGGCACACAACAACAACATATAATATATATGTAATACAAATAATGTGTAGTACACATTTTTATAATAATATGTTTGAAGAATAAGAATGAAATAATCTCACTGTTGTTAACTCCAATTTAAACATCAGCTTAGTGGGGGTCAGGGGGGCAGAAAGACAAAAGAGATAAATAATGTCCTGCAGAATATCTTCAGAACAAGTGAGGAATACTATACTACTGTTGTAGAAGGTAACCAAACTGTCATAGAAGAAACTAGTTTATAGAGCTAATAACTGGCAAAAGCTACAGTCTTCTCTGTCCTGATACAAATAGTCCCCTATTTGTATCTAAATAATCTAAATAGTATCTAAAGATCTAAATAGTCCCCTGCTATCAATAGCTACTATTCTGACCAGGACTATAATATATAGAACCTGATATAATGGCATAAAAACATGGACAGAACTCAAATTCTTAAAATACCCAGACTTATTTAACCAGTTAAGACTAGAGGACTTCTTAATACTATCACCCTGAGATATTCTAATGTTTGAACCAAAACTATCCCCTGAGGTCACCTTTAATGAAATAATGTTATTGACACACAACTGGAAGAATATTACCCATTAGTATGGAGCTCATTTAAAAAACAAAACAAGGATGGCAGCTAGGGTGGAGGTGCAGTAAAGTTTGCCCTCAGCGATACCACAGAATACCAAGCAAAGCAGTCCCAGGGCAGAGCTACAAAACTTGGAACCACAGAGATAGGAATATTTAAAAGGTTTGAAGTTTTATAGCTAGTGGAACGTGTAGCAAAAGTAAGAAATCGAGTCCTTTTGAATGTGCTGGACTTGGCGGCCCTGAGCAGACAACTTGGGCAAAACCAAACAGCAAGACCAAGCGAGGGAGCAGACACACCATGGAAAAACACCACAGGAACCTCAGAGCAAAGGTGGACAATGCACTTTGTTGATTTTGCTTTGTTATGATTTTCTTTTTTGGGTATCTGTTCATTGCCCCCCCCCCCCCACTGTTTGTGCACCTCCATTCTGGTGACTAGAGGGGGTGCCTGAGTAAGTGGACAGCCCTCCACCACCACCACTGGTGGGTTCTTCTGCCACGCATGTGCACAGATACTCACAGGCCAAGAACTGGTCCTAAACTAGTTTTTTTTTGTTTTGTTTTTGTTGTATTTAAATTTTAAATACAACACAACAGCCAAGATTGACATCTTAAAATCTCTCAGGCAGCTTTGAAGGCAAGAAGTTGAAGAAAGGACATTAAAGTCATACTCATATTAGGCTATGAAATTTTTTTCTTTCTCTCCCTTTTCTGTGATTACAGACTACAGTATTCAGTCTAATTTTCTCTTTTTGTTGTTGTTATTGCTATTTTGATTTTTGGGATGTTTTTGGGTTTTTTTTTTTTTTGCTGGTGCTGTTTTGCTATTGTATGCTCTTCCTTGTACATTTGGGGACTATTTTTGTCCTTATATTACTCAAGAAGAGACAGAAACTGCTGCCATATAGTCAAGTTACAACCACACTCTATAAACCACCAAAACCCAAGCAAGAACCAATACCAACTACCATACACCGGAGAGGCAGACAACACCTGTGAAAGTTACTCTGAGTTAAGCAAAAAAAAGAGTGTAAAGGGAAGCCCACATCCTGATCACATCTACCTGGAAGCAATCAGAAAGCATAAAAAATACCAAAACACATAATCAATTAATTATGAAGGCCACAGAAGAACACTAAACATGTCCAAGAAGTAAAGCAGATGCCCATATCAGCACATGTCCAGAAACAAGATAAAATGTCTGAGACAAATGACCTAGAGGCAGACCTGGACTCTATTCTGGAAGGAGGACAGGCCTTGGAAATGCCTGAGAAGGAATTCAGAAAAAATTATTATAAAATGTTTCAAAACACTTTACAATGGAGTTGAGAAAAATAAGGAAAAAATCGGGAAAGTGCTACAGGAACAATCAAATAAGATAGATACAGCATTGGAAACAATTCACAACCTACAGAAAGAGGTCCAAATGATCAATAATAGAATATCAGAAATAGACAATACTCTGAAAGGGCAAAGGAGTAGAATACAAGAGATGGAAGGCAGAACCAGTGCGCTGGAAGACAAATCTCTCAATACCAGTAAGATAGAAAAGCAAACAGAAAAAAGCATAAAAAAATCTGAAGAAGGTCTAAGATTCATGTTGGACAAATTGAAGAGGAATAGCTTAAGAATTATTGGCATTCCAAAACACGAAGAATCACACAAGTCCACAGAGGAAATAGTTGAAGAACAGCTGGAAAAAAAATTTCTCTAACATCCTGAAAATTGAAATGATAAATGTTCCTAGAAACAAATGAGAATGAAATCATAACATACCAAAATCTTTGGGACACGGCAAAAGCAGTGCTGAGAGGACAATTTATCACAATATATGCACACATCCAAAAAGAAGAAAGAACCAAAATAAACACATTAACACAGCATCTACAACAATTAGAAACAGACCAACAGAGGGAACCTACAGCCACCAAAAGAAAAGAAATAATAAAGACTAGAGCAGAAATAAGCGAGATAGAAAACAGAAAAACTATAGAAAGAATCAACAGGACTAGAAGCTGGTTCTTTGAGAGGATTAACAAAACTGACAGACCATTGGCAAACCTAACAAAAGAAAAGAAGAAGACACAAATAACACGCATTAGAAACCACATGGGCGATGTCACAACGGAATCAAAGGAAATCAAAAGGATAATAACAGAATACTATGAAGAGCTGTACTTCAACAAATGTGAAAACTTAGAAGAGATGGATGCATTCTTAGATAAACAAAACCTACCTAAACTTACACACAGTGAAGTAGAAAACCTAAACAGACCCTTAACAAAAGAAGAAAATTATCAGGTCATCAAAAAAATCTCAACCCCTCAAAAAAAAATCCAGGTCCAGATGGCTTCACTGGTGAGTTCTACCAAACATTCAGGGAAGAGCTGTCACCAATTCTACTTAAATTATTCCAGAGGATAGAGGAGAATAGAAAACTTCCTAATACATTTTATGATGCCAGCATAAGCCTTATACCAAAACCAGGGAAGGACGTCACTAAGAAAGAAAATTATAGACCAATATCCCTCATGAATATAGATGCAAAAATTATTAGCAAAATCCTAGCCAACAGAATCCAGCAACACATCAAAAAGATAATATATCATGATCAAGTGAGATTCATATCAGGGAAGCAAGGATGGTTCAACATTAGAAAAACGATCAACATTATCCCCCATATAAATAAGAAAAAAGAAAAGAACCACATGATCATATCGATTGATGCAGAAAAGACATGTGACAAAATCTAACATTCATTCCTGATAAAAACACTCAACAAAATAGGAATTGAAGGGAAATTCCTCAACATAATCAAAAGCATATATACAAAACCAACAGCCTACATTACACTCAATGTAGAGAAACTGAAAGCTTTCCCTCTGAGAACAGGAACGATACAAGGATGTCCTTTGTCACCAGTCCTATTCAATATTGTCCTGGAAGTTTTAGCAATAGCTATACAACAAGACAGGGAAATTAAAGGCATCCAAATTAGCAAAGAGGAAGCAAAACTCTCTATATATGCAGATGATAAGATCCTATACTTAGAAAACACCGAAGACTCAGTCAAAAAGCTACTAGACCTCATTGGAAGATTCAGCAAAGTGGCAGGATAGAAGATTAACATGCAAAAATCAGTTGGATTCCTCTATGCCAAAAGGGACAGCATTGAAAAGGACATTAGGAAAGCAATACCATTTACCATAGCCACCCAAAGGATGAAATATCTAGGAATAAATGTAACCAGAGAAACAAAGGACTTATACAAAGAAAACTATAAAACACTACTACAAGAAACCAAAAGAGACCCACAAAATTGGAAGAATATACCATGCTCTTGGATAGGAAGACTTGTCATTGTGAAAATGTCAATACTGTCCAAAGCAATTTACACATATAATGCAATCCCAATCCAGATTCCAACAACATTCTTCAAAGACGTGGAAAAAACAATTATAGTCTTTATATGGAAAGGAAAGAGACCCAGGATAAGCAAAGCACTGCTTAAGAAGAAAAATATTATTGGTGGCCTCTCATTCCCCAACTTCAAAATTTACTACCTGGCTATAGTTGTTAACACAGCTTGGTACTGGTTCAATGAAAGATACACAGATCAACGGAACAGAATCGAGAATCCAGAAATTAACCAATCTACCTACAGCCAACTGATTTTTGACAAAATACCTAAATATATTGCATGGGGAAGGAGTACTGGTAGCACAGTGGTTACGAATCGTGCTGCAAACCACAAGGTCAGCAGTTAGAAACTACCAGTTGTTCCGTGGGAGAAAGATGAGGCTTTCTGCTCCCGTAAAGATTTACAGTCTCAAAAACCCTGTGCAGGGTTGCTGTGAGTTGGAATGGACTCCACAGCATACAACAACAACAACATATCGCATGGGGAGGTGATAGTCTCTTCAACAGATGGTGCTAGGAGAACAGGAAAGCGATATGCAAAAGATTGAAATAAGACCTTCACCTCATGCCTTATACAAAAACCAACTCAATATGGATTAAAGACTTAAATGTGAATCCCAGAATTATGAAGGCCATCAATGAAAAAATAGGGAAAATGTTAGAGCACTAATTCAGGGAATACACAGACTACAAAACATTTTGAAATCTATACAAACTAGACAAAAAAGATGAGTAGAACATACTAAAAATTAAAAACGTATGTGCATCAACAGACTTCACCAGAAGAGTAAAAAGGGAACCCACAGAATGCAAAAAAATTTTTTGCAATGACACATCAGAAAAGGCACTTATTTCTAGAATATATAGGAAACTACAACACCTCTACAAGAAAAAGACAAATAATCCAATTAAAAAATGCTCATAGGACATGAACAGACACTTCACCAAGGAGGAGATCTAGACAATCAACAAACATATGAAGATATGTTCACAATCACTAGCCATTACAGAGATGCAAATCAAAACAAGGATTAGACATCATCTCACACCAGCAACAACAGCAAAGATCAAAATAGTAGAGGACAATAAATGCTGGTGGGGATGTGGAGAGACTGGGACACTCCTGCATTGCTGGTGGGACTGCAAAATGATCCAACATTTCTGGAAAGCAATATGGCACTACCTCAAAATGTTGGAAATGGACATACCCTATGATGCAGCAATTGCTCTACTTCTTATTTAACCACAAGAAATATGAGCCATAACACGAGTAGATATACATACACCAATGTTCATAGCAGCACTATTTACAATAGCAAAAAGATGGAGACAGCCAATGTGCCCACCATCAACTGAAGAATTGATAAACAAACTGTGATACATGATACATACACACAATGGAATATTATGCCACCTTGAAGAATAACAAGAAGGTTGCAAGCCACCACATAACATGGATGAACTTTGAGGACATGATGTTGAGTGAAATTAGTCAGCCACAAAAGGAGAAATACTGCATAGGACCACTACTGTAAAAGACTAAGAAAAAGAACCCATACTAAAGGTGTGTGTGGGGATTCTTTGTTGGCTACTGAGATGTGGCGGATGGGGTGAGGGGAGGGAGGGGAAATTGGAGCATAAGGCAGGGAATAGACACAGGATAGTTTGGGTGCTGGGGAGGGGGGCAACATACAAAAAAGGGAGAGGAGATTGAAAGAACAAAGCAGATGGGAGAACAATTAGGCAGGTTTGCATGGGCTAAGTAGGACAGAGATAAATAATGAAGTATGCACAATATTGGAACAACAGGGCTCTGGGATACAGGGATTGAGACATGGTTGGAATGGGGAAAAGGGGGAAACAATGTTAAGATGCTTGGCTGTCTTATGAATCTTGGTTTTTCTGGCATACCATTATAAAATAGACACTTGAGGGAGAGAGAAAGGAATAGCCAGAAATATCACCATAGAAATTGTGTAAGTCCATATTCTGCCTATAACTGATTGGAATACCTAAAATGGGGCTACAAGGTGTCCAGTGAAGGAAGCTTCCTGCGGAGCCTCTGCATTACAGAAGACCATAGGTAGAATCCTGAACAGCATCCAGAATCTTCAGAGGAGGGAAATTTCCACTTGAGAAGACAATCAGACCAGTCTGGAGTGGCTAGAAGAACAGAAGATACTTCTTGAAAGAAAGACCGACAGGAAAACTACAAAACAATATAGGCAAACTCACTGGTTACTATAAGAACAAGTAAGTTACCCAGGAGACATCAAGGCAAGTGGTTGGGTCCCCTCAGAGCAAGCCCCTTTGCAAGAATAAGACTCAATGGGAATACATGCTCTGATTAGTGACCACATTCATCACCGATAAGGGGAAGTGAGGGAAAAACAGCAATGAAACTGCAAGGTAAACCCTACAACTTTCAATAGACTCCTTTGAAGCCTGGTGGAGACCTGGTTGGCCAGCAGTGTGACAAGACCTGGGGACTCTTGGGCTCATAGTCAGTGACATAGCTACAGAGGACTAGAGTGGAGAGTGAACATCCAGCTGATAAGAAGAGAGGCCATATATACAAGAACACCCTCACTTGCAGATAATACCCACTTGACCTGATTTCAATAACTGGATGATCAGAGCTCAACTAGAAGAAGAAAGAGGGGGAAAAAAAAAAGAGTAAACTGATACAATTTGATGAACTTGACCTACACCTATGGATGCAGTAGCTCAAAAGAGGGAACACATCCTTACAGCAAGGATCATTCCCACCCCTTCCATACACAGAGTACACACGGATGGGCAACTTGGACATTGGCTATGAAAATGGGCGGGGGGAGGGGGCTTTAAAGCCAAGAAGTGACTGGCTTACAAGGTTTCAAGAGCGAATCTAGATCCAGAGGGCATGGATGAAGGTAGCATCTCCACCGAGTAGTACCCAATCTGTCTAGGCGAGGCTGATAAAAGGAAACGCTGTTAGGTCTCTTGTGATACAATAGTGAATAATTGTTATCAGGACTGATTGTGGAAATGTAAAGGTAGAAGTTTTTTAGCAAGGAGGGGAGTGATTAACTTTGCAGTCTAGGAGCGGAGGTCCCTGGGACCATCAAGGGAGAAGAGTGGAGAGCAGGACCCTATCCATAGAAGCAGTGATGCCAGAGATGGAGTCAGAGATGGTGATGTGGAGAGATGGAGCAGCTGGGAACTCTAGACCCAGAAAGGGAGAGGGCCTGTTTTCTGATGACTGGGGGTCAGGCTTGCACAGTATACCCAGTGGTTAGTTGATGATGTATGGAAGGGATTGTAACCCTGGCAATAAAATGATATACGAGAGGATGAATGTAAAGCTAATGTTCTCCAAGTAAACTATCACATAATTCACAATAAAACATTAAAAATAATAATAATACCATATATGAGACGAAAAGACCAATTATTGCTATAACGTAGAAATGAGAAGATAAGGAAATTAGAGTAATGAAAATGGAACAACCAGAATGCAAATAACGAGAACATCAACATATTTTGAAAGAACCATAGATGATACCCTGAAGGGTCCAGATAACATCTTCAAAAGTGCTCAGCTGGTCTATTTTGTTCCTGATTATGTATTTCATATCTACTCTAAGTTGGAAGCTTAACAAGTGGCTAGAAAAATGACACTGAATAGAATATACCCCTCTATTGTGGAGGTTGCATTCTATTTCTGGTTGTTTTTGTTGTTGCTGTGTGCTGTTGAATTGGTTCGAACTCATAATGACTCTGTATAGGGTTTCCAAGAAGCAGCTGATGGATTTGCACCTCCAACCTTTGTTAAGGACAAAGAAACTTAACAACTAATTATACACTTAATTATCTTACACTAACTGTCCCTTTTCCAAAGGAAGGAAGAATGATGAAAATCTAAGACGCGTTGGAGACAATTAGTCCAGTAGACTAATGGATCATGCTAACAGCAGTGTCCATGGCCCTGATTGCAGAAGAACTAGATGGTGTTCAGCTACCACTACCAACTGCTCCAAAAGGGATCACATTGGAAGCATAGAGTGAGTGAAATAAAACTCAAAATCACAAAACAAAATAAACCAACAAAAACAGGTCTACTAGTCTGATAGAGACAGACTGGAGAACCCTTGAGACTGTGAGCCTTGCTCACTTTTTAGGTATGGAAATGAACTTTACCCCATGGCTCAACTTTCAGCCAAACAACAACACACACATCTATGAGAAAGAAAGAAAGAAGGAAAACAAAAACCAAAAACACTAGTGACATATAAATAGCGTTTGAGCTTAAACAGGCAGCATTTACCTAAGGACAAAGCTTAGAAGGGTCAGGAAAGGAGGAAAACAAACAAGAAACATAAGAAAAAAGTGGGATAAGAGATGTTATGCTGAGGGGACTGCACTCCATGAGTTGAAGTAAAATGTGTATGAGTTGTTGCATACAAAACACATGATCTGGATCTGTTAAATAAACCTTCACCCAATTCATGAAAAAAAACTTTATCATAATAATAATAGTGGCAAAAGGAGAAAGGCATAGACAGAGGCAAAATTCTGTATATTTAGACTTATATATTGTGTGTAAAACTGATTTTTCAAAGAGGAGATAAGTCATGCACAGAATTGCTATAACATATATTATTGTTTTGCCATAGTATCGTGATGGTTAAGAACCCAGGATTTGCAGTTAGATAAAACAGGGTTAGATAAACTACTAAACCAGCTATGTGAATTTTATAGTTTACCTTTATCCTATATAATTAAGTATTAAGGAGCTCTGGTAGTGTAGTGGTTACGAATTGGGCTGCAAACCTCACAATCAGCAGTTCAAAACTACCAGCTGTTCCGCGGGAGAAAGATGAAGTTTTCTGCTCCCGTCAAGATTTACAGTCTAAGAAACCCCCTGTACAGGGTTGCTATTAGTCAGAACCAACTTCAGGGCACATAACCACATGATCACCACCACAGAATGTTTTAAAATAAAAAAAATAGTAATATTTATTTACAGTATGATTATAAAGATAACTAGAGGAAATGCATAGAACTCATATGTTGTTTGCTCACAACACATGTCAATGTTGCATTTAATAGTGTGTCACTGTGGGATAAACACTGTAGTGCTAACCTCAAGGTCAGCAGTTTAAACCCACCAGCTACTTCTCAGAAACCCTATACTGGATCACTATGCATTGGAACCAACTGAATAGCACTTAACAACAACAATGATCCCAATAATAATACTAATCATTATCATAAGACAGAGAAATTTTGTCTTTCATAATTTACTGTGTTCTTGAAAGATGTATTCAGGTACTGGTTGATAAACTGGCAATGTATACATGAATATTTAATGAAATATTGCTGCATAATAAAATTGCATTAAGGAATACTCCTGGAAGTATGAACATAGCATGGATTACCAAGGGTGCAGTCCATATTGTTAACAATAGGACCAGTTCAAAATTAGGTGGCTAAGTAAATTAGATACAGGTTTGTGGAGTACAGTTATATGTAGCCAGATTATTTTCTTTTTTAAATTCAATAACAATATAATAACATAAAATTTACTTTATATATATATATGATGAGCACATTTTGATGATGAATACTGAACCAGAGTACTAGCAATTACTGGGGAAAGAAGAAGAAAACGTCGTTAAGTAGTTATGAAGATATTAAAGCCTATTAACTCAGGAGGAGAATCAAATCTAGCTTACATCTGTAGACATGGTAATGGAGAAGAAAGGGTTAATCCATATTAAGGATTTAAGGATTTTGGGACAAGTTAACAGTGCTAGTGTTGTATCATAAATATAACTGAAAACATCCAAAGTGTCACATTGTTCAAAATGGAAAGATGACAAGTGGAAGAATTCATTTAACAACAATTGCTATATCCATATCTGAGAGAGAGACTGAATAAGGAGAAACAGCAGAAGTCATAAACAAAAAGACAAAAATGGAGTAGGTTTGGGGAACAAACTTTTGTTAAAAAATACATGAGAAGTTTTAACTGCCAGTAAAACAGAAAGTATTTAACATTGTAGTAAATTTTAATAAAAGGGTCCACAGGTGACACTTTTTTAATGTTTTCTTGAACTGACTAGCACTCATTGTGATAGGCAGGTGTTTGTCTTGTTTGGTGTGCAGAGAAAATATAAAGTGGGGTTAGAGAAAAGAGAAGCCTTTAAAATTGTGGAGCGATTTATCTTTATCAACACCTAGACAGACAGCTGGTAACAAATAGCTAGCTCCTATTGCAAGCAATTTAAACAATTTCCTAAATATAATAGCAAGAAGATGAGTTGATTTGAAAACTAAATTCAGATCAAATATGTAGACAATCTATCATAATTATTTATGTCACTATCATCTTTTATGTTGACATATGTTTGAAACCTGTTTCAGAAAGTGATTATTCTCAACAAAATATTTCAGAGTCAGCTAAAAATAAGTAAAACCTGCATTGAGTATTATATATTTCTTCAAAAATGGATTTTGAAATGAAGAGTGGTGAAGAAAAATAATTATCTAGTTATTTTGAACACTTGGATCTAAATTTTTCTTTCAAGCTTATGTAATTTAACTACTTAACCTCTGAGACTGACATATCTCATTGTAAAATTAAAATAGCTCTGCCTTGAAATCATATTGAACATAAAATGATTTAATATATATGCGATGAACACATTTTGATGAAGACTATTAACCAGAGCACTTCAGCATCACTAATGTTATTCATCTCAATAAGTTTAATTAATATAGCTTTATTTTGTTTGGATCCATAGTCAACATTCATGGAAGCAGCAATCAAGAAATTTTTCAGGACGCAAAACAGTTAACATGATGTTCACAGCTGATCTCTCTGTCTAAATGTAAATGGACCAGCAGATCACCTCAGAAACTGCTGTTTTGGTTGGAATATTCACTCGAAGGTTCCCCTATGAGACTGAAACAAGTGTATTATTGAAAGAATTTGTCTGCAGCCTTCTACTGCTTTGTTTAGATTAAACTTGTGCATGTTTGAACTAGAACCACAGTTGCAATACTTTTTGACTTACCCTCAAACACCCACTCCTCACTTACCAACATGGTTGCATTCCAAAAGCAAGGTCATTATGTGAACATCTACATTATGTGAAAATGGAGGATGACCACATTAAATGACAAATAGCAAATCATTGTTATTGCCACTAAGTGCTATTGAGTTCCAACTCATAGCTATCTGTCATAGTGTTGCTAAGGCTTCAGAACTTTGTGAGAGCAGAAAGTCTCATCTTTCTCCCACGGAGCAGTTAGCAGGCTCCAACCATGGACCTTGTAGTTCAAAGTCCAGTGCTTATAATATGGAGCCACTATACTCCCATCATTAAATAACTTCAATTGCTTCACTATATAAATGCTAAATCATGAGTCAGCCAATCTGACACATAACCGTCAACTCATCACAGCCAGCATTATTCTTGTCTCCCTCCTCAGTGTTCCTAACTGCCTTGTCTTTAATATGCAAAGTAGTTGAATAGTACATTTAAAATATGTTAATTAATGCAAATTTTCAGGAAATGAGATTGTTAGTACTTGAGTTGGAAATATGCATATTTTTCAGTGCTCATTGGTACCCCTGCCTATATTATTTTTCTTAAATAAAAATAAATTATTAGAATTTATTGAACAAATTAATCTAATTATTTTTTTGTTTGTGTTTTTCCAGATTAGACTTTTATTATGATTGGTATTTTTTAATATCTCAATCTATAGAAATTGAAAAATACAAATACTTGATTCCACATCATTTTTATACTATTTTGATCTTTATGGCAGATTTAACCAAATAGTGGCATTATCATAATGTATAGTCCTTCAGCTCACGTAGAATGACACTTTCCCCATAGTGTCCCAAACTCTGACAACTTAAATAACATTGGTTTCAGACAAAGACCAAACATATTTTTGAAAATGTTTTGCCAAAAGAGCCTGCAAATTTGGTACAGCATAAAGACAGCCTCAGCCAATGCAGGTAAATCGGCTCCTTGTGATTCAGCTTCAGCACACCACTGCCGGACAATCACAGGTGTACTGAAGAGAGATGACTGGCTGTCTTTCCCCACTGGCATCTGGGTCATGATATTACGTCGAATACATTGCTAAAATCTGAGCGATTGCATCAGTGTAGTGACGTCTGAAGGATTGTGCAGTTTATCAACTTCAACATTCATGTAGCACTGTGTTCAAAATGAAGGGGTTAAATAAACTAAAGTTTGCATCAATTTAAAAATAATGTAGACTCTGGTAGGGTAGAGGTTACGAATCCGGCTGCGAACTGGAAGGTCAGCCGTTCGAAACTACCAGCTGCTCCGCGGGAGAAAGATGAGGCAGGCGATCTGCTCCCGTAAAGATGTACAGCCTCGGAAACCCTATTCAGGGTCTCTATGGGTCGAAACCGACTAGACGGCACTTAACAACAACAACAACAACATACTAGATTTAAGGAGCTCTAGTAGTAGTGGTTACGAATCGGGCTACGAACCTCAAGGTCAACAGTTCGAAACTACCACCAGCTGTTCCGCGGGAGAAGGATGAGGCTTTCTGCTCCTAAAGATTTAAGATTTACAGCCTCGGAAACCCTGTACAAGGTCGCTGTGAATTGGAACCGACTCTACGGCACATAGCAACAACAACATATTAGATTTTAATAAGAAGATTTAGGTACAGAAAAAGTGGGTTTTAATATAGTGTTTCCTTCTGCCATTATAACTAAATTACATTAAGGTTGTTGTGAGTCTCACGTATAAGATTTATACTCCCTTGTTGATGGAATGAAAAATATTCACAAATAAAGTGAGCATTCTAGTGTAAACTTACACACAGTAACAGGAAGTAGCTTTGTAGAGGATATGACAAAACTTTACAGATTAAATGAGGTATTGCACAGATTAATATAAACAAAACAAAAAAGCCAACAAAAATTAACAGCAATTTGGTAGAACAGTTATATGATAATTTTACAGAATCCATAGACAGAAAGCAGTGTTTAGTATTTCACCTTAAAAAAAATATATATATATATATATTTGTTGTTGTTGTTAAGTGCCGTCGAGTCGGTTCCGACCCATAGCGACCCTGTACAGGGTTTCCGAGGCTGTAAATCTTTACGGGAGCAGAAAGCCTCATCTTTCTCCGAGGAGCAGCTGGTAGTTTCGAACTGCTGACCTTGTGGTTCATAGCCCGATTCGTAACCACTATGCTACCAGAGTTCCTTATATTGTTTATTTGTTTGTATATAGATAGATAGATAGATCAGTCTTCCCATTCATCACCATGACTTTTCCTTTTAAAATTCTAGCTTATATATTTTGAATACTTATATTTAACACAATTATTTCACAAGTATTTCCTTGTATAATGGAATATCTCAACGTCCTCATTCTAGTTTAAAGCTTCCTTCTATATTCTAAGAACATGTTAGTAGGCTTTTTGGTATTTTATATAGAAAAAATTACACTGTGAATTAATTTAATGTTTTAAAGTACATGTACTTTTTAAATAGAGATTCATAATTTATAAAAATTTCATTCAGAGTATGTTAAATATGCTAATGTGTGTGTGCAGTGAGAACATTTCTTACAAATTTAAAGTTAATGTGTTCATTATTGATAGAAAAGATGACAAAATTGAAAGAGGAAATTGTGTTACAAATACGTTCTTAAAACTTCTTCCTAATAAGACCTGTGTCTGTCATGCAGATAAATGTTATTAGACAATTATGTATACAACAGTATTTACCTCTGTTGCCGTTAGCTCTTGCACTCTTCACAGTGTCTTCCCCTGACTTTGTCATTTTTTGTTGTCTTCCTAATTTTTATATAGTGTCTGCCGCTTCACCCAGTAAGTGTCTACCCTCTGGTTACTAATTTAAGCTCTTTTGTTTTTCTACTCCTGGTAACCATCAAAGAATGTTTCTTTAAAAAAAATTTTTTTTAAGTAATATTAAACACCTATTATATGCTAAGCTCTAGGCTAAGGAATTATCAGAATTTACTGAAGTTCTATGTATCGGAATTTTTTTTTTTTTTTTTTACATTTTATTATGAACTGAAAGAAGGTTTACAATATAAGATAATCAGTTTTACATTCAACAAATCATACACTTTGTTTCATCAGAATTATTTCAATCCTCTCCATACAATAAAACTTATCCCAGAACCCTCCTGTGGTGCCTATTTCCATTAGACCCACTTTTCCTTCCCTTCTCAATTTTGGCCTGAGGTAAATGCTGTCATTTTGATTTTGAATGATTGGATATCTAAGAATGTTTCTTATAGTGTGAAAACCTTTAGTTTACTTTTTATTAATTATGCTTTCAGACAATATCTGTCCTTTTGTAATCAACTTATCTCAGTATGATATGTTGCCATTTCATCCATGCTTTGAGATATTGCAAAGATTTGTAGACAGTGTTCAATATTACATAGCATTCCTTTGTGTGTATGTACCATGATTTTTGGATCCTTTTTTCATTGATGGACATTTAGGTGGGAATATATATTTTTGTTATTGTGAATATTACTGTGATGAGCAGGGGTATGCATATATCTTTTCATGTAACAACTCTTAATTCTCTAGGATATATATATATCAAATAGATAGATTGCTGGATCACATGGTATTTCTATTTCTAATTTTTAGAGGAAGTGCTATATAGTTGACCACATTGGTTAAACCATTTCACAGTCCCACCAGCAGTGTCTGATGATTCTAGTCTCTCCACACCCTCACCAGCATTTGTTCTTTTAAACAACAACAACAAAACTTTACTATTAATATTAGTATTAGATGATATTTGTTTTAATTTTCATCGCTCTACTGGAGTCCTGGTGTAGCTGTGTGATAAAGCACTGTACCAAAAGGTTGGTTTGAACCACAAGGTTGGTGGTTCAAACTCACCAGTCTCTCCTTAGAAACGCTATACAGGGTTGCTATGAAACAGAACTGACTTCATGGCACTTAACAGCAACAACAATAACAATGGTTAATGACCACCAGTCACCTATCAGTTTGTCTTAGTGTGGTGGCTTCTGCATTGCTGTAATGCTGAAAGCTATGCCAACAGTATCTTAAATATGAGCTGGGTCATCCATGATTACAGGTTTCAATGGAGCATCCAGATTAAGACAGACTAAGAAGGAGAAGGGAACAAATTCTAAATGATCAGTCATTGAAAACCTCATGAATAACAGCAAAACCAAATATGATTGCAATAAATGAGCCCCTTAGATTAGAAAGCATCCAAAAGATGACTGGTGAAGAGCAGCCTTCTCAAAGTAGAGATGACATTAATTATATGGATTAAGTTAAGCTTTCCTTGACCTGTATTACTGTAATGGTGATTGGAATGTGAAAGTCAAAAACAAAGAGGAAGGATCCATCATTGGAAAATATGGACTTGGTGATATAAATGATGCTGATTGCATGATAGAATTTCCAAGACCAATGACATACTCATTACAAATATTTTTTAAAAAAACACAGAAAAGGCGACTATACACATGGACCTCATTAGATGGAGTACTCAGGTATCAAAGTGACTATATGTATGGCAAGAAACAATAGAGAAGCTCTATATCATCAGACTAAACAAGGTCAGGGGACAACTGTTGAACAGACCATCAATAGCTTGTATGCAAGTTTATGATGAAGCTGAAGAAAAGTAAACAACTCCATGCAAGTCAAAATATGACCCAGAGTATATCCTATTTGTATTTAAAGACCAACTCAAGAACCAATTTGATGTACTAGACAATGACCAACTTCCAGAAGAGTTGCAGGATGACATCAAGAACATCATAAAATAAGATAAAAAGAAAGGAAAGATCAAATTGTATACCATAAGAGACTCCAAAACTTACTGTAGGGCATAGAGAAGAAACGGTTACAGAAATGATGAAAAGAGATGAACATAGTATTTCAAAGAGCAGCTCAAGAAGACAAAGTTAAATATAATGAAATGTGTTAAGATTTAGAGTTAGAAAACCAAAAGTGAAGGATATACTCAGCATTTTTAAGCTGAAATAACTGAATTAAAAATCCAGGCCTCAACTTTAAATATTGAAGATTTCAGTGAACAAAATATTGAACAATAGAGGAAGCATGAAAAAAAAAAAAAAAAAGGCAGGAATGCACACTCACACTACCCAAAAAAATAGAACAATATTTAATCACTTCAAGAGGTACCATATGGGAAAATAAAAAGTACCATATGATTAAGGACCAATGCTAATGCACACAGAAGTCCATGCACCACTGAAAGCATTGGCTAAAGCAAGGCTCTAGGAATGGACCGAATGCAACTTTAGATCTTCAAACACACCGATGCAGTACTGAAGGTGCTTATTCATCTATTTCATGAATCTTGAAAGAAAGATAGCTACCTGGCCAATTAATTGGAAGAGATTCATATTTGTGACCATTACAAAGACAGGTGATCCTATGAAATATGGGAATCATCGAACAATATCAGTATCCCATGGAAGTAAATTTTTCCTGCAGATTTTCAACAGTACATTGACAGGGAGTTTCCAGAAATTCAAGCAGTATTCACAAGTTGATTTGTTGTTGTTATTAAATGCCATTGAGTTGGTTCTGACCCATAGTGACCCTATATAGGATTTCCGACAAGTGGCTGGTGAGCTTGAACCATCGACCTTGTAGTTCAAATGGCTTTGTAATCTGGCACATTAACCCACAGGGCCACACCAGAACTCCATGCAAGTTGATTTGAAATAGGGGATATCATTGCTGACATTAGATAGATCTTAGCTGAAAACAGAGAATACGAGAAAGATGCTTACTTGTGTTTTATTGACTATGCAAAGACATTCAACAGTGGATCAAAACAAACAATAAATAACATCATGAAGAAAGGTTATCCCAGAACACTCATTGTGTGCTCATGAGGAACCTATACATAGAATGAAAGGTAATTGTTAAAACAGAACCAGGGAACAATGAATGGTTTAAAATCAGGAAAAATTTGTACCACAGTTTTTCCTTTCACCATACTTTTCAAACTATGTGCTGAATAAATAATCTGAGACACTGGTTTACGTGAATAAGAATGTGGTATCAGTAATGGAGGAAAACTCATTAATAACCTGCAATATGCAAAAGACACAACAGTGTTTGCTGACAGTGAAGACAACTTGAAGCATTTACTGATGAAGATCAAATACCATAGTCTTCAGTATTGATGGCTTTTCAAAGAAAAGAAAATCCTCAAAACTAAACCTATAAGTAACGTTATAATAAATGGAGAAATGATTGAATTTGTCAGAACTTAAGTTTGCTTCAATCCATAATTATTGCTTGTAGAAGCAGCAGTCATAAAATCATTAGGTAATTCAGCTGCCAAAGACCTCTCTAATGTGTGCAAGAGCAAAGACATCAACTTGAGGACTAAGGTGCACCTGACCCAAGCCATGATATCTTCAATCATCTCAAATGCACGTGCAAATTAGACAGTGAATAAGAAATACTATAGAAGATGAGTGAATTTAAATTATGGTATTGGCAAAGTGTTGAAAGTACAGTGGACTGCAAGAAAAACAAATAAATCCATGTTGGAAGAAGTACAACCAGAATGCTCCTTAGAAACGTGGATGGTGAGACTTTATCTCTGGTACTCTGGACATAGTACCAGGAGGGACTAGTCCCTGGAGAAGAACACCATGCTTGGAAAAGTGGAGGATAAGCAAATATCAGGAAGACCCCCAACAAGATGGATTTACACAGTGGAAGCCACACTGGGCTCAGACACAGGAATAATTGCCAGGATGGAGCGAGACTGGGTAGTATTATATTCTGTTGTGTATACAGTCTATATGAGTGGGAAATGATTTAACGACACCTAACAAGACAACTGTGGCACTTTAGGATAAGAACTCAACCCCAAGGTCAGTATGAAATGCAAGGTCGATGGTTCAAACTCACTAGATGCTCCTCAGAAAACATATACACGGTTGCTATGGAGGCAGAACTGACATGACTGCTCTTAACAACAACAAGAAGAACAATAGCTAAAGATAGCTAGTAGTCTTCACATCTATTCTTGTCTTCACATATCTATTCTGCCCATTTTTAAAGTGATTTTTTTTGTCCTTTGAGTGTTGAGGTATTTATGTTTTTTTACATTTTAAGAGATTACTCCCTTATACAATATGTCATTGTCAAAAAAAAATAAATTTTCTCCTTTTGTGGGTTCTATTTTTATTCTTTTAATTAAATATTTCATTGCACATAATATCTAATTATTAGGAGATCCCAGTCATCTAGTTTACCTTCTACTGTTTGTATATTTTCAGTGGTATTTCATAGTGTATTTTTGCCACTTATTGGGCACCCTATTTTCTTCCAATTTTTATCATTGATGATTCTTATAGTCCTAGATTTTAAATTTAGGTCTTTAAATCCATCTTGAGTTCACTTTTGTTTATAGATTATTGCAACTTTAATTGAAATATAGATTCATATTGCCAAAAACCTTATATACAGGTGAAAGTTGGGCAATAAATAAAAAAGACTGTAAAATAATTGATATATTGAATTATGCTATTGGAGAAGAATATTGAAAGTACCCCATGGTACTTTTCCAGAAGAACAAACAATTCTGTGTTGGAAGAAGTACAGCTGGAATGCTCCTTAGAAGCCAGCATGAAGAAATTTCATTTCTCCTGCTTCAGACATGTCATCAGTAGCGACAGTGGCAGCACTAATGGACTCAAGCATAACAATTGTGAAGATGGCACAGAACTGGGCCGTGTTTCATTCTGTTGCCCATGCGGTCCTCTAAAAGGCATCAGATCCTTCTTCTAGGGTTAATCTCTCTTGATAACATGTCCAAAGTACATGAGACAAAATCCTATGATCCTCACTTCTAAGGAAGTGAGGATCTATATTTCTTCAAATACAGATTTGTTCATTCTCCAGGAAGTCCATAATATATTCAGCATTATTTGTCAACACCATAATTCAAATGAATCAATTCTTATTTGGCCTTCCTAATTTATTGTCCATTTATTTTACAACTGGATTTGATGCAACTAAAAATACCATATTTTGGGCAAGAGCAGTTTACAACTCAAAAGGAAAACTTGCTTTTTAATAATTTAGAGAGATCTTTTTTCTGTAAAATTTGCCCAAAGTAATGTGCCATTTCTTAGCTGCTATGGGCATTGCTTGTGGATCCAAGTAAAATGAAATCATGACAACTGCAATATTTTCTCCAATTATCATTAGGTTGCATATTGGTTTATTTGTAAGGACATTTTTTTTTTATGTTAATGTATAATTTCAGTGCAATTAGTAGACATGACTCTTTCTGTCATAGTCTTTGTAATTCCTGCCAAATGACTAGATGTTGTTGTAGTTAAGTGCCACCAAGTTGGTACAGAGTCATAGTAACCTTGTATAGGATTTCTGAGTTGCTGGTGGCAGATTTGAACCACTGACCCTTTAGTCAACAGTTATTGCTTATCTAACAGTGCCACAAGAGGACTAGATAGGAGTATGTAAATGCAAAGTGTTTGAGTTCCAGCAAAGGGACTGGATAACTTGCTAATAAAGTAAATAAGAAACATAGGACCCATGTGGTGTGTTGTTGTTGTTAGGTGCCATCCAGTTGGTACCAACTCATAGTGACCTTATGCACAGCAGAACAAAACACTGCCAGGTCCTGGGACAACCTCACTACTGTTGCCACGCTTGAGTCCTTCGATGCTGCCACTTGGCCATCAATCTCATTGGGTATCTTCCTCTTTTACTCTGACCCTCCACCTTACCAAACATGATATCCTCCTCCAGCGACTGGTCTCTCCTGACAATATGTCCGAAGCATGAGAGATGAAGTTTGGCCATCTTGGCCTCCAAGGAGCACTCTGGCTGCACTTCTTCCAAAACAGATCAATTGGTTCTTTTGGCAGCCCATGGCACTTTCCATATTCTCCTTCAACACCATAACTCAAAAGCATCAATTTTTCTATGGTCTTCCTCATACACTGTCCAGCTTTTGCATGCATATGAGGTTATTGAAAATACCAAGGCTTGGGTCAGGTGCACCTCAGTCCTCAAACTGACATCTTTGCTCTTCAACACTTTAAAACGGTCATACACAGCACATTTGCATAATACAATACGCCATTTGATTTCTTGACTGCTGATTCTGTGAGTGTTGATAGTTTATCCAAGAAAAAAATCTTTGACAACTTCAATCTTTTCTCCTTTGATAAGAATGTTGTTTATTGGTCAAGTGGTAAGGATTTTTGTTTTCTTTACATTGAGAAGTAACCCATACTGAAGGCTGTGCTCTTTGATCTTCATCAGTAAATGTTTCAGCAAGGAAGGTTGTACCATCTGCATATTGCAGGTTGTTAATGAGTCTTCCTCCAATCCTGATGCCACATTTTTCTTCATTTAACACAACTTCTCGGAATATTTGCTCAGCATACAGTTTGAATAAGTATGGTAAAAGAATACAACTTTGTCGCAGACCTTTAATTTTAAACCATGTACACATTCATCATGAGCACAATTAAGCTTTCTGGAATACTCATATTTTGCAATATTGTCTATAGCTTGTAATGATCCACACAATTGAAAGCCTTTGCGTAGTCAATAAAGCACAGGTAAACATCCTACTGGTATTCTCTGCTTTCAGCCAAGATCCATCAGATATCAACAATGATATCCCTCATTCGATGGCCTCTTCTGCATCTGGCTTGAACCTCTGGAAGTTCTCTGTCAATGTATGTTTGCAGACGTTTCTGTATTACCTTTAGTAAAACTTTACTCACATAGGATATCAAATAAATCATCTGATAATTTCCTCATTCAGTTGGGTCATGTCACTTTGGAATGGGCACAAATACGAATATCTTCCAATCAGTCTTCCAAATTTCTTGGCAGAGATGAATGAGTGCCTCCTGTCTTGAAAGATTTCAATTTTTATTCCATAAATTCCTGGTGCCTTGTTCTTTGCCAATTCCTACAATGCACCTTGGACTTTCTCCTTCAGTATCTGATCATATGCTACCTCTTGAAATAGCTGAACATTAACCATTTCCTTTTGGTACAGTGACTGTGTATTCCTTCCATCTTCTCTTGATGCATTTTGTATCATTCAATAATTTGCCTAGAGAATCTTTTAATAACAAAAGTTGAGGCTTGAATTTTTTCTTCAGTTCTCCCAGCTTGAGGAATGCTGAGCGTGTTCTTCCTTTTTGGTTTTCTGATTCCAAATATTTGCACATTTTGTTGTATTACTTGGCTTTATCTTCTTGAGCTAATTTTTGAAATTTTCTATTCAGATCTTGTACCTCCTCATTTCTTCCATTTGCTTTAGCATATCTATGCTGGAAAGCAAGTTTCAGTGTCTCTTCTGACATCCATTTTGACCTTTTCCTTCTTTCTTGTCTTCTTAATGACTTTTTGCTTTCTTCATGTATGATGTTCTTGATGTCATCCCACAACTCTTCCAGTCTTCAGTATTTAGTGTTTAATGTATCAAATCTGTTCTTCAAATGATCTTGAAATTCAGATGGTATATATTCAAGGCCATATTTGGCTCTCATGGACTTGTTTTTATTTTCTTCAACCTCAGTTTGAATTTGCATAGGAGTAATTGATGGTCTGTTCCACAGTCTGCCTCTGGCCTTGTTTTGACTGATGATATGGAGCTTTTCCATTGTCTCTTTCCACAGATGTAGCCAATTTGATTTTTTTGTATTCCATCTGGTGAGGTCCATGTGCATATTTGTCTCTTACGCTGTCTAAAGAAGGTATTTGGAATGAACAAAATCATTGAATTTGCAGAATTCTATGATGCATTCTCCATCATCATTTCTATCACCAAGGCCATATTTTCCAGTTACTGATCCTTCCTCTTTGCCCACAACCTTTGCATTCTAATCACCAATAATGATCAGTACATCTTGATTGCATGTTTGATCAATTTCAGAAGTTGGTAGAATTCTTCTATTTCATCCTCACTGGCTCTAGTGGTTGGTGCATAAATTTGAATAATAGAGGTTAATAATAATTTGAATAATAGTGGAATAACTGGGCTTCCTTGTAGGCACATGGATATTATCCTACCACAAACAGCATTGTACCTTATGACTGATCTGAATATTTTTTTTGACAATGAATACAACACCAATCCTTTTCAATTTGTTATTTCTGGCATAGTAAACCATGTGGTCATCAGATTTAAAATGGCCAATACCAGTCCATTTTAGCTTATTAATGCCTAAAATATCAATGTTTATGTGTTCCATTTCATGTTTGACAACTTCCAATTTTCCCACATTCATACTTCATACATTCCATGTTCTGATTTTCCATGGATATATACAGTTGTTTCTCTTCATTTTGAGTTGTGCCCCATCAGCAAATGAAGGTCCTGTGGGCTTTTCTCTCACAGTCTTTTCTCCATTCGCATCACTACAGTCAACTCTATTTTGAGGAGGCAGATATTCTCCATCCGCATTTTGAGTGCCTTCCAACCTGAGGGGCTCATTTACAGCACTATATCTGACAGTGTTTCTCTACTATTCATAAGGTTTTCTTTCAGTGACTAAATATTCAGAAGTAGTTCATAACTCCTTCTTCCTAGTCTTTGTCTGGAAGCTCATCTGAAACCTGTCCACCATGGGTGACCCTGCTATTATTTAAAATACTGATGGCATAGCTTTCAGAATCACAGCAACTCACAAGCCCCCACAGGACGACAAACTGACAGACAAATGGTGTAGTGACTAAACAAATAAAGTGTATGATACTGTAATGTGGGGATTTGTCAGTTTTAGTATCGTACTCCTGGTGTGGTGCTGTAGGATCACATTGGACTGTGAACCACAAGGCAGTCAGTTCAAATCCACCATCTGTTCCTTGTAAACCCTATATAGGGTTGCTATGAGTCAGAAGTAACTACACAACACTTAACAACAACAGATTTAAAATGAGCCATTTCAACAGGGGAAAGTGGGAAATCTCACAATCATCAAGAAAGAAGAACTGAGAGTGGAGCACATTTTATGGACTAGGATCCCCACAATGGGAACATTTTCAATTCAGGAAGCACAAGAGACAGTGAGAGAGGTGGCAGCGACAGAGACAGTTTTTAGTAGCAAGAGCATGAGACAACGTGGTAGGCTTCTCAATTTACGGAGTGAGAAAATTCAATGTCATTGGGTAAGAGTCCAGCTTGAGGAGTGCCTCCTTGGCATTTGGTTGGGGAGCTAGTTTTGCCAAATTACAGAACTAGAGCTGAATGTTTGAAGGATGAGGCTACTGGAAGACTGCTGTGACTTTTAGGCATTTTTTGACAGAACTAAAAGAGATTTGTGACATTGCTCTAAAAAGGCAGAGCCCTAAAACAGCTTCATAACATTGCCCAAGCAGGGCAGAGGCCAAGACCAGAGAAGCATGGCTTCATGCACGGCTGAGAAGAGATTGTCTTGACTGATCATACAGTATCCTGAGTGTTTCTGGTCCTGAATTTTAACATGAAAACTTCCCTGCTATTGCTGCTGTTGAGTGCTATGGAGTCGATTCCTACTCATAATGACACTACATAGGGTTTCTGAGAAGTGGCTGGTAAACTTCCCTTGGCCACAATTAATCTGTCAGTTTGTAATACTGTGGTGGCATGCCTGTTGCTGTAATGCTGGAAGCTATGCCACCAGTATTTTAAATACCAGCAGGGCCAGCCAGAGTGGACAGGTTTTAGCTGAGCTTCCAGACTGAAACAGATTAGGAAGAGACAGCTATTTCTGAATATTGTAACTGGAAACTTAATGAATAACAATGGAACACTGTAAGATAGCACCAGGATATTTAATATTGAAACATGATGAACAGCACCAGAATATTGTCAGATATTGTGCCAAAAGATGAGCCCCTCAGGTTGGAAGACACTAAAAATATGACTGGGAAAGATCAAAGTTCTCAAATAATAATTGTCCATGATGACACAAAAGGACTTTTGGGACTTTCATTTAATGATTGGCACAACTCAAAATGAGGAGAAACTGCTGTAAATACTGAGGGATTTTATGTGCAAAAGAGTGAATGATGAAGAAAGCATCATAACAAGAGTGAAGGAATACACAGTCACCGTAACAAAAAGAAATAATTGATATTCAACCATACTAAGAGGTAGTATATGATAAGACCCAATGGTACTGAAAGAAGAAGCCCAAGGTGCACTAAAGACATTGACAAAGAGCAGAGCTCCAGTAATTGATGGAATACAAAGTGAAATGCTTCAATAAGCTGATGCAGCACTGAGACACTCATCTATCAAAAAAAAAAAAAAAATTGAAGACAGTTACCTGGACAACTGATTCGAAATGATCCATACTGTGCACTTTCAAAAGATAGGTGACCCAACAGAGTGTGGAAATCATTGGACAATATAATTACTATCACATACAAATAAAATTTTGCTGAAGGTAATTTAAAAAATGGCTGCAACAGGACATCGACACGGAACAGCCAGAGGTTCAAGCTGGATTCAGATGAGGACATGTGATAGGGATATCACTAAGGATGTCAGATGGATGCTGACTGAAAGCAGAAAACACCAGAAAGATGCTTTCCTGTGCTTTATTGACTATGCTAAGACTTTTGAATCTAAGGGTCACGAGAAGCTAAGCACAGCTTTGCGAAGAATGGGTACTCCGGAACACTTAATAGTGCTTATGAGGCAATCATTCAAATAGAACAAAGGGACACAGAATGTTTTAAAATAAGGAAAGATGTGTATTCTTAAATCACACTTATTCAATTTGTATGCTGAGCAAATAATCAGAGAAGCTGGATTATATGAAGAGGAACATGGCATCAGGTTTGGAGTAAGGTTCATTGAAAGTCTGTGTTATGCAGATGATCCAACCTTGTTTTCTGAAAGTGAAGAGGATTTAAAATACTTACTGGTTAAGATCAAATGCCACAATCTTCAGTAGTTACACCTCAATGTAAAGGAAACAAAAATCCTCACCACTATACCAATAAATAGCATCATGATAAATGAAGTAAAAATTGAAGTTGACAAGGACTTCATTTTGCTTGGATCAACCATCAGCACCATGAAAGCAGCAGTCAATAAATCAAATGACATATTTCTTTAGTCTGATCTGCTGCACAAGTCCTCTTTAAAGTGTTCAAGAGCAAAGATGTCAGCGTAAGGACTAACGTGCTTCTGACCCAAGCCATGGTATATTCCAGTCTCATATGAATGTGAAAGTTGTCCAGTAAATAAGGAAGACCATAGAAAAGTTGATACATTTAACTTACTGTATTGGAGAATATTGAAAGTACTATATGCTACCAGAAAAACACAAATCTTCGTTGGAAGAGTACAGCCATAATGCACTTTAGAAGCCAAGATGACAAGTGTTCTTGTTGTTCAGACATATTATCAGGAGTGACCAGTCCCTGGAGAAGGACAGCATGCTTGGAAAGTGGAGGGTCAGCAAAAATGAGGAAGATCCCAAATGAGACGAATTGGCACAGTGTCAGCAGCAATGGGCTCAAGGGTAACAATTGTGAGGATGGCACAAGACCTGGCAGAGTTTCGTTCTGTTGTGCATAGGATCCTTATGAGTCAGAGTTGGCTTGACATCTAACAACACCAACAGCACCTTCCCTAGCAAGCCCATAACCATGAGTGTGGTATGTGAGTTCTGTGTGACTATTGTAATAAATGATCAAACTCAGCAGAGAAGTAGGGAGTGCTATTGGAGACTGCTCTCAGACTGGTGCAAAGGTTGAAGGGTAGAGGCTTGGCTGAATTCAATCTCTGGGAAACCTGCCTTGCGCTGATGTTGAATTTTATTCTCCTTCCCTCTTTGAAGTCAGAGGAGGCCTGAAGCTACTCTCATGTCATTGTTACAGTAATGCAAGCTGAAGGCTATAGTGTTTGACCTCTATCAGTAAGTGTGTGTTAAGTCTTTTTCACAAGGAAGGTTGTATCATTAGCATATTGCAAATTGTTAAAGAGTTTGTTTCCAAGCCTAATGCCACATTCTTCTTCATATAGTTAGCTTCTTGTATTATTTGTTAAGCATATAGAGTGACTAACATATGGTGAAAAAATACCTCCCTGACACAAATATATATTTTTTGGCTTTAAAACATGAAGTATCCCTTTTCTGTTGCAAAGACATTCTCTTGCATAGGTGAGGGAATGCTTCCAACATTGCAATTATTTGTTGAATTAGTTCATGCTTCTGAAGTTGCTGCTGTGTGCCATCAAGTCAGATCTGACTCATAGCAACACTATATAGGGTTTCTGAGGCCATAAATGTTTAAGGGAGCAGAGAGATTCATCTTTCTCCTATAAAGTAGATAATGTATTCAAATTGCTAACATTGCAATTAGTAGTCAAACACTTAACCCACTATGCTACCAGGATTCCTTGAAATATCTCATGTTGTTGTTAAGTGCCATCAAGTGAGTTCTGACTCAAAGCAATCCTCCATAAGGTTTGTGAGGAGTGGCTGGTGGGTTAGAACCACCGTTTTGAAGTTCAAATGGACCTTATGATCTAGTGCTTATTCCACAACATCACACTAGGACTCCTGAAATATCTTATGTTGTTGTTGTTGTTAAGCGCCGTCGAGTCGGTTCCGACCCATAGCGACCCTGTACAGGGTTTCCGAGGGTGTAAATCTTTACGGGAGTAGAAAGCCTCATCTTTCTCCCGCGGA